>NC_053166.1:58535227-58860227 GCF_016835505.1 Polypterus senegalus
TCTTAATTCATAGAACAATTTCATTGGTAGTATTAGATGTAGTATCTGATCCATAAGGGACATATGTGATGGGTAATTTATTTAATTGTAAAATGATTTTGATAAATATCTGTGCACCCAATGTGGATGATAAAGACATCATCCAAAATATATTTGCATCCATTCCTAATGTGAACACTCGTAAAATGTTAATGGCCTGAGACTTTAATTGTGTTTTAAATCTAGACCTGGATAGGTCTTCAGCAAAAGGGGTGATAATATCTAACACTGCAAAAACAATTTACACAATTTGTAATTGATCATAACTTATCATACCCATGGACATCTAAATGCATACCTAAGAGCATATTCCTTCTTCTCTCCAATATATCATGGTTACTCAAGAATTGATTATTTCTTTATAGATAACAATTTTTTGCCCATGATCAAATCTTGCAAGTACAACACACTTGTTACCTCCTACCATGCTTCTCTGATCATGGAGCTCAAATAATTATGCCCCATATTCTCATCACGCAGCTGGTGTCTTAACCCTCTGTTATTAGCTGACGAGAAGTAACTTTCAGTTTTATTACTGGGTGGCAAATATACAAGTTATAAAAACTTGGACATTGACGCAAAGAGAGGAACTCACACAGGCTTGGTCCACAATAGAAAGAAAATCCTGCAGTACTTCTTAATATTCCTTGCTTTGTACCCCAGTAAATACAGGTATCGTCAATATACTAACAACCCAATTGTCCTTCATTCACTCAGAATATGGAACCAATGTAGGAAGTATTTTAAGATAGAGAAGCTTTTACCTGTGGTACCTATACATGATAAGCACCTTTTTCCACCCTCTCAAACTTACACAGTTTTTAATGTTTGGAAAACGTATGGGATTACATCATTAAGAGATAACTAGGGGGCTTCGGCCCCTGCTCGTTTTACTCACCAAACCGCCAGCACTATACGCTATTATGAAAACGGGGACTAAAGGAATCCAAAGGAGACATGGCCGCTCCTCCAAAACCACTCTTAAACGATGATACAATGGGAAACAAATACAGTGTTTTTTTAACTTCCTCTTTGCTCGATCATCTGCTGGCTTGTTGCTGCTGCCGTGCCGTGTGATCTGCACTTTGCTCGATTACCCAAAAAGGGCTATGCGCTGTTGTGAAGAGATAGGCTGAACGCACTCAAAGGAGATGCATTTGCTCCTCCGGAACCCCTCATAAACGGTGATACAATGGGAAACAAATAACAGTTGTTTTTTTGTTTTGCCTCCTCTTTGCTCGATCATCTGTTGGCTTGCTGCTGCTGCTTTGCTGTGTGATCTGCATTTCATGCGGCGCTCCAAACATTTAAAAGCCTGTACAGCACCTGTCCTTTTGTCTCAGTGCCTTGTCTCTCTTGTCCCCCAGACATCCTCAAACACTATGAAATCTCTTTTTGCTGTTCCATTACTTCACTGAGTAATATTTTCCATTTGTTTGCACTAATGTGATCTTTACACTCATTTTCTTGAGACTTTCAAATTTCCCTACTTCCATTATCTCTAACCTGCTCTGCATGTGTATCACGGGACTTGCTTCCAAAGGTTGTAAGTATGACTTGACTTGTCCATCTTGCGGGACGTGAAAGTGTCTCTGTCTCTCTTCCAAAGATCCAAATACAAGTTTAAGGTATTTTCTGCTTCACTGTCTGTACATTTTAATTCCCTCTTACTGTTCTTGATATACTTCACCTCTCTTTTTGTTACTGAAAAATTTGAAGTGTTTATTTTTTCTTGCTTTTTTAACTTTTGTTTGGTTAGCTGGGCATATATGACCCATCTTAGTGTCCATGTTTGTTTTTATTTGTTCTCTGTTTCTGTTCAAAACCTAAAACATTTTTTTCCATGATCCCATTTTTATAAACACTTTTCATGACCTTGTCTATTTATAGCTATTGCTTAACTGACAGCAACAAGTTCTTTAAAATAATAAATAATGAAAACATGGAAATCAAAAGTTATATGTCATTATATTAAGAAAGGAATTGTACCATAGGAATACTTTTATGTCCCACAGTTGTTTTTTTTAGGTATCAGAATTACTAACAAGTACAAAGTCAGTCAGTCATTTTCCAACCTGCTATATCCTAACACAGGGTCACGGGGGGTCTGCTGGAGTCAATCCCAGCCAACACAGGGCGCAAGGCAGGAACAAACCTCAGGCAATGCACCAGCCCACACACTAGGGACAATTTAGGATCACTAATGCACCTAACTTGCATGTCTTTGGACTGTGGGAGGAAACTGGAGCACCCAGAGGAAACCCACGCAGACACAGGGAGAACATGCAAACTCCACGCAGAGAAGCAAACCCAGGTCTCCTTACTGCAGGCAGCAGCACTACCACTGCGCCACAGAGCTGCCCAATAACAGTTTATTTCATTACAAAATATCTGATTACACATCTGCTACTTGGTTTTAATATAGTACAGTGGGACAACAATTAGTGATGCCACATCACGGCTCTTGAAGCATAGCTTAATACAAAGATGGGGTGCAAATAGTACTGGGTTTGGATGTTTTCCATATCTTTGCATTCTTTTCTGTGTGGACACTAGGGGTCGCTGTTGCCCCGTAAAACCCACCAGACAGATGTCCAAGACACACTTATAAAAAGCACCAAGAAGAACTTTAATAATTTTCTTCAAATACAGTGCACAAAGCACCACACTCGCCACAATTCTTCAATAATAATAATAAGCACAATACAATAATCCTCCACTCCTAGCAGCTTCATCACCCAACCTCCCAACTCCGGCTCTCCTTGTTGGGTCTCGACTAGTCCTTTAAATAGTCCTCAACCCGGAAGCGTTCCTCCTCTTCTTCCAGGTCAAACAACACATCATTAGTTCTTAAGTAGCCCGGAAGTACTGCAGGCTTCCATCCTCATGACTCCACAGTACTTCTGGGTTGTCGTAACAGTAGTAGTCCCCAGGTTCTTTGTGACCTTCCATTGGCGGCGCCCACAGCACCCAACAGGGCTGAGAAAATGGACTCAACGTCCCAGGATGCTTTGAGGGAATCCGGGGAACCGTTGCCGTCCAAGGGAGCTGCCACCTAGCATCCCGGGGGATGCAGTGCCCTGAAAAGGCTTCCTTTCTCCATTCTTTTCTTTCAGTCCTGGCCGGACTGAACCGCCAGCTGTCCATCACATCTGCTAGAGTGCTGAATTTCTGTTCAAAGGTTAATTGCAAAGTGTGTTTCGGTATTTGCATAGTTATGTCCTTGTCTGGAATCCCATACAGTGTTGGTTCCTTGCTATGTTAAATGCTAATGGTAATAAACACAACCATGTGCTGTAGGAAGGGTGAGAAATTCATGGTTCGCAGGTTGATCCAGCCCTTGGACCTTTTCAAAGTAGCCTGCTTCTTTGATTTTCAAAACATATTATACAGTATATGACCCATGGTAACTGTTAGTTTTCCCCCTTTAACATTCATCTCACATACATATATATCTAAAATATATATCTTATATATTTTAGGTGGATTACATTTACACCTGTCATTAAAATGCGTCTAAAGTGTCCGGGCATCTTTATCTGTACAACACAGTGCAGCACAGCTACTAACCTGTGTTTAGAATGGAACCTATCTACTTGTAATGGCTCAATAAGAAAAAGTGAAAAGAAGGTGATGTGCTACACTGTCATAAAGATTACAATGATAATGAGCAGAGAGCTATCTGTGTGTCTTTTTTGTAAAGAAAACATGAAGGTAGTCATTTGTTGATATATTCTGGAAAATATTGGGTATATTAAGTGTTAATTTTGGCCCTCAATAAAACTCAGTTTGACTCCCCTCTACTAAAAGAAGTCAGTAGATGAAACATTGATTTCATGCTTGTTTGGACACACCTGTGTAACTTTAACAGAAATGTCTTGGTTTTTCTCATAACTTATTAACCTAAAATACAGAACCATTTAGCTGTTTTAGTGTTATTTACCTGTGTTTACTTAATATGAGCTACAGTTTATGGGGCAGATAACATAATAGAGGAGCAGGTTAAACACTTTTGAATGCCCATATTTGCATCTTATACATTAGCCTAATAGTATTCTGTTGCATAATTTGTATCATTAACATACTGCGTTTAGCTGAATTTCAGTAAAAGGTCTAGTTGAAATGCAAGCAAGCCAACTGCATAAATTTAATAAAATATGGTTAGCTAAGTAAGCATTCTTTAGCCTAATTTACAAATCCAAAGATGCACATCATTGCAAAATAAAGTTCAATTTTTTTAAGTTAATTGTTTTCCAGATGAAGGGAGATTTATTATAATATAAATAATCCTTAGAATCCTTTCATTATTATGAGATGAAACATGTAAAGTTGTTCAAAAAGGGGCGAATCAGCATTTCGGTTATCTTAGATTATATAGTCAGATTCTCAACAAAAGGTTTTTTCTCTTGATTATAGGCAAACTAAACTTACTGATAAAGTTTAATGCTGGCACTTGCAAAATACTTTAACTATCATTCTTTACTGTTTATTATAAAATGACTAGTATAAATGGGCTGCGGTGGGCTGGCGTCCTGCCCGGGGTTTGTTTCCTGCCTTGCACACTGTGTTGGCTGGGATTGGCTCCAGCAGACCCCCCATGACCCTGTAGTCAGGATATAACGAGATGGATAATGGATGGATGGATAGTGAGAAAGAATAATGCAGTTTCAGCTTTATTATTTTATTATTTTTTTTTTTATTATGCTAAAGTGTTTCATTTTCATTTTTTTACGCAGTTCTGAAAAGGAATCATTTACTTAGTGTAAAACTCATTAGTGTTAGCTTGTACCCAAAAGACAAGGTCATCTATTGCAAAAGCTACTGTATATCCACCCTACCATTAATTTTCTAACAAGTCTGTCCAGTTCACAGTCACAAGACGACTGTTATTGCATGGATTTCAATACATTTTTATTTTAGAATGCATGTATGTATCCAGCAGCAAAGCTTTAGAATGCTAGATTGAACATATAAACAAAGCACAGAAGTACTTATGAATAATGAACTTGAAAAATTTACAAAAAAATGTCACAAAATGTGTTAGAAAGCAATAGTTTTATTATCAACAGTAACTATAAAAAAATTAAAGAGACTGTTAACTATTGTATGTTGACTAGCAACACAACTAAAAGTCTCCATCTGAATGAGAATCCTAGAAGCATGGCACCTCACAAGGTGCTGGCTTAGAAGAACATGTGCCGTAAATAACATTTCTTTGTGCTGTCCATGCTTTTGGCACACAGCACATTTGGCAGGTGGTGACAGTTTGCGCTCAGTGGTTGGTAGAATGTCCATGTAGTGCTGTCTTGACAGTCATGACCAGTTAGACACCTTGTAATGAAGAAAAGCCTTAGGGGCAGCTATCAGCATCATTGCCAGAGCCAACAGGTTCCACATCATCCAACTGATTGTCACTATCTCGATTACTCTCATTATCATCAAAATAGTCAACTTGCAACAATTCTAGTTGTTTCAAAACATCAACAACTTTATACCTTTTTCATGATGACATAACTATGGTTGGCTCCAGCAAACCCCCCTGTAGTGACCCTGTAGTTAGGATATAGCGGGTTGGATAATGGATGGATGGATGGATAACTATGGACTGTCTACTTAGAGCACTATTTTCTGTAAGCTGTTGCGTCTAAAAAACATTCTGTGGTTTTCCATTAGATGGCAACACTATAATAGATAAGTAAGACACAGCAGCAAAGCTTTGTAGCAAGCTGGCTGCATCTATGGGGGCTGTATACTGAGATATTCGACTTTATTTTTTTTTTTGAAGAAATGAGTGGATTGGACTGCCGAGCTTTGTTGGGCTGAATGGTCTGTTCTCATCTAGATTGTTCAAATGTTTAGATGTTCCATTATGAGTTCTATCGTATGTCTGCATGTTCAATGAGATATGACTTAACTCGTACCTCACATTCAAAGTGTTAAGATTTGCAGCTTATATGCATTTTATGGTATTCAATCTCAATTTAATTTTTTGAATACCAAATAATTATATTTTACAAGAGGCACCACAAACACATTACTGATTATGCAAAATGAATAGTGAGCTTTAGACATAGCTGCAGAATGTGCAGGTTAAGCTAAAATAGAGTTTTTCCACCTGTTTCAAATGCTAAGGTCAGTAAGGCATTTTAACCTTCACTGACTGATAATAAGTTTAAGACCACTCAAAAAAATAAAGTTTCTTCCCTACTGTCATGTTATTTATTTTTGGATAACAGGAGCCTTTGACTTTCTTGGTAAACAGAAGACAGAAAGAGGAGTTTAAGATCAATTTAGAACTTAACTGGGCAGCAGTGAAGCACCTCGTGAGCAGGAATACTATGATTGGATTTTTTAGTTCTTTTAATAAGACTTGGCGCTATTATTAATTAATTATAGTACTAAACAGAAATGTATCGTTTATTGTGTATAATTCTATGCAGTGTTTCTGCCCTATAAATCATAAATGATTACTTCCAACAAAATTTAAAAGAGCAACTATGAAGAATGAAAATCAATTTTTTTTTAAAGCCAAATAAGTCCTGTTGATAATTTCTGGAATTAGGCATCATGGCACAAACAGCACCTTTTGTGTGGGAGATGCTGATTAATCACTGTAATGCATTAAAAATTTCTGCAATTACATTTTTTAACAAAACCACAAAATGTTTTTATTTAGTCCTGATAATTTGACCGTGTTTCACAAATTGTTAGTTAAGCAGTGTCACATTAATCCAAGTCTATTAATATTAGAAGCAGCTCACAGTTGTTTTCTATAGTGTTGCTTCTTGACAATGATCTTCATAATGATCCACACACACTAGAAGAATCACCCTGAAAGGAAATATACATGTATGAAATATCAGCAAACACTAAAGAAGAACCACTGATGTCTCACTCCTCCACCACAGAATCAGCTGTTCTGTGATTCAGACCTGAGCAACAAACTGATATTGACTTGGTCCATTACAGCAGTAGAAGCTACAAGAAGACAAATACACAAACCTGGCTAAGTTAGGTAGAAAATATTTCGAATTCCTGGCCACTACTCTGCCTTGCAGTGTTGGGGGTACCATGTTAAAAGTTATGTGTGTTACACAGTCAGATTACTTTTAAAGTAACAAGTAACTTAATGCAATACTTATTGTATTGAAGGAAAAGTACTACTTAGAAAAAAAAACAAACAGATATGCATTACTGTGTTACTAAGCTTATTTCTGCCGCTCAAAAAAATGATGCTTCATTTTGGCGTATTACCTTTTTCTCAAAGCCATTGTCTTTTGGGGCTGCAACATTTTGCACACAGTTGCTACTGTCATCTGGTGACATCCTACATATGTTGTGGGGTAAATTTACTCAGCCCACTTTAGGGTCACAGGGGGCCAGTGATAACCACAGCAGCACTGGGTGAAAGGCAAGAAGCAAAAGCATCTTTGTGTGCTCAGGTCAGAAATGTAAAAAGCAGATGCGTGTTATTTGCTTCACAGCACATGAAGGACTAAATGTATTTTCTCAATTGATAAGTCAGTTGACCACTACATTTAAATTCAAAATAAGCTTTATTGGAGTTTATTTTGTAGTGTATCAAATACTAGAAATGACATCCTAAGAAAAACCCAAGGTTTAAAATAAGTAGCACTAAAAGCTTCATTATAAAATGAATAGCAATGAATCCTGTTTACTATGTTATCATCTAGATCAGGACTGGAGTAGCTCAAGAAAACAGATTTATTTTTATTACAAAAATGGGCTTCATATGTCTACTAGAAGAAGAAACATTGCAAAGGAAAAGCACTGTTTGTGACACATTGTATTTTATAATAAGTCATCGTGGCACTGCCCGATCTTAACAGTAGTTTGGTGAATTGCTCACAAACTGAAGTGACTTTAGCTGCAGGTAGAAGTCCCATTTTACTTAATGGTGCCAAGCAAAGTGCAGCAGTCTATTAGCCAGCGGACGCACTGTGAAGAAGCTGTCTGTTGTTACGGCCCTGCCTTTGTCCAGTCTGATAGAAGTCATGGGACATCGAATCTTTGATTGCCATTACAAAAAATAGTTCTGAGCTGGCACCAGCCACATCCCTGCTCTTGTAAAAAGAATGGAGATAAATGCCATCAATTCAGAGAGGGACAGGCCAGTTCGTTGTACCAATGTGAACATCACTGAGAGAATAAAACTGAATAATAAAAAAAACAAGCTCCTAACTTTTACAAGTAGCCAAAATTTACACCGGGTGTTACAGACTCAAATTAAATGTATGTTTTTAATAATAATTATATCAGCTCACTACTCAAAACGTAGAGCGCCTGGTCTCGAACCTGGGACCATTGGGTTATAAGGCAGTGGTTCTGACCTCTGCACCTTTCAAGAATACATATAAACTTCCTGTTGATTGACATTTGAGCTTGGGCTTTTAACTCACTGACAGCAACTTGTAAATCAAATTTTTTTTTTCTTTGGTTGTATTCTTGAATAAAAGCCCACGTTCTTTTTTGATATTTGGACTAAAGTCTTCAAACATTATACACTTCACATCATTATTAATATACCATAGAAAAAGTTTCTGCTTTAGGTATGTGTTCAGCATTTCTTGCATTTCTCTCATTTCCTTTCATCCTACACTTAGGGCTCATTTATACTACATGCTCAGAACGCGTACGCGCCCGCATCATGGCTGCCACGCGTTCCCAGCATTCATTTCACGCGTCCTCTGAGCAGGTCCTCAGAAATTAGCGTGACGCGTGTGCGAGTTGCAGTACCAGCAAAAGTCGGGGGGCACAGTGTGGTAAAAGTCGGAACGTGACGTCAGTGTCTCTGTTTACTATCTACATGTGACAGAAAGCCTCTATGCAGATCCTGCGGGATGAATGCTTCGATGTGGTAGGAAACTGGAGGTGGTATGTTACATTTTACATATAATTTTGTTTAAATAATGAATACTGTTAATAATTATACACATGGGGGTGTCACGGTGGTGGAGCGATAGCACTGCTGTGTCGCAGGGAGTTATGTTGCTGGTATTTCCTGCTTGTATTCCACACTGTGCTCCGGTTTCCTTCCAAAGATATGCAGATTTGGGGATTTGGTGCCGCTAAAATGACGCTAGTGTATGTGTGTGCTTGTATTCACCTTGCAATGAGCTGAGGCCTCGTCTAGGGATTGTTTTTCACTCCTTCCCAATGCTTGCTGGAATGGACACATCCCTGGATTGATGGATTTAATCAATAAACATAATTTTCAGAGATATTGCGGTAAGGTGTCATCAGAATTTAATGAGTGTTCCAGGCAATTCACAACACAGAGAAGCCGAACATGTTCTCAACTTGATAATATCTCGCACTGCCACCTGGTGGATTCCTCCAAATTTACGTAAAGTACGCGTGTAAGTATGAACACTACAGTGCTTGCGTAGCAGGAGTGTCCGCTGCAGCATGCGTCGCGTCACGTGAAGTATAACTTCGGCCTTACACAGATCTTTGTAGACACGGAACACACATGAAATGCATGTATTGCAAATAACGATTTACTGTATTATTCACTCTATTCCACTCCAGGAACCTCACATGCCATTGAAATACATGTATTACAAATGATATACTATATTATTTATGCTATACAACTCAGGCAACCTCACACGCAGATGAGGTGCCTTGGCTTCAGCTGGGAGGACTTTTTGCCTGAGCTGAGCTCCATCAAGGTGGAGGATGGGACAGTAGGCTGCTTGTGCTGATCGACGTATTTATAAAACAAAAGATGCTGATGGAGAGGTGCGAAAGGATTTAAGATGGGCCGGGATTACAAGTATTTTCGTAGGCTTCAGGAATTCAACTGTTAACTAATAGTCTTTTGAATACCATGCTGAAGTTCAGTAAATGTCCAAACTGAAAATCATTATAATTTTGAAGAGACAATAAATAATTTTGGCCATTGTCCATGTAAGGCGTGGATATTCTCCTTACCCTAGCATTGATTTTCCTCTGGGTATTCCAGTTTTTTAACCCGCATCCACAAAGATGTTCAAGTTTGGTTAAATTGGACATTTTCGAGTGTAGTTTTCTGAGTGAGTAGGCTCTGGCACCCTTTTCAGCACCGTTTCCTGCATTTCACCCAATGCTGCTGGCAGCATCCTGCAACACGATTAGATTTAAGTAAGTTTGAGAATGTTATGCTACTGTTCAGATTCAGATTCTTTTTATTGTCATTCCACTTAGTACAACTACAGTGTAAATTGCAGCAATCCTAAAAGTGCATTCATATATAATGTGTGATTTTCCCCTTGGGGATTAATAAAATATCTATCTATCTATCTATCTATCTATCTATCTATCTATCTATCTATCTATCTATCTATCTATCTATCTATCTATCTATCTATCTAATGGACGTAATTATAATAGAATAGAATAACTAAATATTGCACTTAGGTATATTGCACATATGAAATAGAGTGCAATTATAGCAAGAGATAAATAATATAAATTACATAGAATGCAAACATGTACTTTTAGTGAAAGAGTGATGGTTGTTATGTTGGTCATTGTCAATCATTATAAACGTTTTGTACTGTAGTATTCAGTTCTCATTTGGCTCTGGGGTAGAAACTGTTCTTAAATTTGTTTGTCCATGATTAGCCTGCCAGACGGCAACAACTCAACAAGTAATGTCCAGGGTGGGAAGGGCCTTTCATGATGATGGCTGCCTTGTTAAAGCAGCAAGAGCTGAAGAGTTCCTACACAGTGTGCAATATGCAGCCAATAATTTTCTGGGTAGAGTTTATGATCCTTTGAAGGGGTCTGCCAATGAGCTGCTGGCATGCCATGTAGAAATACAGTATGACAGCACACTCTCAACGAAGAGGTGGTAAAAGGACACCAGCAGCTTCTCCATCAAGTTGTTTTTCCTTAGGAACCCCTGGAAGTAGAGTCTATGCTGAGCCTTTTTGACTACCACTGTGGCTTTTGTGGACCAGGAGAGATTGGCTGCAATGTGTATACCTAGAAACTTGAAGGCAGGAACTCTTTCCACACAGTCTCTATTGATGTAGATTGAGTTCTGATTTGTGTTGTACCTCCTGAAGTCTATTATAAGTTCCTTAATGTTTTGGTAAAATTCAGGGCAAGGTTGTTCTTGATGCACCATACAGTCAGTCTTTGGACCTCATCCCTATATGCAGTCTCATCTCCTCCTGAAATGAGTACAACCACAGTCATGTCATCCACAAATTTAATGATGATATTGGTAGAATAGGAGTGTACACAATCATAGGTATAGAATGCATATAGAAGAGGGCTCAACACACAGCTTTGTGGGATGCTGGTGTTGAGTGTGAGAGTGGAGGAGAAGTAGGGGCCTAATCTAACTATCTGCGGGCTGTTAGTTAGAAAGTCTTTGATCTAGTGGTAGACAAATTGTAAAAGTCCTAAGCCAGCAAGTTTTGTGACCAGTCTATCTGGAATAACTGTATTAAAAAGTGAGCTGAAGTCTACAAAGAGCATTTTCACATAGTTCCCCTGCTTCTCGAGAGGGGAAAAGTGCAGTATGCAAGGCTGTGGAGATGGCATCTTCTGTGGACCTGCTTGCTCTATAAGCATACTGGTGTAGATTCATGGTGACTGGGAGGACAGTGTACATGTGTCATAAGACCAGTTGTTCAAAGCACTTCATAATAACTGGAGTGAGTGCCATTTTATAGTAATCATTAGGACTGCAGATGACAAGCTTTTTTGCCAGTGGAATGATCATGGTAGACCTCAGGCAGTCTTTCTTGAATTGACTTCTTTGAGCGCTAACTTCATATCATGAACTGTGAAGGTCTGATCATAGAGGGTTAGTGTGGGTGAGGTGAGACTGCTGAAGCCTATCTGCTGGGGCCTAGACATGACTCTCTTTGCTGTTTCCACCTCAAAACGAGCAAAGAAATAATTGGTTTTGTGGTTGGTGATGTGATGGATGCTTTTTCAAAGTCACTGTGGGTCTCTGTTGAAAAGTGGTCCTCAATCTATCTTTTGTGGGCCATTTTAACCTCTCTCATGGCTCTCTTTAGGTTTGCTCTGACCTTGCTGTAAAGAACTTTGTTGCCAGACCTGAAGGCTGTATTACAGTGCTTAAGAAGAGATCTGGCCTCCTTTCTCACCCAGGGCATCTGGTTGGGGTATAAATGAGTATGTTTGCTGACAGTGAGATTGTCAACACAGTTTTTAATGTAGCAGAGCACAGTTGATGTGTACACTTCCAAGTCCTGACCCTTGAAAATGTCCCAGTTAGTCTTTTCAAAAGCAATCCTGCAGCTGCAAAGATACTCCTTCAGCCCATGTTTTTACAGTCTTTGTGGTGATTTGGACTTTCCTTCTGAGAGGAGTGTATGCTGGAGTCAGAAGTAAAGATACATGTTCTGCCTGGCCTAAATGAACCAACTGTTTTGTCCTGTAATAATTCTTGATATTTGAGGAAGTCTTGTCCAATGTGTTTTTTCCCTTAGTTGTGCATTTCATGTGCTGATGTAATTTAGGGAGAACTACCTACTTTTATGTACGTGTGGTTGAAATCACCAGCTATAATATAAACAGCTTTGGGTTGGTGTTTTGCTGCAAATTAATAGTATGGAACAAGTAACCTAGAGCTCTGTTAGTGCTAGCATCCGGTGGATTGTAAACAGCTGTAACTATGACAACGGTAAGCTTCGGATGTACTTGTAAGTAAAAGGGCCTACATTTGATTGTTAGATACTCCAAATCAAGGGAGCAGTGATTGCCTATGATCTTCATGTCAATACACCAACTATTATGTACGTAAATGCATAGTCCCCCACCTTTACTTTTGAAAGAGTCTTTGCTCCTATCCCAACGGAATGCTGTACGGCCTGCTGGCTCAATGGCAATGTCTAGTATAAGTGAATTTAGCCACATCTCTTTGAATAATAAAATGCAGCAGTCACTTACGAGTTTGTTCTTGAAGATCTGTAGATGTAATTTGTTGATTTTGTTTGTGATGGATCTGACTTTGGCAAGAAATACATTGGGAAGTGGTGGTTTATGGGGATGTTTGATTAGCCTTACAATTAGACCACATCGACATCTGCGCTTTTGCTTCCTGCATCTTCTCCATCTTTGTTGATTACCTAAACTGACAGCAATCCTTGGAGAACCCAGTGTCCTTGATAGTTCCTCTGGGATGTCTAATTTTTATAAGATCTAGGTGACTATACTTAAGATTTGCCAGGCTGAACTTAACAGTGACAAACATATGGTTGCTGCAGATAAAATCACATCCCAATACTCAACTAAAAAAACATTTTTTTAGCATTTTACCTGAGTGCTTTAACATAGAGCAGGAAGGACTTTGCTTTGTATAGCAACTTTCAATCATCCACAATTCGACTATCCACACACCAGGCTCATAAGTTTGTTGTCCTCCTCGGTCAAAATCTAATAGTGGAATGTAAGGAAAATTAACAGGAGCCTTTTGTTTAATATGATTATTTTTAATGGATAACACTTGAAGCAGATTGTTAAAAGAATAGTTTTTTTTTACAAAGAGACAATGTTTCATCTTAGTATGTCTACTATAATATATCTGATACCATTCTGGGTGAAGGTTTTTACTGAGAGGGCTTAACCAGATTAAGAGAGGAAAGCTGTGGTTGTCCTCAACCATGTTTATCATTTGCTTTGATGTTCCATTCTACCCTTTACAGGGAAAGGTAGCTGCCTAGGAAAAAACCCTACCCTAATCACATTTTCCCTCACATGTTATTGAGTTCATTCATGCTGAACATGGCCTCTTCAGACTAAATGGTGAATGTGAGATTTTCATTGTTCAGATCATTCATGCTGTGTAATAAATTACAATTAAACAATGTTTTAAGATTGCCAAGATTTACTGCTTGACTACATTTAGCATTCTTTTATCTATCCATCCATCCATTATTCCTATTTCAGATCTGCTTAATCCGATTCAGGGTTGCAGGGTCATTCTTTCCTATAAAGTATAAATCTGGCTGTCATTTCACTGCAACTCCGAACAGCCAATACAGGGTAATGTTATTGCAGTTTTTCCTCATTCTGCTTGTGTATACAGAAGCAAAAAAATCAAAAATAATTTTAAATTATAAGAGTACTACTTATTACTGTAAGGTTTTATAACATCTGTTGTGACATTCCTAGGGGTCTGTGTTTTTAAAGAGGGCAAAGAAAAATAAAAGTGAGTGCAATAGCGCCTTTTTGAAAAGATACTCCTCTGCATTATTCTTTTATGGTGGCTGATTTCCTAAGAATACTTGAATGTTGCAATCACATTAATTAAGTAACGTTTTACTATGTTATAGCACCTTCTAAAATAAAACAGACTGTTACTCCCCATTCAAGCAATGTAATCCATAAAAACATTTATGCATATACAGTAGAATACACTATCAGCATTCCTATTAATATTTTTGTTTCCTTTAACATAATATAATATTTTTGGAAGTGTTCATTTAAAAATGTTCATGTAGAGGTGAAGCATAGCCTAGTAGCACTGGGTGCAAACCAAGTGGGGCCATTAAAACACACATTTAAAGACATGCTGGAAGAGGGATCATTTAGAATTGACAATTTACAATTAAATAAATTGTAATCTTTTTAGTTAGCCAATAAAAGGTATCATTTTGCTTGACTTTTCACTACAATTTACATACTGAAATACATCTTTAGGGTGTGGAAGGAGGCAGTTTTAGGCAGTGGTGTAGTGGACACACCTGCAGCCCCTGCAAAAAATATTTTTGCATTTTTTAGGCTAACTGAAACAGTGAAAAACTGGTGTGTCGTGTCATGCAACGTTACAGACAACAGATGGGAAAACATGAAAAAATATGCATAAGTTAGCTAGTAGAAAATGAAATGATCCATCATGATAAGAAAAAGTGCTGCGCAAGTCAAGTAATTGGCACAACTGACCACTGTCAAACTACCAAGTTAACATCTATGCTTAAAGCATCAGTTTAAGAGGAAATTGGCAAAAAGCTGCCTCTGTCATTAACAGAGCAAATTACTGTATGTCAGGTGAATCGATCATTGGGACAAGTGTGGCAGAAAAGGCTTCTTCTCCTTGTCCACCTCTTCCCACTGCAGATGACTACAAATTTATTTAGAGGGATGTGCGCCTAGCAACCTGACAGACCCAGCACAGGTAGAAGTAAGAATATGCAGTATATTAATAGAAGTAGGTAAATAATAACATTGGGGTCTCAAAATATTTCATTATTATATGTTAATGCAACAGCAGTTTTTCTCCGCCCTGCAACAAATAGGCTAGGCTCAGTGCAGGTTTAATTTAGACTTGAAACATTTGTTTGAATAGTTTCCGAAGTTCAGTAGAGATGCAAACAAGTTTGAAATAAAGGAGAACACCCATATAGCACTTTGTCTGGAGACCAATGAAAAAAATGTGTTAAATGCAGGAATTTTGAGGATTTCTTAGAATCCTGTTAGTCTATTAATCTGTTAATCTGGGCTTGATGTGTTCAGCGTTTTTTTCTATATCTTTTCACTGCAATTATTTTTACGATTAATAGTTATCATCCAGTTTGAAGTGTCCTGATCTGGTCCATTTAATCCTTTGAATTATTATTGTCATTTTTGTTGTTTCAGATTGTTATTCCTGTTCCCGAATGCTGCTATGTTGTTGAGAGCAACTGTTTGATATTTGAAACCAAAAAGGCTACATTCACATTTAAGCTCAATATCAGTGTTTTCGGTCATATGTGACAAACATTTGATTTTTTTAGAGTATGTTTAACAAAGAATGTATTGGCTTCAAAAATTTTCAGAAAATGTTTACACTGCTCTTATAACGACTGTCTTGCATTCAAAACATCCACATGATTCTCACAAGTCTTGTCCCCAGTCCTTTCGGCCACTTGTTTTTATGTACCATAAACCAGCAGGGATAAATGTGCTCAAGCCAACAGATATGATCTTTCGTATCTTGATTCTCTTCCTTGCCATCATGAACTAGCAATTTTGCACATGTCCTGTACAGAAATGATTTGAAATAGAGCAATAAACAGCATATTTTAGTCTGCATCTTTCTGACAAAGTTGTTTTATTCATTGTGTGCAGGCAGGGCATATTATGGATAGATTTGAATATTTTTGTAAAATGTATCTGAGCAGTAAAAAAGAAAAATATACAAGGCAAAAATCAGGTCACTTTTAGCTGCTGTGAGAATGTAAAAGACTTGCATTTCCTCAGAAAAGAGAGTTTTATGTCAAAACCAGCTTCCAGTAAACAATAAATGTGTGAAAATGATAAATATGGGAATGTTAAATTGAGTTCTATTGTAAATTATTTTTTTAAGAGAGGGGAGACCCCCCCCCCCAAAAAATTCTGTGCTACACCACTGGGTTAGAAGCATCAGTGCTAATCATTCCGCTACTATTCTGCTCTTAACTAATACTTTAGCTTCACTGTAAATAACTTAAAACAGAAATGCTTCATTCCTTTGATTTACAGCCAATTATTTTCTGAGGTTGCTTTGTCCATTTTAAGGTCATGGAGATATGGACTCCAGTTCAAGAGAATTGGGGGCAAAATCTGGTACAGAACATGTGTGGATGTAAAGAAAAAACTGGGTATTGATATTATAACGAAAAATAATGAACATAAGCATTTATGGCATTATTCAATCTGTTTGTGCAGGGATTATATATTTTCTTTTCATTTCTTCATTACCAGTGTAAATTTTTAAGTGTGGTAGTTTGCACTTGACGTGGGCAACAGAATGGGAATAATTCATTTTTTATATTCATTTTATAACTGTATTTTTGTAAAATACTAAATCATATTAAAGTTATTTACTCAATGTTTTGATTTCTTGATGCTTTGCAGTGTTTCATTAAGTTAATTCAATTTGGTAAGTGTAGGAACCAAATTATTAAATTTCAAAAGTATTAACATATTTTTATATTTATCCCATGATAATCTACAGTAACTGTTAGAGCTGATCTGAAAAAGTCAGTGTTAACATTAAAGGCACGAGTATTTGCTTAAGTAGAATGAAATGTTAATTTTATATAGTTACATAGATAATGGAGGATTCTGTTCTTTCTCCAATAAGCCAGCACATTAATAGAACCTTCATAATGCTTAGCTATGTTTTGTAATATAACAACAAAATGATGTTAGTTAGATGAGCTGTTAGAAAGATTAGATTGTTTGCTTGCAAATGAAGTGGTACAGGAGCATGCAGTTTTCTGACAATATATGTACAAAAGCTGATTGAAAAATAGTGAGACTAACTTTTTTATTCAAAAACAGATGACTCCACGGGCTCTGGACATTTTTTTGTTTTGATGTGGTATCCTTCATATTGAATACATTTTTACAACATTTCAAAAATGATTCAAAGACAAGTAATCGACTGTTTTGCAATGCAGCCTTGATGTTTCTCATTTTACCATTTTAGGAGAACTTATTTCCACATAGTTAATTTTTACTTTTGGGAATACCCAGAAATCACACGGTTTTAAACTCCCAAGATTAACGCAAAACTCAATCACACATCTCTGCTGTACTGTCACAGGAATATGCTCTTCATCTGCCAAGATGACATGCTCGATGTGTTTCTGCATTCTGTGACAGAACGCTGAAAATAATGGCGGTCCAACTGCAGGTTCATGTGTGTTGATGCATGCTGCTCACAAACACCAGCACAGCATTCCTCCATTGAAGAGAAACAGGGACTGTCCTTGAATTTACTAATCAGTCCTTGTATATACTAATGTATAGTGAATTTCACTAATAGTTTTAAAATGAAGACACTGAAGAATTTTGGAATCTCTTAGCAAATGCAGCTACATTAGATTTAGAGACAATATATTTTATTACAGGCTCAAAAAGATTCTAATTTTGTTGTCTTTGCCTTGTACAATATAAAGTGTAATGCAACTGTTCTCAGGAGTCATTTATCTCATATGAAATAGAAATAAATCCATTGCGCTGAGAATAATCAAGACAGCTTGTGAAGGATATGTGGTTGGGACAGCTTTCCATAACAAACTATCTTTGTGTAACAGATTGTCGTTAAACATCTGTTGTCATTGTAGCATTTCAGCAGTGCAGTTCCATGAGTAAAGCACTTTAAACTGCATTAATAGTAAGCTAAATGTTAACATACTGCTCAAAATGTACATTCTTCTAGCAAATAATTAGTATTTTATAGTGCCTTCCTCAACATGCAGATAGGTTAAGGTTTATTCATTTATGTCATGATCTCCACAAAAGTTTAGTTCACTGCAAGTTGGCATAAGGGCACAGTGATTTACATACCTGTCTCTCAGCTTCAGGAACTCAAGTTCAGATTCCAGTGCTGTTGGCAAGGAATGAGCATTCTGTGTGATCATAAAGGACACCAAGGAGACCAAAGTTGAAAAAAATTAAACATTTATTATTCCAAAATGAATGTTAGGGAAGGTTATACAACAAAAGACCCTTTCAGGGAGCAAAAATGATCTTTGGAATTCCTAGGGCTGTCCTCTCAAAGTTTGCCTTGCAAACCCCAGGAGTCTCTGGAGGCCTAAGCCCCATCTTATATAAAAATAGACAGAGATGTCCACAGAGGTCTGTTTTTCATAATGCCTACTGTGGAGCCATACATAGAATAACTGGTTGCTGGTTGAATAAATGGTTGCTCTTGCCTGAGCCTTCAACTTTCCTTTACATTGCAGTTACCCAGTGTTTTGATTTAAGTATGTCCTTCTTAGTCTTTTAAACATTAAATGTGTTTTATTTCAGTTTTTAATGTTATTTTGATTTAGTTTATTTGCAAAAAAAACCTCTTCAGTTTCCCCCTTAGCCAAAATACCTTATTCTCCTAGACCTTTCAGGCCTCACTCTCTCTAGGCACCAATTTAAGTTTATCAGCTTAGCCACAGTAGCTACTGCAGTAAATTGCTCTTTACTTGCAGATGAAAGACCCCTTAACTAATCACTTTGAAGAACTGGCTGTCCTCATTCTCTAATTTGATTCAACTAGCCCTGGCTGCATTATGAATTAATACAACATAAAGGGAGTCCATTCAAAACAGGTATTTAGCTGCTTTCTTGGCCAGATCCTTTATTAAAAGAAATTTGTCGTGTGGTGGTTCCTTTGGTTAGGTGGGGAAGCACCACAGCTCTTCCTAGTGGTATGGAGTAGGACTTATTACAGAGGTGGAAGAGGTGCATGAGTAACATTTGGATATGTTATTTCTTTTAGAAGTCATTTTTACTATTTTATATTGTATATGTATTATATTTTTATTTATAATATATGTGATGTATTTATTTTATTATGTTAATAAAAATAATGAGAAATCAAGCAAAATGACACCTTTCGAGGAAACTGAGGCCCCTTGATTCTTGCCTGAAGAACGGGCTTCAGTTGCCTCGAAAGCTTGTATATTGTAATCTTTTTAGCTAGCCAATAAAAACCATTTTGCTTGACTTCTCACTATATTCATAATGGCTAACGCGGTACAACACCCTAGTTAATAAAAATTAAACTGCAAAAAAACAATGGGGTCATTTTTATTCCTAAACATGGCTTTTCACCTAATGACCACAGACCATTATCACTTACTTCTCTCATCATGAAGACCTTTAAGAGGTTGGTCCTGGACTATATGTGTCCCCTTCTGGTAGACCACATGGACCCACTGCACTTTGCCTATCAGACAAAGACTGGAGTGGAGGATGCTATTATCTATCTGCTCCACCAGGCTTATTCTCACTTGGAAAAGCTGGAAGCACTGTGATGATTATGTTTTTTGGTTTCTCCTGTGCCTTCATGACCATCTAGTCATCCCTGTTAAGGGGTAAAATAAGAGATATGCAGGTAGATGAGCCTATGGTGTCCCATATAATGGACTATCTGTCGCGCAGACCGCAGTTTGTAAAGCTCAAGGCCTCTCATGTGGATGTGAGCAACACTGGAGCATCACAAGTAACAGTCCTATGAAACAGTCCAGGAAAAAAGGTCATATTTTAAATTTTTCATTAAATGGTAATTCTATAATGTTCATTTTTATTATGTAGGTTTTTATTATGCAAAACATATGAACCATTATGAACAATGTTTCACATCCTGTCCCTGACACACTAACACTGATACAGTTTCAGCCAAGGAATGATTTCGCAGACGTGCATCAAGAAAGACAACTGGGGGTCCTTTATACCAAGAGCATAATGCCATGCTGTGACTGTGACAGCCAAGTCTGATTTTTTGTATCTTTTTAGTTTTTCTTTTTTTTGATCATTTTGGTGTTTATTGATTGATTGAGTTTCTATAAAAATCCAGGTTCACCCCAGAGGACAATAAAGTTCTATATCTTCTATCTATTTTGTTCTATTCAATTTCCTGCAGTGCTGCATATAACAAAAGAATCTATAAAACTCTCCTCCATTGAATTCAGTTCAATTCAAAGCAGTATTTTTGCATAGTGCTCTTCACTAAATACCGTTTCAGAGCACTGTAACAAGTTTATAGGTAAAATGCAATTACAGACTTTACAAATTGTTAAATACATAATCTAAACATATAAAGTGACATATTTATTTAAATGCACAGTAAAACAAAGCTGGTCCACACTGATTAATATTAATGGAACTCAATAATATCTGTCCATTAACATTATTGTTGAGATAATAATAACTGTATCTCACTTTCATCTAACTGTATCTCACTTTTCTCAAATCTCCCATATGAATTCACTTGCAACATTCTAAACTCTCAAAATGACCTTATGCAATAAGCATCATACACAGATGACTGTCACTTTAATGCTTTTCCACAGAAACTAGATTCTCCCACCCAAAAAAGGATTAATGTGTATTTTGTATTCTGTGCTCATACTTTTCTTTCTACTTCTACAGAGAAAAACAAACTCATTATCAACTCGCTTTAAAGGGTAAGAGCCTTGCTCCTGCCACAGCTGCAACTGTAACATGGCAAACAAAGTGAAAGCTCTCAAAGTCTTATTTAACAGTCAATTAGCTCACACCTGAACTAAACCTTTCAAGCATTAACTGATTTCAAAAATATATCCTTGCCAGTCCCCGTTTACAAGTCAAGAGAAACAGACCCTACCATCTGAGCTGTATTTGTGGCAAGCTGGTGGAGCATTGACTTTTACTGACAAAAAGAAAGCCAATTAATACCAGGAAGTTCTAGCAAGCAGAGATTAAAAGGTGATGCTTTCAAAAGCAAGAAACTGCTACAGATGCTTTGTGCCTGATCTTTCATCCTTGAGACGGGGCTTATGTTCTGAAAATAAATAAGAAAACATTTTCTTGGGTGTCATTTTACGTGCATTAAATGGTTCAGAAATGCAGTTTGAGTTGAACAAAATAAAAAATGTGGATAGACTAACAATTTGCAGGTAAAAAATATCAACGTTCTAATCATTCATTTTTAACTGCATTTTTAATTGCCTGGTTTTGAATAGAGCTTATAACATTAAAATCTTTCTGCTCATTGTTTTCCAGTTAATATTAATGATGCAGGCTAGTTCATTAAATTATCTTAAAGCAAACATGTACACTTGACTAGCATTAGACCTTTGGGCTTCTAACTTAAGGCCTTGTGATAATTTGAATCATTAACATAAACAAAGCGAAAGATCATCAAAACATATAACCCTACACATAGACACAGACACACAAACTGAAGGAGGCAGAGCAGTGGTGATATCCCATTAGAAGGCATAAAATTTATAATAGTAGCTAATGCCATGGGTGACCTCAGAATAATAGCACTTGCATGTAGAGATCTGTGTTTTTGCCACGAAGGACAAATAATAACATTAAAACATTTAATAATGCTAAACATTCTAAAGTTAAATGTCATTTTCAGAAAGTTTTTGAATTATTATTTATTAAAAAGATAGACCTCAAAATAAGAAAAAATTGAGCAGTCAGAAAGACAGTGAAACATAAGCAGGCAATTAATAAAACCAATCTGTCATTGTGTGACAAGTGGACTTTCACAGTTTGCACAAAGTCTAAGTTGCAAAGGTGAAGCTATCAAATACAAATATAAAACATTTATAGGAGATACAGTTTGAAAAACTTTAAACATTTTTTAAGCATTTCAAAAGTGTCAGGTTATGAGGCTGATTTTTACGAGGTACGTAAACACTAGAAAAACTAAGAACAGTCCTGACTGTGTGTAGGGTCTTAATGTACAGCTGAGTGAGTCTGGCAAGGGAAGTCACAGCAAAGGGAAAGAACAGTGGGTTTGTGCAGAACAATACATAAAGATCAAGTATACTAGAAGGAGAGTTAGTAGAACAGTTTTGAACTGCCACTGTTGTTAGAACACTTAGAGGTATTACTAGTTCTTGATTTCGAAAAGGCTAATGATAAAGTTGATTACAGCTTTTCATTATACTTTATTGCCAGCTCTCCAACTGTATTTTTGATTTATATGTGTAAATGATCAATCACACCAACATTGGAAACCCTAAATTGCTTCATTTTTGCCTGCAGATATTGATCCATGTAGTGTTCTCCACCTTTGGTGGACAAACTGCATTCTGTTATTGTCAAAAATGTTAAACTTTAAGTAATCTATCTAAAACAGTTGCTGTCATTTTTCTGCACCCCAGTCGTTGTGTTTCCATGTATAGGTGACTGGTTTGGCTTTATTTCCATGGTGGATAAATAGCTTTTTTGGGTAGCAACTCTTCGATTAAGGCCACGTGTTCAAGGGTCCAACTGGTTTCTGCTGGTTCTGGACTGATTGCAATTCTGGACATATTTTGATTTCAAAGGTAGCTTTTTCATTCCTTAACCTTACCTGCTTGTTTTCACTTTTGCAGAAGAGATTGAAAAGCACATCTGGAAACACCTACCCATGGTTTTTTGCTTGGGAGAAACCTTGATGATGCAGGATAACCATTTCTATCTTGTTGCTAAGCTCATTTTTGCAATGGTTAAAGGTTTGTAGAACTATCACATCTACCTCAAGCCCATGCATTCAGTGTAGTTGTTTGTAATCTAGCAGGTTCAGAGGTGATTCTACAAGTAATTCCATGCTAGCTTCACATGATTGTGTGTCCTTCAATGGTCTGTTATTCCTTCCAGAGTTGTTTCTGGCTTTGCACCCAGTTCTATCAGGACCGGCCCCAAGGTCCCTGTGGCAGTGTTCAGGATTAAAAAAGGGGTAGGGGGCTTATGTTACTTCAATCAAAATCGTAGGCCTCTTTCTGTTTTCACTAAAGCCTTATGGCTTAGCCTCTCAGCCAAAAATCTTTTATGGAAATGGTGGGGAGAAACAGAAAGACTGAGGATGGCATGTCTGAGGGAGTAAAACTTATTAATAACTATAATATTACTTTTTCTTTTCGATAGAAATGTATCCAAGTCCATAGTATGATTAAACATATTTGCTTTTAGGCTCATAGTGCAGAGTTATGATTCATAAGTTTACCTCTGATATATTTGGCCATTTATTTATAGGTTTTTCTGCCTTCCCCTTGATCATTTTTAGAGGTGGGACACTCTACATAGGGGTTTTTGAAACTATAGATTATATTTCTTTCATTAATCAATGTTAATTTTAATATACAGCTTTATTTCTATTTTTTGTTTATTTCTACTGTTTTCACCTCATTTTCTTCAGTTATAGTCATTACTACCTTGTGTTTCTTCCACTAGGGTTGCTCCAGGGAATCTGGGGCATGCCTTAGGAGATTGTTGCCTCTGACCAATCCTTTGAAGTGTTTGCTAAGCAAATAAATGTAAATATAGGGTGGTCCAGATCTAATTATGCAATTTTCATTATGCTATAATTTATTAATTACATAGAAAATCACCCGAAAAATTCTGGACCATCGAGAAGTGTGCAAACTGATGACATGAAGAATCGTCTTTGCACCGAACTAGAATCGTCCCCACATAAATCAAAGTCATCCAGACGATCTGGATCTGTATAATTAGATCTGGACCACCTTGTATACATGTGGTTAAAAGTCATTGAAAATGTTAGTTTCTTATTCAAGTTGATGGATTTTTAAACCATTTTGCCTTATTCTTTCATCTCTAAAATAACATTGCTGGTTTTGATCTTTGCCTGTACTTTTGACGATGATTTTTTTGCGTTGTGTTTTTCTTTTAGTTTTTAGTCTTCTGGTATACTAGTTTCAGGCTTACTTTTGCCTTGACTACGGCTTTGCTCTTGGTTACTTCTACATATATCTATGCTAGTCATCCTACCAGTATAATCCTTGCCCATAGGTAGGTCCAAGGAGAAAGAATTTTTTTTTGTTGCTAATCTGTAAAAAGATGGATAAATGTACTTTTGTACTGGAAACATTAATAAGATTAAGGTATAAAAAATACAGGTGACACTCAAAACAAAGTCCCACTGACATACATTCCAAAATGCTGCTCTCTGAGCTGCATTCACCAGTGACCAAAAATAAGATGGCCGTTTCAGAGTATTAAATGTGAAAAATCATTATGGTTTTCTCAGATTCTTTAATGATTAAATGAACCTTTCTCTGAGGTGGGATTTTTCTGGGGTCTCAGGGCTATTAGATTAATCCATTATTGGAAACCATTTTTCCTTAGGCTGCAAGCCAAAACCAAGTTTTTCTTAACAGTCAATAAGTGAGTCCATCAAGGTTATGTAGTTTTATGCATATAGATACTATGACAATAAGCGCTTCACCAGCGCCAACCCGACACAGACTGACAACAGAGGCACGTGAAAATTAAGCAAAAACATTTATTTTTCTTCACCCATGGGGCACGTCTTCCCCGTGTCCCACAGGCAGTACACAGTCCCCAAAACACACACAAGAAAAGCACAAACAAAAATAGCAAATCTTCCTTCACCACCACTCCTCCCGGCAAGCGTTAACCTTCCTCCTCCCGATTCTGGCTCCCGGAGTGGTGGCTGCCGGCTCCTTTTATAGCCCACCCAGAAGTGCTTCAGGTGATAATTGACCTAATTAAGGCTTCACTTTCCGGGTGTGGCTGCGTTACAGCCCACACAGGCTCAGGAATCTTTTCAGCTCCCCCTGGCGGTGGCCACGGAGCCTGACAGAGATGAGCTCCGGTGTAACACAATTGTGGCCCTGATGCAACCCAGGGGTGCTGCCAGCAAGTGTTCCAGGGGACGTAGTATGCATCCCATGGCTTCTCCTCCAAAACCAGTGTCAAAGGGGTGTCCCAGATGGGAATGAGTCCTGCCACAATACTTATACATGCTATATGAAGTAATTGCACAATATAAATATATATAAATGAATAAATAAATTATATATATATATATATATTGTGGAAGATTGGGGTTTGTGCATCCCCCTAACTCGACACAGACAGACACAGAGACACAAGTCCAAATGCAACGCACCTTACTTTACTGTACTTTAATTTACTTTACAGCACACAAACAACCACAAATTCTTCACAATACAGCTCAGTCCCTTCTCTTTCTTTTGCTTTTGCCACCCCCACTCCTCCCCTTTGTCCTTTGCAAGCTTTGTCCTCCTCCTCCCGACTCTAGCTCTTTGAATGGAGTGAGGCAGCCGCTTTTATACTTTTAAACTGCACCAGGAAATGCTCTAGGTGGACGTGGATACTCTTCTGGCAGCACTTCCAAGTGTGGCAGAAGTGCTGCATTTCAGGGCTCCACAACCGTCTGATGCAAAGCATCAGGGGGTTTCGTGTGCCGGAGGACGTATTGCCTCAAATATGTCCTCTCCTATTTGCCCCCTCCTCCTGATTTCCTCTATTTCTGCTTATGCATAACACAATGTTTTTGATCTCCTAACAAATTGTGAATGACACAAAAGACAACATGAGCAAACAAAATAGTTTTTAATTAACATTTAATTTATTGAAGAAAACCACACTGGAATGTTTTTGATTGTAAACTACCCATTTAATCTCCTGCCATACCATCTCAACAGTGCTGCATAACTGATTGTGCTTGAGCTACAGACAATGAATTGATGACTGGCTATTCTTCTGAGCTTCAAACCATGAACTGACCAGATATTCTTCTTCAGTAATTTCTAGTAGATAGCTGAACATATGCTTTCCTCAGTTATGGCAAGTCTCACAAGCCCTAGAGCAGCAAAGCATGCCCACCCTATAACACTACCATCACCTTGTTTGACTATGGGTATGATGTGTTAATGCTTTGAAAGCTAGCTTTATGCCTGATGTCACAGGACCCATGCCTTCCCTAAAGTTCATCTTTTGTCTCATCAGTCCACAGAACATTATTCCAAATGTTTTGAGGGTAATGAATGTATTTTTCGCCAAATGTTAGACGAGCCTTTGTGTCCCTCTTGTTCACCGGTGGTTTTCACCTTGCATGTCTGCCATGGATACTATTTTTACCCAGTGTCTCTCAAATGGTGGATTAATTTATGCTGAAATTAACTGAGCTGACATTTACCTGCAGTTCCTTACGTGTTTGTCTAGGTTCTTCTTTCTCGGATGAGTATTATATATGCTCTTGCAGTAATTTTGTCAGTCCTGGGCAGATTAATCATTGTTCCAAATTTTCTCCATTTGGAGATGAAGACACTTATGGGGGTTAGTCCTGAGGTTTTAGAGATTATTTTGAAATTCTTTTGCAACTGATTCTGGAATTTCTTTAGATTGAGGCATGGTGCGTTGCTTGTTTGAGACCTCTTAGTCCATTTCACATTGTTGGAAAGGTTCTATTGAAGTGATGCTTAGATTCAATAGGGTAGGGAGCAATCAAACTTTGGTGTGTCTAATATAATTTAATCTGTTATCATTTAAATTAGGTTCATTGATTGACTGAGTGACTATGGGGGCAGTTACTTTTTCACATGGGTGATATTGGTGTTGGTGAACTTTTTCCTTTATAGTTTATAGTCGAAAACCCTCCAATATGGTTTATGTCAATAAATCAAATTTACAGACTGAGTGTTGTGTTTGCTGAGGTTATTTTCTGTATTATACTAAATTTGTTTTGAGATCAGAAAGAATTTGTTGCTACGAATAAACAAAAATAGTGGACATATTTATTTACACAGACACACACACACACACAAACCACATTTGAACATTACTTTGAATAAATATGCTCCAGTAATGAAATCAAACAAATGTCAGCAATGGTTATTACATTCCGGTTATTCACATTAAAACCTGTAATCTTATTAAAGTTACTTTGTAAATGTCAATGATTACTTTAGAAATTGCTTGCAGCATTAGTTAAAGAATTAAACTGAATTACTTGTACTAAGATCCATGATGTTAGAAATAGAAGATATTTTCCTTAATGCTCATTAAGTTCTAAATACTTCCTTCTGCATAATATTACTTTATGTTCTGATTTCTTAAGGATGAATAATGAAATTTAGAACCAATATTTTGTAAATTTTCTTTTGTAATCTGAATTGAGTCTACAACAACACTACATTTTGTTTCTTTTGAAAATGTGTATAAAAATGTAAAAATACTCTTCTTACGCTTCTGTGGTGCTAACAAACTCATGAAACCTCATCTCTTCTCATTTAATTCACAGCCATGCTTAATTCAATTCAAAATCATTAGGGGTTTACAGCTTATCCCAGCAACACTTGGCAGGAAACATGGCATCACAGGGCACACGCACATACTGTATAAACAGACCGACCAATTTTGTATTTTGAGTGCACCTAAATTACATGTTTTTGATTGGCCTTCCTGTCTCATCCATTGAGGCTCAGGAATAATCCTTATACCACTTTACCTAGGGAAACAACTTGTATTTCCTCTATAGTCAAGTTCGATTGTCTTCTATGCGGTGTTTACAAATGACAAGAGCTTAATCAGTGCAATCTTATCTTATTTATGAGAAACAATTGCAAGCTCCAGTAGCATTCATAAATGGTGTTCAACAGCTCACCCACACCCCTCTGTGGCAGGCAGACACATGTTGATCCACTCAGTGTTGTGCACATGTGACCCTGGACATCTAAAGACATCTCAGTCCTTTTATTGGTCAATCTCACATTTTGCTGCCACATGGTAGGCTTCTTGGAATTTTTTTGTGCTGCACATAGCTACAAATACAACCCCTGTTGTCCATCCATGCCCCATCCCGTACTTCACAATGAGGACCTTAACCAAGAATAGGCTGACCGTGGGTGTCACAAAATGGAATACACATTTAAAATAGTGGATCTTTGAATCCATGGGAATGGAATCCACGGATAGCAAGGATTTACTGTAGATGCTTCTTAATCTTTAAAAAGCAAAACTCATACTGACTTTTGTTACACAAAGTAAACTTTTAAGAATGTCATAGACTAGTAAACCCATTCCTCGCACTCCCAGTGAAATTGTGCTTATTGATCCAAGAGAAAACTGTGCATTTATTAATATACTGTAGCACTTTCTTCCAGAAAGTACTGTATCAGGCCATGCTCTTAAACAATCCACATGGTTCTCCACAGTGACGCCACAATTATTAAAACAATATTAATTGTGGTCGCAGACAAGGCACAACCAACAATGACATACATAATCTTTGAGTATACTGTAAATATAACAACAACAACAACAACATTTATTTATATAGCACATTTTCATACAAAAAGTAGCTCAAAGTGCTTTAATATATATAATAAACACGGTACATGAGTATGCATACATTTTCATATCTGCTTAATTTAATTCAAAGGTCACAGCCTGGCTGTCTTTGCACCATAGGTGAGTGGAAGTGGCAGTCGCAATGCAACACAATCTGGTTTGCACCTCTTGTCATCATACTGTAAAGGGCAATCCTCTCAGGCAAACTTTTCCATAGGTGCATCAGCTACACAAACATGTTGAGCACCACAATCAGCTGCCGACCGATCAGATGATGCTGGTACCTCACTTTCGCTTTCGTTCTCCTTCTCCTGATCACTTACATCAACATCGGAGTCCAACAAGTCTCAGTTAAATTTAACAATAATATGCAAAATGTTGTCCACGGAGTACTTTGCTTTGCACATCCGCACTGAAAGAGTTAATGACCACATATAGTTCCTACTAGAGTGTCATCTTTAATATTAAGTGAGTTGACATATATTAAGGGAGGGAGGGCATGTCTCTATGTCTAATGTAATTTTCTGTGCGTTGAGTTTGGGTACAAGGTGCTATGTTTGCACTACTGAGTTGCGTGAACAGCATGCGATGAAAACCTACAGAGCACAGCAGATGCATGCAGGGGCGTTCCTTTGTATCTGATGTCATTTTTGTCCCATGCTGTCTTTAGATACAAGGTGCCACAATCTTATCTCTGTATTCTGTGCGTAGCCACACCAGCAGCATGCAATGCCATGTCTATGTGTCATTGTCAGCACAATGATGCATCAAATATACACCTGAGAGATGTAACCTACCCTAAGCTAACCTAACCTAACATTAGCATTATACATATGTTACATAAATGAATAATTGAAAAACAGTACTACTACTACTGTACATTAATAACAATATTAATACTGTAATATGATAGCTTACAATACATTTATTAATCATTAAAGCGCAACAGTAGTAGTCGGGATGTTGTTCATAAAGTCATGAAAGTATTTTTGTCACATTTATCACATATTATTGAGCATTTTTCCTAGATTTTTCATATTATCTTATCTGATATATATTGTCCACTATGATTCAAGATCATTATGATTTCTGTGGACTGGGCCAGACATTCTGGAGTACAGCAATGTGATTTACAAAATCAGGACACAGTACATTTGTTTATATATAAAGTTGAAATATCCTATTCAGGTTTATATCATGAGATGAAGGTAGGACGTGGCAATATTGTATTTAAAAAATCTGCTGCCCTAGCCTTTACACAAAGATCACTACATTTTCTGGTCCAGGAGGCCTGGAAACATGGCAATATCATCATGTCTTGTAATCTTGCTTTGGAAATGCAAGTTTCTATTATTTTGATGCTCTTTGCTACTTAACATTTCTAGATAATACTTTCTCTGCTGGGACTTTTGCACATCGTATTATGGCAGGTCATTCCTGTTTGTGTATGTTTCTTTTGGTGCCTATTAAGAAGTAGTTATGTTATACAGGTACTCACACTGAGCACACATAATGAGATGGATGAAGCAAGTCTTTATTTGCTACATTTAGTTTTTTTAACGGGGCTAAATTTTATGGTTTTTTAGTACAAAATGCTCTTTTCTTTTTAGTCTTCCTGCCACTGCCATAATACATTGCAAGCCAGTGGCAGGTTTTGGTACAGTCAAAACATTTTTTTTATTTTTTGGACTGATGAGTTATGACATTTCTACTTACCATTTATCCTATTATGTATTCATGCTGCCTCTGAAACAATATCTGTCAGGGATTTGCTGTGTGTGACATGGATCTTTAACTGGGCCCAGTATTTTAAGACTGAAGAAACTTTACAAGTGGAGAGAGTTCTTGCACGGATTCTGCAGAAAGTAAATGACTGAGAGTAGTAAAGGCTTTTCTAATAATTAGAAGGTATGTTTTATAGGATTTCAGCTGTCTCATGCACTTGATCATGATAAGCGATATACAAAATTATTCCAGGATATTTGATTTTAGGGCTTTGTTGATGAAGTTCAGTTAGTGCTACATGGCTAGACATGAAGTTAGATAAGATACTAGAGCACTGCTGGACTGCACATGAGAAAGCAAAATAATAATAATAAAAAGATTATTAAAACTCTTATTGCACTATTTTTAGCAAATGTTCATTTGTCTTTATGGCAATCACTCTCCAGAGCTCTACTGCAATGTCTCCCTGTGAAGTTCTTATAAACAAATCTTAAATAAACATACTGTAACTAACTATTGTTTTCTTGATACTTATATTCTACTATATGATCTTTTATGTTAATGCAACTCTATATGCTGTTTCTTTATATTTGCATGTAATATTAATTTGCACATGCCACATTGTATTTTAAAGAATATCATTTCTTCTTTGACTTTCTTGTTAGTTTCTTTTGACAGGATGAATAAGCTGTTTACTAAAATGTACATGATAAATATTCAGTGAACACAACATTTTTTTTTCTTATGAGAAATTGTAGCAAGATTTTTTTAAGTAAAAATGCAAAAACAAAAATTCCAGACACAAACATTATCTGACCATGGTCAGATTTCCAGGCCCCCTTTTTCAATATGATGCAAAATAAAATGCACCTTGTCATATATCATACTCTAGGTATAGATGATAAAAGTGCTACTTTAAAGGTAGAATGTCTATAGCGTTTTCTTATGATGAATATAAAGATTTGGGTTAGTGCAAGTTAAAAAATGTCATTTTAAAATTCAATTCATATCCTCTCTGCAAGCATATTAAAGTAAAAGAAATAGAATACAACTCTACAGTTAGCACTGATATACACAACAAACAAATTTCACTTCAGTATGCATGTTTTAATAATTCTTTCACAGTGCCAGGGTGTCATATTTTTGAAAAAGAGATGAGAGAGTGCATCTGGGAGAAATTGTCAAATACTTTCCATGTTATGATTTTTTAAACTAAATTTTACAGATTAAAAATAGAAAATAGAACTAAAGCAAGTTTTTCTCAGTGTGGTAGGTAAGAATACTAGTTTTTAGTATGGAAAAATTAGCTATTTTTAATTTCCAGTATAGCATTATAGTTTTACAGTTTTCAAATTAAAGGCGTTTGTGTATAGACAGTGGCACACATTTATTATCTTCGCCATGTTCCTTGTTAATGCAGCCTTTTTTAGGAGTATATTCATAGATAAATAAATGTTTGTAGGAGATATGTAATAGCCACTAGCAAGAAATTTTACTGTTATTGAATTTGCACATTATTATTTTTGTGCTTTGGGCAGAAAAAGTGTAATTGACAGAGTCAGAGAAAGATCATGGTGGGATGGACAGCATGGGGAAAAGATGGATCCTTTGCTGCATGTGTTACTGTGGATGGCAGGCAGCACTGACACCATTAAGTATGTCTGGCACTTTAATCAAATATTGAGACTTGGCAAGGTAGTGGAATCTGGGACCACCAAACAGAACTGTGGAGATCCAACCCCAGGACTTTCAAGGAGTATTTCTGATTTTGGAAGTGATTTAGAGAATATAAGAACATAACAAATTTGACAAATGACAGAAGACCATTCAGTCCATCAAGTCTGTTTGTTTACAAATTAGCTATGCTGTCGCACTATCTCATCCAGAAAGATTGGCAAGGTTTCTAAATAGTTTGTTCCAGAGTCCCACAAGTCTTTGAATAATGAAGTGCTTACCGGCTTCAGTTTTAAATGCACTTCCTTCTTAATTTCCACTGATGTCCTTGAGTACTTGGTTCAACCTTAAGCTGAAAGAATGCTGCTGGATCTACTTTATCAATGTCTTTGGGGATTTTTTTTATTTTATTTATTTATTTATTAATTTTATTACAATCAATACATAGCAATCAAGTTTTTACAAAAAAAAAGAATTATGCTAAGAACAGATCGATCCCCACCCTTGAGAGAGAGAGCAAGCCAAACGGTGTAAAATTTAAGGCTTTTAAAAATACCTAAATCAACAAATTCTCTGTGCTTTATAAAATCATTTCAAAATATTACTGATTAGATCCTGCCATGTTTTGAAAAAGTCTGCACAGATCCTCTAACTGAGTATTTGATTTTTTCCAATTTTAAATAATATAACACATCAGTTTCCCACTGACTTAAAAGAGGAGAGTTTGGGTTCTTCCAGTTTATCAGAATAAGTCTGCGTGCCAACAGTGTAGTGAATGCAATCACAGTTTGTTTGTCTTTCTCCACTTTAAGACCCTCTGGAAGAACCCCAAACACAGCTGTTAATGGGTTAGGAGGGATTGTGAGTCCAAGACTGTCTGAGAGGTAATTAAAATTTTTGTCCAGAATAATGTTAATTTGGAGCAGGCCCAGAACATGTGACCTAGTGAGGCTGGGGCTTGGTTGCAACGTTCGCAGGTTGGATCATGCCCTGGAAACATTTTGGAGAGTTTTAGTCGAGACAGATGTGCTCGATATATAATTTTGAGTTGTATAATTGTATGCTTTGCGCATATGGAGCTTGAGTGAATTCTCTGCATTGCTACTTTCCACTCCTTTTCTGATATATTAATTGAGAGGTCATTTTCCCAGTGTCCTCTTGGATCTTTGAAAGGAAGGGATTGTAAAAGGATTTTATATATTGTAGAGATGGAGTCTAACTCCTTGAAATTGAGCAATAATTTTTCCAGCGTGGATGAGGGTGCAAGATGAGGAAAATCTGGAAGGTTCTGTTTAACAAAGTTCCTGATTTGAAGATAGTGAAAGAAATTTGTAGCTGGAATGTTAAATTTGGAACGTAATTGTTCATAGGATGCAAAGACGTTGTCTATATAAAGATCTCTAAGCAAGTTAATTCCAAATTTTTCCAGATATTAAAACTGCATATGTTTGTGAGGGTTGAAAGAGGTGGTTCTTTTGCAGGGTGCCACAGAAAGAAGCTTCTCCGTCTTAAAATGCTTTCTACATTGGTTCCAGATTCTAAGTGAGTGGAGCACAATTGGGTTATTAGTGTATTGCCGATAACGTGTGTTTATTGGAGCACAAAGCAAGGAATACAAAGAAGTACTGCAGGATTTTACTTCTATTGCGGTCCATGCCTGTGTATGTTCTTCTATTTGTGTCCAGGTTCTTATCGACTGTATATTTGCGCCCAGTAATAAAACTGGAAGTTAGGTAGAGCCATGCCGCCTTCTGCCTTTTGTCTTTGTAGGGTCGCTCTTTTGATGCGTGGATGTTTAGAATTCCAAATAAATGAGGTTATTGTTGAATCTAATTGCTTAAAGAACGATTTATTAATGTATATTGGTATGTTTTGAAATAAAAAGGAGCTTAGGAAGAATATTCATCTTAACAGTGTTAATTCTTCCAGCTAGTGTGAGATGAAGGGTTGACCATCTATGCAAGTCTTGTTTAATTTTTTCCATACAGACGACGAAATTTTGTTGATAAAGAGCTTTATGTTTACTTGTGATGTTTACCCGAGGTATTTAAACTGTTCTGCAATGATAAAAGGAAGGGTGTCTAATCTAATATTATATGCTTGCGAATTCACGGAAAGAGTACACTTTTATTCAGATTAATTCTGAGACCAGAGAGCTTTTGAAATTCTGTGAGTGCTGCTAAGACTGCAGGCACAGAATTTTCTGGATCCGATATATACAGTACCATGTCATCTGCATATAATGAGATTTTCTGTTCCAGTCCTTCTCTGCTAATCCCCTTTATCTGATCAGTATTTCGACAATGTATTGCCAGTGGTTCAATGGCAATTGCAAACAGCAGTGGTGACAAAGGGCATCCTTGTCTTGTGCCACGTTCTAGTTTAAAGTAGTCTGAGCAAATGTTATTGATGCAAACTGAAGCTTCTGGGTTAGTATACAGTAATTTAATCCATGCACAAATGTTGGGCCAAACCCAAACTTCTCCAAAATAGTAAAAGGTATTTCCATTCAATCATGTCGAATGCTTTTCTGCATCCAATGATAATAATATTTCTGGGGTGTTTGATTTAGTTGGTGAGTATATTACATTAAACAGGCGTCAAGATTTGAAGATAAGTGTCGGCCCCTAATAAATCCAGTTTGGTCTTGTGATATTATTGAGGGAGCACTTTCTCCATCCTTCTAGCTATGATTTTAGAGAGTATTTTAACGTCGTTATTCAGAAGTGAAATTGGTCTGTATGATGCACATTGTAATAAGTCCTTATTTTGTTTTGGAAAGACAGTGATTAGTGCTTGGCGAAAGGTTTGTGGAAGAGATTGGTTATCTCTGGCTTCTGTAAATGTTGCTAATAGGAGGGAGCTAGCTGAGCGGAGAATTTCTTGTAAAACTCTGCAGGGTAGCCATCAGGGCCTGCTGCTTTTCCACCTTGGAGTGACTTTATAGCATCCAGTAATTCTGATAATGACAGAGGTTTATCGAGCTCCTCCACACTAATAGCGTCAATTTGTGGTATCTGTAATTTATCCAGAAATGCATTAGATTGTATATTGTCTTCTTTAAACTCAGTAGTATATAGGGATTTATAGTAGTCTCTAAAAGTGTACATTATATTTTTGTGTTCGATGATTTTATCTCCATTCGTGTTAGTAATTACGAGATTGCGTTGCACTTCTTGCTTGTGAATTTGTTGCGCTAAAAGCTTATTAGCTTTCTCTCCATGTTCATAATAATGATGTCTGGATTTGTAAATTAGTTGTTCGGTTTCTTTAGTTGTCAAGAGGTTTAATTCTGAATGTAGAGCCTGCCTCCTCTTATGTAGAGTCTCGCTTGGTAGTCTGGCATGTTCTTCATCTATTTTAGTAATTTCGCTTTTTATCTCTGCTACTTTCTTGCGGATTTATTTCTGTGGGAAAGATATGAGATAATCTGTCCTCTTAAGAAGGCCTTAAGAGTTTCCCAGAGTGTTCCTGCAGAGATCTCAGGGGATGTATTTGTCTCTAGAAAGAATTCGATTTGTTTGGATATAAATTCAGTACAATTCTCGTCAGCTAATAGAAGCGGATTGAGGCGCCATCTGCGGGGTGAGTGTATGGGGCTTAGTAATTTCAGCTCCAAGATCATCGGAGCATGGTCTGAAATAACAATAGCATCGTATTTACAAGATTTAATCTTAGGCAAGAAGTTATTATCTATAAAGAAGTAATCAATCCTTGAGTAGCAATGATGTACTGGTGAGTAGAAAGAATATGTTCTTGAATTTGGGTTTAAAACCTCCAGGGATCTGATAAGTTGTGATCAGTTATAAACTTTGTAATTATCTTTGCGGTGTTAGTTGCGTTCCCCTGTGGAGGAAGTCTTATCTAAAAGTGGATTTAGAACACAATTAAAGTCCCCAGCCATTATAAGTTTATGAGTGTTCAGATTGGGAATGGATGCAAATAAATTTTGTATAAATTCCTTATCATCAACATTAGGTGCATAAACATTTATCAAAATCATTTTACAGTTAGATAAGTCTCCCATGACCATCACATATCTCCCTTCAGGATCCAATACTACATCTGATGCTACAAATGGTACTGTTCTATGTATGAGAATTCCCACCCCTCTAGTTTTCTTTGTAAAACTAGAATGGAACATTTGGCCAGTCCAGTCTTTTGCAGCGGAACTGATCCTTACTTAGTAAGTGGGTTTCCTGTAAAAATACTATTTTAGCATTTAGACCTGTTAGGTGAGAAAGTACTTTCTTTCTCTTTAATTCGTGATTCAGGCCTTTAACATTCCAGCTTACGAAGTTAACTGTCCCATCATGGAGACACTGATTCTGAGTTTTTGGTGTCATATTATAGTCTTAACTGGAAGTGAAATAGTTTAGGTCTTAATTTCCTATTCCCCCAAGAGTTGTTGCCATGCAGCTTATTATTACGTTGATAGTTATAATTATAAAGATTGAGATGATAGATTAGATATAGATCAAGCCTGCTCTCTTTCTCTTCCCCTTAACCCCCACCCTCCCTTTTTGCCTCCCCAGGTGAGGCTAAAACCCACTTCATGCAGTCCCAGTCCTCTGACATACCCAGAGACAGAGCACGTCCAAAGCACATCAAGCCCCCATGCAGTGGCGCTTTAAGGTTAAAAGATAGAGATATCTGTTACCAATATAGTCTTTAAAAGAGGAAAAAGAAAGAAAAGAATTTTGCACTTAATATACATACATATATATATATATATATATATATATATATACATATATATATATAATCTTCATCAATTTTAGTGCATTAAGATGATATCCCCAGATAATAAACCCAGGTGATGGTGTTAAAGATGTGTCCAAAACAAGCATAACAAGTCTTAATGCAGTAATAGCAATAACAGCAAACCAAGGGTATGATATTGAACAGTCTCATTTAGGGTACACATGAAATAATTAGAAAAGAAAAAGAGGAGGAAAACGTAATTAAGCACAATAAAACATAAACATTTAGCCCTAGTAATACTAAGTAATGATAAGTAATAAGTAAGTAATAATAATATAAGAATATGAGAATATATGCTGATAAAAACCCGTATTTTAAAACAAATAGATCAGACAGTAGATTATTAATCCTAGCTTTATCATTTACCGCCATGACTCACAATTATGTATCAGAATAGTCCGGGATCAGCTTTCTTAACTCATTTTCTGCCTCCTCCTTGCTAGCGAAAACATAGAAATGACCCTGCCATTCCACTTTCAGTTTTGCGGATACAGGAGGCCGTATTTGACATTGGCTTGCCGTAGCAGCTGTTTAATATTATAGAAGGCGCGTTTGATAGCTGTTGCTGGAGAGAAGTCAGGGAAGACGCGAATGTGGCAATCTTCATATATAATATCTTCCTTTTTTCCTGAGGAGTTCCATCACCTCTAACTTAAATGATAATCGTTCAAAACGAACTATAAAAGATCTTGGTCGGGGTCTGACGGTGTTTGATCAGCGTCGCTGTAAGCGCTGCTATCTCAGATTCTGCTTTAAAGTCGCCCCGATTATTTTAGAAAAAGTTCAGTGCGAATTTCACGGGTTTAAACTTTCTCGATTCTCCGGCAAGCCTTCAATTCTGACATTATACCTTCTATTCCCATCTTCTAAAGCAGCCAGTCTGTCTCCAAGTTTTTCTCCGAGTTTTTACATTCCGAACTGACATTTACTGCTCTTTCCTCGGCACTGGCAGCTAGATGTTCGGCTATTTCGATCCGATTCGTGAATGTCTCACTAAGATGCTCCAATCGATCAGCAAGCGTGCTCAGTTTAGCACAGTTTTTCTCAATGCGCTCTTCAATTTTACCCAGCACCTGTCGAAGTTCAAGCTGTACCTCTTGACGCAGCCTTTCATTTGCCTGTTGGATTTCCTGTCGCAGACATTCATTGGCCTGTTTCATCTCCTGTTTTAATTCCTGTTTCAGTCTCTCATTAGCCTTCTCGCTTTTCTTTATATCTTGCGTGAGCTCAGCGAGCAACACTTTCAGTTCAGATAGCTCAAATGTGCCTTCTTGTACCGTAGATGAAGCAGCAGACTCTGCTGAAGCGGTGTCCCGCTGCTCCAGTCCCGCGTAATTGCGTAACTGAAGCCGGGACCTCCCGGCCTTTTCCAGTTTCAGGTAATCCTCTCCAATCGGCGAGCTATCCACATCTGCACTCACGATCGCACCTTCGCTCCCCTTTTCGCTCTCAGCCGGCGACGATGTAGCGGACCGTGGTCCCGAGGAGTCTGTACTTTCGCCCATCTGATCCAGGTCTGTCTCTGAGAGGCCGTATCTCGAACTAGGGCTTGCTGATCGCAGCTTGGATGTAGCTTTAGTCTTCGATTCTTTCGGACCCCCCTTCTTGTTGGCCATGTTTATATGTGTTTACATATACTGTAGCGGTCCCTCTCGGGTTGAATAAATACAGGATATCTCAGAATAATAAGCAAATAATATGAAAAATAGCACCACTGCTAGCGGAGCTCCACTTCAGACGTCCATCTCTCGCATCGGACGAGACCATCCCCAATCTTTGGGGATTTTAATACCTGGATTTGGTCCCCATGCAGTCTTCTCTGCTCATGACTAAACAGGGTTCATTCTCTGAGTCTGTCTGAGTAGGACATGTCCTTAAGTCAAAGAGTAACTAGGACTTCAGAGGTGAGTTGGGGCAAAGGTTTGACTAGCAGGGGGTAGGATGGCCACAGTTGTTATAGAGTAGGAAAGAGTTTAGGACATAAGTTTAGGCAAACTGGAAACTTATCTTGATTATTAGAAAGCAGACACTACCTAAGGCCCTATGGGGCAGATGCAATTTTTATTCTGCTTTTTTTATGTTACTTTCTGTTTTTTTTCTCTCCCTGTAATTATACCTTTCTCGTGCATGTTTTGAATAAGATGTTAATGTGTGATATACACACATAATATATATATTTGAAACCATTCCATGTTCTATGGTTTGTGAATTAATACCAAATTTAAAATGCTCCCTGTGACAATAAACTGAATAAGCGGGTTAGAAAGTGAATGGATGGATATAATGGGTATATTCTGTGCAGTGCTCAGAGCTGGTAAACTGAGAGGCACACTGCATGTTGTGGTACCTGAATTGACTGAGAGAGAGAGAAAGGGAGGAAATCGGAGATAAAGACAGCTCTCCATTCTGTATTTACCCTTTAGTTTAAAAAAAACTGATAAATATCTAAATTGAAAAGCAAGCACAATGTAAATATGTGAATGCTCTTAAAATGCTGTTTTGTTAAACAAGGCCCTACTGTATAATGTATATATTTTTATGTTTAAATAAGGATTATGGAGAGGAACTATTGCTTCTGTGCTGGAATCCCAGGCCCCTCATTAAATGATAACATGTATTAAGGCAAAATATTTGGCAATGTGTGTATAGTGGCTGGCAACATCAAAATGGAGTGCTTAGGACCAGTAGACTTGAAGGCAGTAGCAATACTAACAGGAAGAGGTGTTGGTTGTACAAATATGTAACCAAAATAAAGTAAGGGCTTGTGACAAATAAGATGGCAGAGATATGGTAAAAAGACTTTGGCCATAACACCGTGACTTTGAGCAGTATGCTTCAACGTGTGGCATGACAAGCATGGCTAAGTGGATTCTGTTTAGAAAGTAGAACATATGAGTATTTTGTTTTTGTTATACTTAAACCAATTACTTTTTTCGATTTTGTCCTTTTGCACAATGTGTTTTGGTGACCTTAGAGCTCACTTGTGATGTTTTTATTTTTCATTTTCAGTTCTGTTGCATTTACTGATGCTCATTAGGAGCTAATTGCAGTAGAATACAGGTACTCAGGTTTGGCCATATTGAGCCAAAAAAGAGAAGCAAGAGCCTTATAGGCTCAGCCATAAAGACTTTTTAGCTTCTGTTTCACTCTAGCTTAAGGACCTATTGAATATTTTAGCAGTACAGGTATATGCTGTTTCCTTTATTTTCTATTCCTATTGGTGTCAAAATCAAGGTGACTCAGTGGCATTTGTTGAGCTTCCTACATGACAGCTTCATTGTCAGAAATCAAATAGGCAGCCATTGGCAGAAAAAAATACTTTAAATTTAATAGCAAGAAATCAAAGTGAGTGGACCAAGCACAGGTCAAGCACAGTAAATAATGAATAAATAAAGATATAACTTTATTTGTTCTCAGAGGGAAATTTGGCTTTTTTATAGAGTCTCTTTAAATAAATAAACACATTAATAAATAAAAATACACACACACTCACACTTTGGTCTGAACACACACCAGAATGACTGTAAAACAAGACAATTAAAAAGAAACGAAAAGTTCTGACTTGGCTGTCACAGTCACAGTGAGATATTTTGCAGACGTACTGTTATTGATATAAAGGAGCCCCAGTAGTGTTTCTTGATACACTTGTGCTGAAAAATTAATTGGCTGAAAGTCCTCAGTGTGTCAGAGAGAGGATGTGCAGCATTCTCTCCTTTGTTAGTACTTCCAGGGGTTTTAGAGTGTCCTGTAACACAACTTTCCCTTTTAATTAGCATGTTGATTCAGTTGGCCTTTCTTGAAGGGATGTTACTGGCCCATCACACCACAGCTTACAAAATCGTACTGACCATTACAGAGTTATAGAATATTTAAAGGATGTCACTTGATTAAGGAAAAACTAGAAATGTGATCAAAACTTAAAATAGCAAGCCAGTAACCCAGCTTAATTTTGAGGCAGAAAAACAATGAGAGAAAATTAGGTCTTTAGCCATTAAACAAAACAAATTGGTGCTGGTTTCATTTAATATTACTCAACATTCCATAATCAATTTGGATGCACTTTATATAAGCAACAGAGTTTGGACTTCAACATTGATTTTCCCATTCATTTTATTGTCCTTGGTAATTTATGGTACCCTGAACCCAGCTCTCTTCTGAGGTCCAGTAGATGCTTTGGATATCAGAGTGGGCACAATATTGTCATGAAGGTGCTCTAATATGCAAAATCTCCAGTGCTGTCTATTATGTTTGAGACAAAGCAATAGCAGGTAAATCAAGGAAAAAGTGTCTTTGTCCCAAACATGGAGGGCACTGTATATATCTGTAAATACTTTTCTAAAATATTATTACCTAAGGAAGCTAATCCAAATGTAAGATACAGTCAAATATTGGTGATGAAACTGGTCTTAAAAAGACTGGATGGTTCACAAAATGACTTTGTGGTTTTCACATCTATTTATAAACTGCTAAAGATTTTAAAGAATGGTATTATTGCAGGAACCTTGGAGGAGATGTGTTTACAAACCAGTTGCTGAGTTAGAAAATTGGTAGTTTTAAAAGAAACAGTGCTGCGTGTTCATCAAAGTGAAGGACGTGAACTTTGAGGAACTGCACTAAAAATGTTTACCCAGGCACTGTTGGAGGTTTCTATTTCTATTTCTATCTATTTCTTAAACCTGATTGTTCCAAGCCAGAATAGGAAAAATAAACAAATGGAATTAATTAATTCCCAATAACTGCCAGTCAGTCAGTCATTTTCCAACCCGCTATATCCTAACACAGGGTCACGGGGGTCAGTCCCAGACAACACAGGGTGCAAGGCAGGAACAAATCCCGGGAAGGACACCAACCCACTGCAAGACACACACACACACACCCATACAGCAAGCACACACTAGAGACAATTTAGGATCTCAAATGCACCTAACCTGTCTTTGGACTGTGGGAGGAAACCGGAGCACCCAGAGGAAACCCACGCAGACACAGGGAGAACATGCAAACTCTATGCAGGGAGCACCCGGGAAGAAAACCCAGGTCTCCTTACTGCGAGGCAGCAGTGCTACCACTGTGCCACCGTGCTACCCCACAATAACTGTATTTGGGTGTTTCTTTATTATATCTCTACCATTCATAATGATCTACAAATATACATCTGCACATTAATAAGGATATCATCAGTGTTTGAAGTACTCTCTGTTCTACCCTTAGAAGTACCAGCAGTTATAATGTATGTGTAAGAGCAGACCCTTCACCCAGCAACCAATCCTTAAATTAGAAAAAGAACCTGTTTGTTCACTAAGCTTTTGCACTTCCAAGCAGGATCCACCATCTCCAAATTACTTTCTGTATATGTGTTTTATCTACGAGGGGACCATGACCCTCACTTTCCAAAAACATTTCTGTATATCAGGGTGCTTTTAGACCTCTAAGGGGATCTTCCACATTTCCCTATCTCCCTGCTGTTTGAAATAGTTGAATTGGTTATCAACTACAACACCATGGAGTACCTTCTTCTTCTTCTTTCGGCTGCTCCCGTTAGGGGTCGCCACAGCGGATCATCTTCTTCCATATCTTTCTGTCCTCTGCATCTTGTTCTGTTACACCCATCACCTGCATGTCCTCTCTCACCACATCCATAAACCTTTGCTTAAGCCTTCCTCTTTTCCTCTTCCCTGGCAGCTCTATCCTTAGCATCCCTCTCCCAATATACCCAGCATCTCTCCTCTGCACATGTCCAAACCAATGCAATCTTGCCTCTCTGACTTTGTCTTCCAACTATCTAGCTTGAGCTGACCCTCTAATGTACGCATTTCTAATCTTGTTCATCCTCGTCATGCCCAATACAAATCTTAGCATCTTTAACTCTGCCACCTCCAGCTCTGTCTCCTGCTTTCTGGTCAGTGCCACCATCTCCAAACCATATAACATAGCTGGTCTCACTACCGTCCTGTAGACCTTCCCTTTCACTCTTGCTGATACCAGTCTGTCACAAATTACTCCTGACACTCTTCTCCACCCATTCCACCCTGCCTACACTCTCTTTTTCACCTCTCTTCTACAATCCCCATTACTCTGTACTGTTGATCCCAAATATTTAAACTCAATAGCATTATTCAAAGTTATTGTCTGTTTTTACCTGCATTTTTATTACTCTTTAATTTAATATTGTTTTTTGTATCAGTATGCTGCTGCTGGATTATGTGAATTTCCCCTCGGGATTAATAAAGTATCTATCTATCTATTATCCACCTTCGCCAACTCTACTCCCTGCATCCTCACCATTCCACTGATCTCCCTCTCATTTACACACGTGTTTTGTCCTGTTCCTACTGACCTTCATTCCTCTCTATGCTTTCTCTCTAGAGCATATGTCCACCTCTTCAGGGTCTCCTCAACCTGCTCCCTACTATCGCTGCAGATCACAATGTCATCAGCAAACATCATAGTCCATGGGGACTCCTGTCTAATCTCGCCTGTCAACCTGTCCATCATTATTGCAAATAAGAAAGGGCTCAGAGACAATCCCTGATGTAATCCCACCTCCAACTTGATGCATCCGTCACTCCTACCGCAGACCTCACCACTGTCACACTTCCCTCGTACCTATCCTGTACAACTGTTATGTACTTCTCTGACACTCTTGACTTCCTCATACAATACCACAGCTCCTCTCGAGGCACCCTGTCATATGCTTTGTCCAGGTCTACAAAGACGCAATGCAACTCCTTCTGGCCTTCTTTAAACTTCTCCATCAACATCCTCAGAGCAAACATTGCATCTGTGGTGCTGTTTCTTGGCATGAAACCATCACTAATCATCACCTCACTTCTTAACCTAGCTTCCACTACTCTTTCCCATAACTTCATGCTGTGGCTCATCAATTTTATTCCCCTGTAGTTACTGCAGTCCTGCACATCCCCCTTATTCTTAAATATCGGCACCAGTACACTTCCTCTTCACTCCTCAGACATCCTCTCACTTTCCAAGATTCCATTAAACAATCTGGCTAAAAACGCCACTGCCATCTCTCCTAAACACCACCATGCTTTCATAGGCATGTCATCTGGACCAACGGCCTTTCGATTTTTCATCCTCATCATAGCTGTTCTTACTTCCTCCTTGCTAATCTGTTGCACTTCCTGATTCACTATCTCCACATCATCCAACCTCTTCTCTCTCTCTCTCGTTCTCTTCATTCATCAGCCTCTCAAAGTACTCTTTCCATCTGCTCAACACACTCTCCTTGCTTGTCAGTACATTTCCATCTTTATCCTTTATCACCCTAACCTGTTGCATATGCAACATAGCTCTGTCCCTCTGTCTAGCCAATCGGTATAGGTCCTTTTCTCCCTCCTTAGTGTCCAACCTCTCATACAAATTCTCATACGCTTTTTCTTTAGCCTTCGCCACCTCTCTCTTCACCTTGCACCTTATCTCCTTGTACTCTTGTCTACTTTCTGTATCTCTCTGACTATCCCACTTCTTCTTTGCCATCCTCTTTCTCTGTATACTCTCCTGTATTTCCTCATTTCACCACCAGGTTTCCTTTTCCTCCTTCCTCTTTCCAGATGTCACACCAAGCACACTTCTTGCTGTCACCCTTAATACATCTGCTATAGTTTCCCAGCTGTCTGGTAACTCTTCACTGCCACCCAGTGCCTGTCTCACCTCCTCTCTAAACTCAACCTTGCAGTCTTCCTTTTTCAACTTCCACCATTTGATCCTTGGCTGTTCCCTCACTCTCTTCCTTTTCTTGATCTCCAATGTCATCCTACAGACCACCATCCTATGCTGCTTAACTACACTTTCCCCTGCCACCACTTTGTAGCCTTCAATCTCCTTCAGACCAACTCTTCTGCATATGATGTAACCTGTGTGCATCTTCCTCCATTCTTGTACGTAACCCTATGTTCCTCTCTCTTCTTAAAATACGTATTCACCACAGCCATGTCCATCCTTTTGGCAAAATCCACTATCCACTGACCTTCTTCATTCCTCTCCTTGACACCGTACCTACCCATCACCTCCTTGGCTCCACTGTTCCCATCACCAACATGCCCATTGAAATCCGCTCCAATCACCACTTTCTGTCCCTTGGGTACACTGTTCATCACTTCATCCAACTCACTCCAAAAAGCTTCTTTCTCACTCATTGCACACCCAACTTGTGGTGCATATGCACTAACAACATTCATCATCACATCTCCAATTTCCAGCTTCATAATCATTACTCTGTCTGACATTCTTTTCACCACCATACTGTTCCTTCAGAATACCCCCTACTCCATTTCTCCTCCCATCCACACCATGATAGAACAATTTGAATCCACCTCCGATCCACCTGGCGTTACTCCCCTTCCATTTGCATGCACAATATATCAACCTTCCTTCTTTCCATCGTATCTGCTAACTCTCTCCCCTTACCAGTCATACTGCCAACACTGAAAGATCTTACCCTCAGTTCCACTCCCTTTACTTTCCTCCTCTCCTCCTGCCTCCGGACACATCTCCACCCACTTCTTGTCCTTCTTTTTCTTCGGCCAACATTAGCCCAATTTCCGCCAGCACCCTGTTGGCTGACAGTACTGGTGGCGGTCGTTGTTAACCCAGGGCTCGACCGATCCGGTATGAAAATTTGTATTGTTGTCTGTATATTGATTTGGCAAAATTTTACACTGGATGCCCTTCCTGACATAACCCTCTCCATTTATCTGGGCTTGGGACCGGCACAAAGAAACATACTGGTTTGTGCATCCCCTGTGGCTGGGTTACAACACCACGGAGTACCACTAGTTCTTATTTTCCACTTCAACCACTGAGTATCATTTGTATATTATGTATATAATAATCTACAGAAGCTGACAATAATTTATATAAAAAAACAAATTGATAATTTTGAATCAGATCAATTCTGTTGAGCTGTTGTTGTAAAAAGTGCCAATATCCCTTCTGACGTTTACTTCCTACTAATACATAATAAAGGACTTTAAGATCAAGTAAAGTCATTTTTTCATGAAATATAAATATCTGGACAGAAAAGGATAATAACTTTGCATCTCAGATTTTAAAAAATCTTGGAAAAAAAGACAGCTTTACTGGCAGCAGTACAGAACTTTAAGTTGTAACTGAAGTGGGGAAAATCTAAGAATGAAAGAAATCAATTGTAGTGTCATTGAAATATCATTCAATATTTGTCATAAATGTCAGATGAATATGCTTAGCAATGCGTTAAGGTGATACAAGAACAACAAAACCTTATTTAAAAGGTGGTGAATGGCAATCTTCCTGTTTATTTGTCGAAATATTTCAGTGTTTGCAGACTGACAACTCTTGCCTTTATTTTTAAGAGTGCCATACTATGACAGTAAAAAAACAGTGTGGGTTGACAGAAAAATTGAAATCAAATGACTTGTTAGCATGTGATTCCAGTTTGAGCCTAGGTGGAATGTTGATGAGGAACAAGGGCCTCGCATTACACTTTCTCATAATAATCAGAACATCTTGAAAGCAAATACAGACAACAATCACAAATTGTTTTGGCCCGTTTGGAACTCATGTGATTCATATTTTGCGATCTGGGGATGTTTATTAGGTTAAGTATAAATCAACATTAAATATTAGAAGGTATTTAATGAGAACAGGATTTTTAATTATTCATCCATTCATTCATTCATTCATTCATGGAGAATGTGCAATCTTCCTAAATGTGGGTTTGCACATTGGAATCTGGCATTAATGATTGAGCACACCATGTCACCTTTATTAATTATTATCATGATAATTTTTTACATTTAAGATTTTTCATTTAAAGATTTACCAATGTTTTTTCTTGTCCTAGTGTGTGAATATAAACACAGGGAACTTCAGTTTCTGTATTACATCTTGCCTGAAGAAGGGGCCTGAGTTGCCGCGAAAGCTTGCAAATTGTAATCTTTTTAGTTAGCAAATAAAAAGTGTCATTTTGCTTGGCTTTCCTCTACATTCATAATGGCTAACACGGTACAAAACCCTACTACTACAGACATACAAGACACCAAAATGTACCGCTACTACATGGAATTGAAGACCTGGTGGAAGAAACTGGCACACATGGACAGCGACATCTTCTTCTTAACAAAATGAAAAAAGGAAAATCTTATCCCGAAAGGCATCATGATAATTTATTACATTTAAGATTTTTCATTTAAAGATTTACCAATGCTGTTTCTTGTCCTAGTGTGTGTATATAAACATAGGGAACTTCAGTTTCTGTATTACATCTTGCCTGAAGAAGGGGCCTGAGTTGCCTCGAAAGCTTGCATATTGTAATCTTTTTAGTTAGCCAATAAAAGGTGTCACTTTGCTTGGCTTTTCTCTACATTCATAATGGCTAACATGGTTCAACACCCTAGTACTACAGACATACAAGACACCGAAATGTACCGTGTGACATATTGGGGGCGCTATTGCTCCCTTGAACCCTCTGATCAAACGTCAGACACCAAGTAAAAGTCCAAATATTGACTTTATTAATAATGCTCAGTGCACAAAGCACCCTCTCCACCACAATACTCATTAAATAAATCACAATAATCACAATAATCAATCCCCCACACTCCCAGACGCATTGCCACCCTTCCACCCAGCTCAGCTCCACGCTCTGGTGTCTCTCTCAGTCTTTTATAGTCCTTGTCCCGGAAGTGTTTCGCCCTCTCTGTCCACGTGACTAGGAACACTTCCGGGTCAGATAAAAATCCTTTTTCTTTACCCCGCACACACGTCACTCCCCTTGTCCATGTGACTCGGGCGTACTTCCGGGGCGTAGGGAAAATAGTCACTGCTCCTCCCTGCAGTGCCTTCTAGCGGCCCCCATGGTATCCAGCAGGGTTGTAAAGGAAAAATCCAAAGTCCATAATTCCCTGCTGGCATTCGGGGCACCTCCATGTTACAGGGAGAGCTCCACCTGGTGGCGTGGGGGTATTGGCCGGGATGAACAGCCGGCCATTTATCACAACCGCTACTACATGGAATTGAAGACCCGGTGGAAGAAATTGTCACACATGGACAGCAACATCCATTCTTCTTAACAAAATGCGAAAAGGAAAATCTTATCTCAAAAGGCATCATGATAATTTTTTACATTTAAGATTTTTCATTTAAAGATTTACTAATGTTGTTTCTTGTCCTAGTGTGTGTATATAAACACAGGGAACTTCAGTTTCTGTATTACATCTTGCCTGAAGAAGGGGCCTGAGTTGCCCCGAAAGCTTGCATATTGTAATCTTTTTAGTTAGCCAATAAAAGGTGTCATTTTGCTTGGCTTTTCTCTAATTATTATCATTAAAGCAAAACTAAACTAAGAACAAGTTCTAAATAGCCAAGTGAAGCCTACTGAGTCATTTTTATGCTTTATCAAATACTGGGTACAGCTTCTGGAGAGGTTTTTGTTAATATTTATAATTCTAAATGTTTGCTCTTTATTCTTTAGAATACAACCAGGTAATTTTCAAGACATATTAACCAATCCCTATGCCTTTAAGTTTTACACTGATTGAGGTTTTGCATTGTGTTCAACATTATATGCAGATTACAAGCAAATTAACCAAGACATTTGATTGCCCTGTACAATACATCAACCAACCTGTAATTTTCATCATCAACTATAAAAAGAGGAATTACATGGAAATCTGCAAGGAAAATATTGGCAATGCTATGGTGAAAATTACTCAACATTATCTAAGTGCTATTACTTCATACCACAGAGATTAGAGTACAAAACCGCAGCTCTACAGAAAATGCACTAGGTTCCTAAGGTAACTGAATTAGTTGTCAAAGCCCCTGCAATAATTTAGAACTGTATTAATGTCATTTTTGTGATATATCAAGAATGGCTATGTCCCTGAAGCTGAAACCTAAAAATTAATTTAGAGATATAGCCATGCATGATCAAAAACTACAAATCAACATGCAAGGAATCACAGAAAACACACAGTTTTAACACACAGTCTAGCTCTTTTCTATTTTAATGTACCTTATAAAATATTTCCTAGTAGCTTAATATCACAAAGTTAATGTAACTTTTTCTTTGTCATCTTTAAAGTGCTTTGAGCTGCATTGTTGTATGAAAATGTGTGTGTAAATGTTGTTGTCAATTAACCAGGCTTTATAATAAATATAACATTAGAGAATTCTACCAGATTTTCTCTCTGTCCTGTCTCCACAGATATTTTTGTATGCACCCTTTTAGCTTATTCGCTTTAAAACACACTGAGACTGTCTCTTCCAGCCTGTTGCGCTTAAACCCTTTAATCATATAGGAAAAAAAATGAACATTTTAGCTAAGTGTCAAGCACATATTGAATAAGTCAAAACCAAAGAAAGCAGAGAAAAGATAACTAAATCTTTAAATTTGAACCTTATTTTCATGAAATAATTCTCTTGCTAATCACATAGTGGATAATTAATCTTTCATTTTTTTCCTAGCTCACAAAAGGTTTTAGCGGCAAATTATAACACATCTTCACAATGGAGCAGAGCATGCTCACCCCACATCATCCTTCTAATGTGACCTTCAACTCCACCCACCATGCAATGCTCTCCCCATACTGTCAAAACACACTGCCAAAAGACAGTCAGTTATGCCTGAAGCGGCAACCAAAATGTGTTTTTAACCTCATTCTTATTATTATTTGTCTCAGAATTGAATTTAGTTTTTTTTTTTCCCATTTTGCAGATGCACATTGACAGAGCCCTTTTCTAACTTCTTGAGAATGTTTAACTGAATGTAATTGAGCGGAATAACAGAGTTTTTTCAGAGTTCATATTATATGATATCCCCTTTCTTGGAGAAAACTACATGCTGCTGCCCAGGCTTTAGAATCTGAATTAATGTATGTGTAGATACTTGCATTCACAGCATGACAGTCTTCTCATTTGTAGTAGGTCTATGCTGACTAGGTTATAAATGGCTTTTTAAATAAGCATTGTATTTACAGTGATAAAACTAATGACCACTGAACGGTCTCCTAATATTTAAGTATAATTGTTTGAAATGGACAATTTATACAGTTTTTTATTTTAATTAATATTGTATTTAAAATGATGAAACCGCTAATATAAGTTGGTCTTACAGTTAAAAATGTGCTCTTAATTTCTGCTTAATTATTCTACTTAATTATACCAATGTTGTGACAATTTGCCCATTTATTGTCTAGCACTGTTTCTTTTAGCATTTTGCTTTCTTTCTCAAATCAAATGGTCTTAGTAATTATTGCTGTGCTTGCAGTTGGCCTAAGGTCATGGAAGGTTGAACATGGCTATGAGAACATTTCATCTCTCTAAAATTTTGCAGTCATTGCTGTTTTAGGTTATTGGTAAATTGAGCCGTGATCATTGTTAATTTTTTCCATCTTATGCTTTGGGATATTTAAGATTTTGATTAGTTTTACTCTTTTATAGAATATAAAATTACTGTTAAGTAAAAACATTTGGGGTGAATTTCAGTTTTATGTTTTAATCAATTTTGGTATATTCAGTAGTTCCCAAATAGAAAGAATACTTATCAACACTAAATGAACCATATCTAGGAATGGAAATATGCTCTATTGTACATTAGATTTAGCAGGTTTTAGAAAGAGACGAGGTGAAATACATACAGTACATAATACATTCTCAAACCTACATAATTTAGTTATAAATAGTTATGGTTCATTTATCTTTTAAATCATGCAATGTGCCACATTAGACATTCATAGCTATTTCAGCACAAGGATTGTATTGTCTTTTACTCATTCACCACTTGTACTGGCGGTGTCACAAGTTGCATCAGCTGACCAGAAAAAAAAAATCTTTCTTTAGTAAAAAATTCTGTCACTTAGTAGAAGATTTTGTGGAATTTTCATGCTAACTGTGAGATATGAACCTTTCAGTCCTTCTGGGGCCTACTCCAGTAGTCTTCTCAGAAGGCTGTGCCCGTTACACAAGAAACAGTAGGCACATGGGAGGAATCTGCAGTCTTGAGGAGAAGCAGTTCCCTTCCAAGATATTCCAGGCCACTGTGCTTAAAGTGCAGTCTTAAATCGAACAGCATAATATTGTAAAATAAAATATAATACAAACAAGTAATACATTCATATTTTTTTAAATATCTGAAAAGTGATTAACATTTTCAATGCATGCGGTAAAACTACTACTTACCTGACACGAATAAGAAGACTTAGTTACAGTGATGGGTCGCTGAGTGTTTACAGTTGTCTTTATTTAATTAATTTCAATTATTATACCCTAAACTCCACATGCAGACCCTACCACACCTCCCAATTCCCAGTGTGGCACCCACAGTACATTGCCCTCAAAACTCCCATGTAAGGGCACAATATTTACATCTTTGCTAGGGTACCAAAAATGCTGTACATATTCTTGACAATATTATTTCCTTTCTATAAGGTGCGGTTTACAACTGAATGTATTCATTATCATTCATATACTCGTACCAAAAGATGAAATGCTTACACTGAGTACTAAAACAAACATAATATGTATTGAAAGCATGTACACCGTATACTGAAATGCATTATAAACGCATATATACATTAATTATATTGTGAGATTTTGTCTCATACACAATATGCATAAATGCTTACACTAAATACTGAAATATGTACCCTGTGTACTGAAACATATACACATTCTGTTGTGTTAGTAAGTAGTCAACAAAGTCTTGCCAGTGTTTTATTCCTTTGGTTGTGACAATATATACAATGTATGTTAATATCTTGTCTCATACAATATATACAAACATGTACTCAATTTACTGTAACAGACCTGTGACTGCTAAAAAATCAACAGGGTTGTAAATGTGTGTTTTATGCTGTTTTACTACCTTCCATGCAACATCTAGATGTGAGCAATACTGCTGTTTACATGAAATTCCCTTCTTAAAACTACTTAATCGGACTTACCAGCTCAAGTAGGCGTGGTGGTGGGGGGGGGGGTGCATTTCAGTGTGGCGCGTATGTGTTTTAGTATATAATATATAAGTGTTTCAAACATTTAATTCATTACATGGGCTGCCTAAATGTGCTGCCTGAAAACATCATTGCTTTTTGTAATAAGTTGAAGTAAAACATGATTCAGTGTTACAACTTCATTGTCTAGCTATGGCTATGGCCAAAAAAAAAACTGAAGCTTGAACATACAATTGATGAGAAACAGGAAATGTAATGCTTAAGTGGGCAATGTAAACTACTAAAAATTGTTAACATATAATAATAATAATAATAATAATAATAATAATAATAATAATAATAATAATAATAATAATAATAATAATAATAATTTATCCTTCCATCCATCAATCCATCCATTTTCTAAAAATGCTTTATCCTGAGTAGGGTCTCTACTCTACCCTATGTCAGTGATTTTCAGTCCAGGAAAGAAAAAAATCACATTTTACATTTTTCACCAAGTGGTAATTCTATAAAGTTAATTTTTACTATGTAAGTTTTTATCATGCAAAACACATGCACCATTATGAACAAAGCTGTACATCCTCTCTCTGACACACTAACACTAAAATCTTTCAGCCAATGACTTATTCAGCAGAAGTGTGTCAAGAAATGCTATTTGGGCTCCTTTTTACCAACAGCAATAAGCCTGTAAAAATGCCTCACTCAGACTGTAACTACCAAGTGAGAAGTTTTTTTTTTTTAATTTTCTTCGTTTACATTCATTCTGGTGTATGTCCAGACTATAGTGTGTGTATATTTATTTATTTATTTATTTATTTATTTATTTATCTCCCTTTTATGTATTGTCACACACGTGCACGTACGGAGCAGCTAAAGGGTCCAAGTGAATGTGAAATATCAAGAGATAAGGGGTTTGAACAGAGCACTAACACCTTTTTTCCTCTTCCAACAGACCAACAGAAGAATAATCATTTTATATCACCCCAGTCCCTCTCGATAACAACACTTCCAGCTCCTCGTGAGGACGTTACTTCCAGCTCCTCATGATGACATCACTTTCATCTCTTCATGGTGACGTCATTTCTGACTCACAGTGATGATGTCACTTCCTTCAAGACCATTTCCCCTTCCTCTCCGTTCCTGACTTCCTTCCTGCTGTCATTCCATAAAAGACACACATGAAAATGCTTCGATGTCAAATGTATATTTCACTTTTGACTACTTGTTCCACCAAACATTATATGGGGAAGTCCTCCGACTCTTTTCTATGGTTTGTCTATGTTTATTCTTCACAGTATTTATTTATTTAAAGAGCTTTGTAAAAAGCCAAAATTCCTATCTATCTATCTATCTATCTATCTATCTATCTATCTATCTATCTATCTATCTATCTATCTATCTACATAAAAATGTTTTACTTTTTTTTTGTACTGAGAATTGTTCACAGCGCTCTGCACCTGCACTCACCTGTACCAAAAGCAAATAAGTTATAAATTGTATTCCATCATTTACAGTAAAGCAAATTCTCTTTGCACTTTGCAATTTTTATTCATACCAATATTTACACTTTTAAAAATGAATGGGTGATTGATGATTAATTGGCTTATATTTTTTCTGCTTATTTATTCCACTCATCCCAAAATGTTATGCTTAAACAAATATTTATGTGATACAGTTATACATTTAAAGACTACAAAATCAATTCTGTGAATCTTGTTTCTAAATACAATAAGAATTAACTTTTGGTAGGTGCATTATTGAAGTCAAAATAGAAATAAAGATAGTATGTAAGGAATGGGCAAAGATGGTAATGAACTTACAGTGACAAATAATTAGTTGCTTCGGTCACCAAAGAGTATTCCTTTACTATTGATTTTTATTTGGCACTTTTTTTTAATCTTTGGAGCCAACATATGCTAATAATAGCAACGGATGTCTGCAGCATACTAAACTCAGTAAGAGTACAGTCAGAACATTTAAGTTAGATAACGGATACATTATAATTGATGACAATTTCTCAAAACATTTATTCTGTTGGTTAGCTTTATGGAATCACTGCACATGGAACAGTGTGGGAGTGAAACAATTGTGTTTTAATTATGCCTTTGTACTGTACTGTAAATGCTTGCTGTGTTACTGCATATTCAATCTCTGAAATAATGAACATGTGGGTGTGCTGTTTCATGCAAAACGAAAGCTGTGGCTTTATTTATGGTAGCTACCTGATCATTGTTTCTGTAACAGTAATTACACAGAATATATACAAGGTATAGGTTTTCTTTTCTAATAAAATTGATATTAACACACAATTTGATGACCATTAACTGATATTATTTAACTATGGTAGTATGCACGAAAAGCATAGCTTAATTCAGCAGCAAAAAAGTGCAGCCATTAGGCTCTTTTAAAGAACACATGTCATTAAATCAGTCATCATAAACCCACCCTATTCACTTTATTTGCTGGATACTGAAAAGAGCAATGCCTCCCATTTTAATCAGGTTCCATCATATATACAGTAAACAGTAAGCTTAGAATTATACTTTGTCTTGATAGTACAAAACTTATATAAGGCCTAATTAATCTTTTTTAAATCCATTAATATCCTAGCCTGCTTTTCCAGTTTAGGTTCATGGGGGCTGGTGTCTTTTTCAACAGCATTAGGTGCAAGTTGAAGAACGCCCTTCATGAAGCACCAGTCCAGTACTTGGCACACTCATGTGCACATTCATACTAGGTCAGTTTATAGTTTCCAGTTAGTCTAATATGCTGATTTTTGAGATGTTGGAGGAATATTAGAGTGCAAAAAGGAAAACCTACACAGGCACAAGTACATACAGACAGAAGTTGTGCTTCCTATGGTACAGATGGCTATATTTTATATTCTTATTAATGTTGCTTTGCTGCATGTAATAAATGTTACAATTTATAAGACTGCTAATTATTACTGTAGTTCAATATCTTAAGCAAAAGTTACTTAAGTCTTTTGCTTTTAAAAATATGCTAAATCACAGGATGGATGTTAAATATGCTTAATTTTTGAAAGAATAATGAATTATAGAATAATCAAAAATATGTGCAAAATATCACTTTTAAAACATGCTGTAAACAATTTAGAGCATGCCTGGGCTACTTGGAATGGTTTCTGTCAATGAATTCAATTTACACTGAGAAGATGGCTGCATAGGCTTAGAATGCCCTTCATAAATTACTGTATATTTGTATTTCTGTTTGCCCCTGCTTGAATGGCTTGTCTGTTTTTTTTATTAAATGCTTAGAGACATGATATCCAGGTAAATAACAATGTAGAACTTTCCTAAATGTACCTTATGTAAAAGTTCTACTAAATATTCAAAAAGTTGGCTTATTTAAAGTTCAAGTTTTGAAATGGCATTGATTTAGATGGGATGTTAATATACCCAAGCTCATCTTGTATGTATCTAAAGAAAACAAATAGGTCCAATCTAAGTGGCTCAACGAGAGAAGAGATAAGATACACGAGACGAATGTCTGCTCTGAAACCAGCAGTCAAGTTTTCAGAGGGTGTACTTAACTATTGCAAAAGCTTTTATGGATCATTTTTTCCAGCAGGAGACCCATTAAAAGCTTTAACATTCCAATGCACCAGCAACATTTGCATATTACAGTTTATGTGTCACAGTCTACTCCAATAAAAAGAAAATATAAAAAATGCCTCAGATGATGTTGTTCACAACAAAGACACAATGTACCATAATGAAGATTAAACCAGGAGCATGAGCGCGTATACAGGCGCCATGTATTTTACTTGCCAGTCCACATCCATGATTTTCTCACTTGTCTGATTCTTTCTCTGGTTCATGTTCTGTTGTACACATGTCAGGTGACTTGTAAGTGATTTCCTCATTGATCATACCACTAAACGGTGACCCGGGCTCTGTTTATTTGTCAAGTTAATTAGCCCAACATATGTACCCAATCACTTCAAACTGTGGAAGAAGTTTACCAATGAAACCTATGAAAAACTAATCAGCTACATGGAAAGTGCAATGGAAATCAAATTTCACTCTTACGACAATTAAAACCTGGAAATTGTGCAGTAATTAGATGAAACTGTGTAAATAATTAAGCAACAATAAATAATTAATGGTAATGAAACACAAATCAAGTCTGCATTCTCCAACACACTGAAAAAAGAAGGGAATCAAAGCAATACTTTCTAAATGCATTTATTAGCTTTTGTATTATCAAAGGTTACCACAATGTTTAAACTGCAAATTGCATTTAGTAAACTAAACTAATTATTTTAGATTTAAATATTAATCATTTTCGAGATAAATACTATTTTTCAGGCAGATTTACTTATATATTCAAAAGCTAAAAAGTCCAAGTTCAATTAATCAAGTGATCTTTTTTGTGCAGCTTATTGACTATTCCATCACATGGCTCCTCACAAAGTAAATAACAGAAACAAAACAGACGCGGTGCCTGAATATGTAAAGTGTGTTTTTTTTCATACATCATCATATTGTGAAGACCTCATTTGTAAACGTAGGCCTGGACTCCACATGCCAACAGAGAAATGACGGAAGCCAATTGGCTTTCCTTGTTAATCATGCTTCCTTCATATTTTTTCTTTATTTCTACTGTCTCTCTTTTCCGGATCTTTCTCACTTAATATACTTTCTTTTCATCATAACTTCTTTTTTTCTTCTTCTTCTTCTTCTTCTTCATTTTTCTTGTCTTGAACACACTTCAATTAAAAGAAAATGATTAATGGAGCTAAAGCTCAGTTATGGGTCAAGCCACTACTTTATTGATTGAAACTTACTACCCCATAGAATGGTCTAAATTAAAAATTCATTTTAATTAATAGTTAATGCTAAAATATTAACAATATTGTATATTATTGTTGTTAGAATATGTAACTTGAACACATTTGTTGACTGTTTGATGTGTATTCTCCCAATCACATCTGCTATTCCTCTCTTTAGAAGAGATCACATAGTTGGTTATGAGTGGGTTTAACTTTGCTATACATAAGCCCCTAGACAGTAGTGTGTCACTTATATTTGTGCTTTTGTGATGTACTGTATCTCTTATTTATTGACCTTCTTCTTCTTCTTTAGTGTTCCCATTTTTATATGGGGTCGCTATTGTTCACTAGACTTCTCAAGTACTAATTGTATAGGTTTCAGCATGATTTTTATGGCCTTTTCTGACACCAACACTCCTCATCTATCCAATTTATTTTATTCCCTGTGGATCAATAAAATACTATAAAATAAAACAACCTTAATTAAAATTGCAAATTATGGAGACATTAGTTTTATTTTATTGTCCCAGTACAAGTAATTTGGTTCGAGTACATAAGTGGGAACTTTATGCTAGAATCCAATTGTACTCCACATGAAACACAAGGTACAATATGTAACAATTCAATTGTAATGTTTTTTGATGAATAGCATTGGGGCACAGTGGTAGTGCTAATGCCTCGTGGTAAGGAGCTCAGGGTTCACATCCTGTGTCCTCCCTGAATGGAGTTTGCATGTTTTCCCTGTGTCTGCATGGTTTCCTCCAGGTGCTCCAGTTTCCTTACACAGTCCAAAGACACAGGTGGACAGGTGGACTTAGGTGGACTGACATTACTAAATTGGCCCTAGTGTGTGGCTGGGATACGTGTGTGTGTGTGTGTGGGATGGACTAGTGCCCTGTCCAGGGTTTTTGTCTGCCTTGTAAATTATGCTAGCTGGGATATGCTACAGCACCTCTGTTCTAGACTAAGAGGGTTAGAAAATGACTGTCTTCTGTTTGATGTAAGAAGAATACTAGATAAACTCAATCCAACACTCCAATAACAAGAAACTGCCAATGCAGAAAGGGTACTACATTTGTTATATAGTTTCATATATGTACCTTGTTTATAATAATTTTGAAAGTTGTTTATACATTTTTCTCTTGAAAATACTGTATTGAAGAAGAGTGCTACGTGTACAGTTTAAGTACCCTGGACTTTTGACATAATGAGGCCTCTTTAGGTGGTGCCTGTTGCCATGATTTTTGTACTAACACAGCCAATACACATATCAAAGGAGGGGAAGTAATGTGTTGAGGTGTCTGGAAATCAATCACCATAAACATATTTTGTTCAAAACCAGAAAGATATTGGATTCAACAGCACTGTATGGATTATAGGACTAGTCAGGATGATTTTGCCCTTGTATGAATTGCCATTGGAGTTACACATACCACATATTTTCATGGGCCTGATCATCATGTGTACTTTGTAGTGTTGTGATATATTGTTGAAAACAGAGACAAACTTGAGGGCCAAATTACGAGGAAAAAAAACTTGGCCTTTTTATTGTAAACCTAGCTGTTTCTGAGTGAGCACACAAATTTAAACAAGGTGGCACAGGGTAGGCAAAGTGCCAAGTATGATCACTTTGTGTACTGTCATGGTCAAATAGAGACCAATGTGTGGTAGGAAGGGCTATAACAGTTTGGAAGTATTGGAGACTAGTGAAAGAAGACAGACAGAAACTGAATACAACTTCTCCCTGTCGATAGGAGATAACATATTGGAACAGTGATGTCAGTGATCATAGGAAAAACTTACGAGGGCATCCCTGCCGACTGAAGGTGAACAATTATAAAAATTATTCACCTGCTTTTACTGCTGCCACAGTAGATCTATAAAAACCTGATTCTCATCACCTCAGTCCCAGTAGATCATCCACAGCTAAAATCGTTTAAAAAATTAGTTCTTCCATCATATCATCCTGAGCCCTCACATCAATACAGTCCCTACATTGAACCACATTGCCATTTTAAGTGATTAGGTAGCCTAGGTACTTTTAGGGGCAAATTATACAAGGAAACTATTAATAAACATTAAAATAAATACATACGAATAATAAATGCAATGTTTAAAATGTTACATATAGGGTGATGTCTGGGTTGCAATGATCTCTGGAGCTGACTGATGTCATTCTGACCTAGTGGCCATGAAAGTTTGTAGACCTGCCATTGATCTTGGAAGTCATTCCAAAGGTAACTTGACAATACTATGTCCTTGTTCATGATGTTTTATTCCAAACTGGTGCCCATGCCTTCCCTAACATTTGCATAACTGACAACAACCCATTTATTTTCATGATCCACCCTTCTCTAAAGTACTAAATTAATATATAAAAAAATATATATATATATAGTTAATAACACTCTAAAAATGCCATTAGTGGATTATTGTTTTCCTTAATGGAACCAATCAATGAAAAAATATAAATTAATATAAATAATGTGAGACTTGTCCGGACACCACCAGTCGGAGACCACATCTTTATAAAAATCACACGTTTATTTTCCATTAATAAACACAGTCCCAAACACCACACAATGCACAAAGCAATAATCACCCAAAATGAACTTTCTTTCTCTCAGTCCTTGGCCACCAATCTCCTCCTGGGAGCTTCGTCCTGCTCCCTCTCCCGACTCTAGCTCCCAGATTGCTGGGAGGCGGCGCCTTTTATTCCTGCCCGGATATGCTCCAGGTGGCTGATGACGATCTTCCGGCAGCACTTCCTGGTGTGGCGGAAGTGCTGCCCTTTGCCCCGGAAGCACTCCAGGCGTCCCTGGCAGGTTCCTCCGCCATCTTGACAAGTGTGGCGGAAGTAATGTTCTCTCAGGTTCTAGGAGGCTTAAGATGCCCCTGGCGGTGGCCACGGGTCCCAACGAGTTGGAAAGTCTCTCCTCCTCTCCCGTGATCCTCTTCTGCTCCAGGACGGTTGTGTCCTCCTGACCCGGAAGCTTTTACTGCCACCTTCCGGACCTTCTAGGTGTCCTGGCCGGGTTAGAAGCCCAGCCGTCTGTGACAATAAATATAACACATTTCTAATAAAAAGTAATCCTTACTAGTCTGCCATTTTGCCATAATTAAAAGTCAGAATTACATTCATTGTGTTGTTGTTTTTTTTACTTGTCAAAATCTTACAGTTAATCTGTAAGTTTGTGTGTAACTTCTCACTTTCTGATGAACATAACTATTACTGATGCTTTGCATGAAGTTCTGAACTGAATGACTGTCAGGAGGCTGTCAATCTTCCATCAGATTTTCAGGAATAAAATGTGTGTTTTTAGTATGGCGTGATTTAAAATTATTTGTGTAGGACTTCAAGCTTGTCAAGGATATTGTTTAGCTAAATTGTCTATACTGCAAGCATTGTAACCTCGTTGCTCCTCAGGGTAAATAAGGATAAAAAACATTTAAATGTTTATACACTTTGTAATGCAAAAACAGGGTTACATAGTTCAGATTTACTGAAAACATAAGGACTAAAATAAATCCTATAAATATTTGATTGATATATACCCTGCAACTGGTGTATTTAAAAAATGTGCTATTATGCTTCCTTTTAGATCACTGAGATGATACTGAATTACTACATTTTTGTTTAATTAGGGAGGCTAATTTTCAATTATTAATATACAATGAAATAAAATGAAAACAATGTTGAAATTTTTACATAAAGTACCATGCTAGACAGTGTGTACACCAAACTACCTGCTGCAGAAGTCTTTGCAGAACCCTTACTCTCTTTTCTGTTTCTTTTTCCGGTTTCTTTGTGGTGGTGGCCTGCGCCACCTCCACCTACTCAAAGCTTCATGATGCTCCAAGAATGATGGATGGATTAAAAGGCAGAACTCTACGTGACCATCTTCATCAAGCCCTTCCGTGAGAACCCTAAATCCAAAGAGGACTGTTTCATTTATGTTAGGTAGAATGCCCAGAGGGGACTGGGCGGTCTCATGGTCTGGAATCCCTACAGATTTTATTTTTCTCCAGCCGTCTGGAGTTTTTTTGTTTTTTCTGTCCCCCCTGGCCATTGAACCTTACTCTTATTCGATGTTAATTAATGTTGATTTATTTTGTTTTCTTATTGTGTCTTTTATTTTTCTATTATTTATTATGTAAAGTACTTTGAGCTACTGTTTGTATGAAAATGTGCTATATAAATAAATGTTGTTGTTGTTGAAACTTTTCAGTAAAACGTTCTTTACAAATAGTAACAGTACCTGAAGCCTTTTGTTTTTATTATGTAACATATTTAGTGAATAAAACATTCATTATGATTTGATTTGTAATACAAGTATGCGCAAGCACAAGTCAATCAACAGAATGGGTCCCTTAAAACTGATGCTTCATGTTGCCAATATTTACATTATGAATTAAAATGCATTGTACATGGACTCAGAAATGTAAAACTGTGCAGATACGTTTACAGCAGATGGGAAATTGATTGCATTGAGGGTCCCAGTGCCCCAAAGTATAATTCTCTGTACCAGATACAGTTGCAAAAGTAAATGTTTTTGACAGGTGTATGTATACAAAGGTCAACCACTCTTCTTGTGCTAGATCTCTCATCCTAAGCTATGTTTTACCTTCTGTTTATGCTTTATCCTCTGCTATAATATCAATGGACAATATGAAATGGAAAATTATCATTTTAAAAAGTATTTAGGTCATGTGACTGGAGGAATCTTTTGTTTTCCCATAGTTCCTTCCCCTAATAGCCTCATCTGTAACAGAAGCATGAATTTTGTGCATCTAGATCTACTTCGGTGGTGAAAATAGCAAAAATAATGTATAGGGTGGTCCAGATCTAATTATGCAATTTTCATTACGCTATAACTTATTAAGTTTATTACATAGAAAATCACCCGAAAAATCCCGGACCATCGAGAAGTGTGCAAACTGACGACATGAAGAATCATTTTCGTGACGAACTGGAATTGTCCCCGCATAAATCAAAGTCATCTAGATGATTTGGATACTGCATAATTCGATCTGGACTACCCTGTATACGTTATCCACCGATCCATCCTTTTTCTAATCTGATTACCAAGTTTAGCATCACGAGAATGTATTATGATGTATTTATTTTTTTTATGTTTCTTAACAAAAATTGCAAATTGGCTCTGCGTGAATGTATCTATGTGCGTATGACAGAGCTATAGCTTACCATGCCATCAGGTGCTTACCAAACTATTCTATGTGCCCCTTTGGGCAACTACCAAGCTATGGTATTTTGTATCTCCTCATATAGACAAAAACTGAAATCTGAGAAACCAGAAATAAAAACAGAGCATAAATGGACTCAGTGGAGGCAGTAGAGAGACTGCAGGATGACCTGGACTCTAGTCTCTAGGAGGTATTTAGAAAAACCTCTGCTGGATTAGAAAAGTATACAAATACAGTTACTTTTAAAAATAGGTTTTGGCCACGAGAACTGTATTTCAACAAAAACAATCATCAAATACAATGATGAGAAAGTTACAAAAAGATAAAGAAAAGCCTTACAAAGGTGGAGTTAAGGCTGTCTAAACAGAAACTAAAAATTTCAGCTACAAAAGGCAGTTAAGATTTCCAAAAGAAGATATAAGATCAAAATGGAACAGAATTTTTCTATCAATGATTGCTTCACAGTCTGTAATGCTTTACAAGTGATTACTACTTACAAACTGTAGTCCCCTCTGCCATGGACTAATCCCTTTCTACCTGATTAGCTGAACTGTTTTTATTGCAGGATTGGGAAACTCTTCTCCACCACTCAGAACCCTGAACCATCAGAGTTACCTCTCTTACATTTCAATTACTCCTCTCTCTGTAATGCTGACTGTGAGGCTTCCTGGGAAAAAAGTGTTGTAAAGCTCCTGGTTCAGATAGTATTTATGCCTCCATAGTAAGACACTGTGGTGATCATTTAGCAGCCATTTTTATAGACATTTTCAATCAGTCTTTGGCTAAGTGAAGAGTCCTTGTCTGTTCTAAAGAATCCACAATCATTCCTGTACCCAAGAAGCTATGTATTTCATGTTTAAATTATTACAGAAAGTGGATAATGAACGTCTAATTCTTTACCATATCAAGTGTTTCACAGATTCTCTTCTTGATCTACTACAGCTTGTTTAACATGCCAACAGGTAGGTGGAGGATACAGTTAACATGGTACTCCACTACATCTTGCAGGATTTAGACTCCCCAGCTACTTAGGCCAGGATCTTATTTGTGAATTTCAGTTCTGCATTTAAAGCAATCATTCCAGAGCTTCTCTATAGCAAACTTCTCAATATGAACTTGGACTATGAAACAGGTCTCTGGATTTCTGACATTCTAAGAAATAGACAACAGACAGTGAAGCAAATATTCAGGGCATCTGTCCACTCAGAAGTAAGTTCTGTCTCCCTTCTCTTCTCTTTTTACACCATTGACTGCACTTCTAGTGACCCCTTTGTTAAACTGCTAAAGTTTGCTTATGACACTATTTGTTTGGCCTAATTACTGGAATGAAAAACCATATTGGAGGGTAGTGCATTGGTTAGCTAATTGGTGCACTCTCAGCAGTCTCAACTTATATACTTTGAAAACATCAGAAGAGTTTGTAGATTTTAGGAAACAGTCCTCAGGGCAGAAACATTTAAATTTGGGGATGAAAACTAACTTTTCTTATCAAAAAAAGATCAACAGGATGTTTTTTTGTCTACCAGCTTAAAAGTTGAACTTATCCCAATCAGTGCTGGTTCAGTTTAATCTGGCTGTCATTGAAAGCATCCTCTTTCACCATACCTGACTGGTATGGCAGTGCATCTGCTCACTCAAAACATAAACTGCAGCATGTTGGGCCTTAAACTGAACTCTTTTGAGGACATGTAAACATCATGGGTCAGAAAGTGTGCTGGAAATATAATTAAAGACCACATTACCTGCGTAACCATATCTTTCTTTTATTACTACCACAAAAATGTTACTGGCCACTAAAAGCAAGAACTGTTCGACAAATGAAGTGCTTCTTTCCTACCATAGTTTCCCTTGTTAAAACTAGTCTCTTATTCATGTCTGTTTCTTCCTGATTCCAAAATTATTTTTACTATTTAAAAACTTACATATTATATTAAAGGACATGACTGAAATTGTGCATTATCAAATTGTTTAATACATTTGTGTTTTGTGCAGTATATTTTTATTCTTTGTAATTGTATATAATGCTGGGATGGTATTGTGTATTGAATACTGTACTGTTAATTGTATTTTCGTATATTAGATGTGTGGCTGTAACACCAAGAGAAATTCCTAGCAAATACTTATTCAGAGTATCCCAATATATATGTCATTTTTCAAAGAATTACAATTAAGAATTATGAACCAAATAATTTTAAGCCAAAACCCACAAAAACACTAGATATCAGCAGCTATAAATGATGGATGTCATACTAGTAAACTAAAACAATACCATCAGAGAACCTCTCTTTACTTCCAGTCCACCTATCATGTGACTGACGTGTAATATGTATTTCATAATAACAGACAAAGATAAGTGGGGCCAAGGGCAAATGACACACAAAATGAAGGATTAAGTGAAGGGCCCCAAACCAAATCCTGTCAGGGATTGCAATTGTTAACACATCCATTTAATCATGTTTTGAAAGTTAAATTGTTAAAATTGGTTGGTGCTCTCCTTTACCATAAGGATGGGATGTGGCAGTCTCTTGTCCTCTGAATCCACAGGAAGTGGCACCATCAATTTATTTAACTTATCTTCTGCAGTATGCTTTTCTCCTATACCTCAAACTTCTACTCTGTCACCCTCTCATCTTCATACTCATTCCATCTTCAATACATTGCCTTATCTTTCTCATTCCTCTTTTTTTCTATCACAGTCCTCAGACAATCCAGGTGTCTTCCAATTGTACTGTGCTGTTTTTGGGCTGTTATTTAACTTGTGCAATGTATCTGTACATTTTACCTTAGCCGGTTTCCAATCCAGATACCATTCTAACATACTGTATGTCCCTAATAGGACTCTAGCACAACAGCTGAAAGAGACTGGTGCTTAACCATTCTGGTAGGGCTTGTGCAGACTGTTAGGATCATGGCCTCCCTAGTCACCCTATAAAATTGACATAAAAAACTGTTTTACCTTATCTAGCATCATAAGTGAATGGCTGAGGCGAGATTCAGCTCACAGCACCAAGCTGTCAAAGATAAATTCAACAACCCATAAGCAGGATGTAAGGAGAGTATTTGTTTCATGTGTGGAGCCATGTAGTACAGAGAAGTCAATAACTGACTTTACAGCTGCTAATTAGCTTCTTAAATACACAGTTAATTGTGTATATATATGATTAACTTGGCAAAACTAGGTGTAAGATCAAAGCTAGAATGAAATGCTTGCTTATGGTAAAGTTCTACATTTACAAAGACAAAAGTGTGTGTTTCTCTTACTTATGTTTTACACTCATTAAACTCCCTGAGAATGTCAAAACAGTGGTAATGGAATGAACACTGACAGTCAAACCACAAATCCAGGAATGGCCATTTGGATTCCGCCCAGGATATTGAGCAACGGACAAAATCTTTGCACCCCATTCAGATACTAGAGTCACTGAAATTTGCAATATCTATATATGTGTTTTGTGAACTTAGAAAAAGCATATAGATAGATAGATAGATAGATAGATAGATAGATAGATAGATAGATAGATAGATAGATAGATAGATAGATAGATAGATAGATAGATAGATAACTTTATTAATCCCAAGGGGAAATTCACATACTCCAGCAGCAATAACAAACAATATTAAATAAAAAAGCGCGATAAAAATGCAGGTATAACAGACAATAACATTGTATAATGTTAACATTTACCACCCAAGGGTGGAATTGAAGAGTCGCATAGTGTGGGGGAGGAACGATCTCCTCAGTCTTTCACTGGAGCAGGACAGTGACAGCAGTCTGTCACTGAAGCTGCTCCTCTGTCTGGAGATGATACTGTTCAGTGGATGCATTGGATTCTTCATGATTGACAGGAGCCTGCTCAGCGCCCGTCGCTCTGCCATGGATGTCAAACTGTCCAGCTCCATGCCTACAACATAGCCTGCCTTCCTCACCAGTTTGTCCAGGCATGAGGTGTCTCTCTTCTTTATGTTGCCTCCCCAGCACACCACCACGTAGAAGAGGGCGCTCGCCACAACAGTGTGATAGAACTTTGCAGCATCTTATTGCAGATTGTCCTCTCTTGCTCAGAGCATCAGTATTGGCAGTCCAGTCCAATTTATCATCCAGTTGCACTCCCAGATAGCTATAGGTCTGCACCCTCTGCACACAGTCACCTCTGATGATCACGGGGTCCATGACGGGCCTGGTCCTCCTAAAATCCACCACCAGCTCCTTGATTTTACTGGTGTTCAGCTGTAGGAGGTTTAACAAAGTCCTCGATTAGGTTCCTATACTCCTCCTCCTGCCCACTCCTGATGCAGCCCACGATAGCAGTGTTGTCAGAGAACATTTGCACGTGGCAGGACTCAGAGTAGTATTGGAAGTCCAATGTATATAGGCTGAACAGGACCGGAGAAAGTAGAGTCCCCTGTGGTGCTCCTATGTTGCTGACCACAATGTCAGACCTGCAGTTCCCGAGATGCACATACTGAGGTCTGTCTGTAAGATAGTCCACGATCCATGCCACTAGGTATGACTCTACTCCCATCTCTGTCAGCTTGTCCCTAAGGAGCAGAGGTTGGATGGTGTTGAAGGCACTAGAGAAGTCCAGAAACATAATTCTTATAGCACCACTGCCTCTGTTCAAGTGGGAGAGGGATCAGTGTAGCATATAGATGATGGCATCCTCTGCTCCCACCTTCTCCTGGTATGCGAACTGCAGAGGGTCGAGGGCGTGGCGGACCTGTGGCCTCAGGTGGTGAAGCAGCAGCCGTTCCATGGTCTTAATCACATGTGACGTCAGAGCGTCAGGCCGGAAGTCATTCAACTCACTAGGATGTGATACCTTTGGGACTTGGGTGATACAAGATGTTTTCCAAAGTCTCAGGATTCTCCCCTGTTCCAAGCTCAGGTTGAAGATGTGCTGTAGAGGACTCCCCAGCTTCAACGCACCGGCCTTCAGCAGTCATGGCGATACTCCATCAGGTCCCACTGCTTTGCTGGCACAAAGTCTACTCAGCTCTCTGCTTACCTGGGCTGCTGTAATTGTGGGTGGGGATGTCTCTCCTATGCTGGTATCAGCAGAAGGATGGGTGGAGGTGCAGTACTCCGAGGTGAGAGTGGGTTAGGGTGGTCAAACCTGTTAAAGAAGTTGTTCATCTGGTTTGCTCTCTCCACATCTCTCTCGATGGTGGCACCCTGCTTTGAGCTGCAGCCAGTGATGATCTTCATCCCATCCCATACTTCCTTCATGCTGTTATTCTGCAACTTCTGCTCCAGCTTCCTCCTGTACTGCTCCTTCGCCGCCCTGAGCTGGACTCGGAGTTCCTTCTGCACGAGATTGAGCTCATACTGATCACCGCCTTTAAAACCCCTTTTCTTCTGCTTCAAAAAGGCTCTTGACATCACTTGTAATCCATGGCTTGTTGTTAGCATAGCAGCATACTGTTCTTACTGGAACTACAATGTCCATAAAGAAGTTGATGTAGTCAGTAGTGCAGTCAACAACCTCCTCAATGTTCTCACTATATGATCCCTGCAGGATATCCCAGTCTGTAGTTCCAAAGCAGTTTCTCAGAGCCTGCTCTGCCTCAGGGGACCACTTCCTGAAAGAGCGTGTGATTGTAGGTAGCTCCCTGACTCTTGGTTTGTAGTGAGGCTGGAGCAGAACCAGGATATGATCTGCTTTCCTAAGCGCAGGCAGTGGGGTGGCGCTGTATGTGTCTTTAATGTTTGCATACAGTAGGTCAATAGTCCTACTAATATCTGAATGTGCCTTGTGTTTTCCTGAGGAAGGTTCTAATGGTGAATGGACGTCTTAAGCAGATGCTGTGTGCCATTTGGTACCAGTATTTGTGAAGTAAGAACTGCAAACACAACTTCATGAAAAAGATATCAAGGCAAGGAAAAGCTTCATTTTAGATATTTGAGGGTGGCACCCCTGCTGTTTGTGGATAATGATTCTCCTGAAAACTTAACCAATCTGTAATCTCTAGCATCCATTGGATGGAAATGAGAAGTGACACTGCCATATATGAAGTTATGATTGTTTTCTGGTGAAAAAATGCTTCTTCGTTGTAAGTGATGAGCAGCAGTAGATAGCAGAGGGGTTCAAATACCGTGTCCATGTGTTAGAATAGAGGTGATTAGGAGATTAATTAAAGAATTATTCCCACAACCTCAGTTATACAATTGCACCAGACTGTGCTGGCAAGGTAGGAGGTAAGTTCTTGAGCAAAGCTTCTGCTTGCTGATAAAACCACATCCTTACCTATGGTCACAAGCTATAGGAAGTGACTGAAACAGGTTATAATTACATGTGTCTGAAAATATGTCTTGTCACAGGTTTGTTGAAGTCATTTTATGTGCCTTAGTGAATAGATGAAAAATATGAGATGCTCCTATGTATTAAGAAATGCCAGTTGAAGTTGTCTGAAGATGCAATGAAGATGCTCCCAGGTACGTCCAACTAAAAACAACATGAGGCAGGTTCTGGATGCACTGGAGGGATTGTATCTATTGTAGCTGGATTCTCTGATTACATTTTTAGATTGCATTGTCAACTTAGTGTGCTACCATGCCACTCCTGACTAAAATAAACACACAAAATTGAAGCGTAGTGAAGTGAAGTTTCCACCCGTTACCACTGTGGTCACATGCTACAGGGTAATTATCCATCTTTCCAATTTCTAACCTGATTATTCAGTTCAGGCTTGTGGGAATAGATTAATTTATTCAATTATTGCTTCTCTGTTAATCTATTTAATCATTGCTAAGAGTGTAGTTATTAATCATTTTGTAAGTATTACTAAGAGAAAAGATAAAAATACTGACCTATAGTATTCACCATAAATGCAAAATAAATTTTGCTAACCATATCTTTGCTAACTGTTGAATTAATCAAGATGTAGTGGTTATCCAGAGAATCATACTGTAAATTATCTAAAATTTTGTTACTTGATTTAGTATTTCAAATTCTTATACAAAAATTATATGATTAGATTTTGCCAAATCAATAATGCATAATGGGATACTTAGACACTTAAAATAATACTCTAATTTACCTGATTATGAAAAGCAGAAAGATTTTCTGTTTTATCTGAAAAAGCAGTGGACCTTTTGAATAACCTTTGTCTTTTTCCAGACACTTAGCATTGATTAGAAAGAAAGTTCACAACCAAGACAAACCTGCATATGTCAAAGCAGATCCAATTAGATTTTGAATTCTTTACATTTTTCATTCTGTAAGAAATGTTATTGCTGCCTAGTTTCTCTCTATCTCATACATTCAGTTTCCCAGAATTAAGAGAGCTGCTAGAACAGAGTATGCTAGTTTGCTTGAAATGCTTTTTGACTTTCATACATTTCTCATTATTATTCTTAAAGTCAATCATTTGACTTTATTTTTGTTTGTGACTGAAAATCCATTGAACAGCAAACATTTGAAGTTTAAATTTGAAAAGATTACATAATATTACAACAAAAAAGAAGTTAAATACATATATTTCATTGATGCGGATAAAGTATCACATACCAATATACCTAGCACAAGTCAGTAACTGGCCCTGGACATGATAAAAAACAATTACAGGAGCCCAAACGCTTGCTCTCAACAAGTATAGTAATATACATTTACTTGAGCATAAGGAAGGAAACACAGGAGTACACCAAGCAAAATCTAAACATATTTAAGGGGAATGTGTAAAAGACATGAACCAGTTGTGGGATTTAAAACTATTATGCTGAATTACTGGGGCAGCAGCACTATTTAATGCACCACAAATATTAATAACATATTGTAACGTATTCACATTGGAGTACTCATGCTCTCAGTTGATGTATGTAACAACCCGCTGGGACGAGAGGGGGCGCTGCCACTAATGTTGTCTTCTTTTCAGTGCAGAGAAACTGGGCCAAAGAGGGCACTTAGCCACACCCCTTTCTGTCCAACCGCTATAAATCCCAGGCTACTCAGAAGGTGGTGTCACCTTTGCCCAAGCAAGCTGCGAGATGTTGCTCAATGAAGCCAGACCCGACCTAACTCTTATGAAAACCCAGACCATGGGAGAATCACAAAGAAGCACCTTTTTCATTCTTTTTTCAGTGTTTTTTGTCATTGTCCTTGGAAAAATAAAGGAGATGATACAGTTTGTGTCCTAAACATTTACCCTGTTTGAGTATGTCATTAGCGCACCCGACTACAACATTTAGAATTCTTAATAAAAATGTAAACACATTGAAATGCAGTGAATAAAGATATTTTGCTACAATAAGAAAGATTTATTTAGTATACTAGAGAACTGTTGTCATCATCCACTTAAAATTAAAGTACATAAAGTCAGCTGGGAACAACTTTAAAAAAAAACAAACAAATAAAACAGACTAAAAACTAAGTGTGCCCCAGTGAAAATGGTCTCTGGAGACTAAAGTCATATACTGCATTAGGAAATGCCAAGTTCTGTTGACAGTCTCAGAACTGCATAGAGTATGAAAATAAGAATGGGGGAGATTTGAACATTTGTTACCAACCACTGTGCAATTAGAGGGAAGAACATATTGTCTGAATTGGTCCGTGTTTTGAGGTCTCTTTAAATTTCTTCTCTAAGGCGTTAAACAACAGTGATTATCAGGGAGGAAATAAAGGAACTTTAAAGAAAATATCCATAATTAAAATATACTGCACATAATCCTTACAGACTCTTCAGGTACTTCATTGCGTAATTTAATGAGGGGTCCTGTACTCATGTAAAAAGTGATGAAAATAAACAGATATTCCATATCAGTCATTGGAGAAAGCAAGTACGCCTTTGGCTGTAATAACTGGCATTGCCCCCTTCGGCAGAAACAACCTCAAGTAGTTGTTTCCTTTAACTGTGTACCAATCCCTGACATCAACTGAGAAAAACTTTTTCCTACTCCTCCATGCAGAATCCTTTCAGCTGTATGATGTTTGAGGGGTGTCTTATATTCACAGTCTGTTTCAAATTCCCTCACAGCATCTCAATAGGATTCAGATCCAGGCTTTGACTCGGCTATTCCAGAACACTCCATTTCTGGATTTAATGGTTGTTTAGGGTATTATGTTGCATTGTTTAGGGTATTATGTTGCAAAAATACATTTGGTTGAGCCTCAGATGGTCCCATATAATCCTTAAGCACTCACAATGAAGATTTAACAATGAATTCTATGATTCTGAACTACCCAGGCCCCAACGCAACAAAGCAGCTCCAAACCAGAACATTTCCACAACCTCTTTTAACATTTGGTATCAGATTATTCTAGTCAAATTTTGTCTTTGGTTTTTGGCAGACAAATCTTCTGGTACTGTGGCCATGTAAATATCTTTGCCTTGTCTATCCAGTGTACACCATTCCAGGAGCCCTGGTTTCTGCCAAGGCGTTCATAGGCACATTTTAGTTTTGACATTTGTGTTCTTTTTGGACAGCAAAGGTTTGCATCTAATTTGTTCAGCCTATTTTTAATAGTAGACTCATGCACTTTGACATCAACATTGAGAAGAGCTACATTTATGTTACAAGGTGAAAGTCTGGGCTTTTTAGAGACTTCTTTCAGCCTCTTGTATTCTACTCTCAGGATGCTTGCAGTGGATGTCTTGCTTGGACAAGCTGGCAGTTGTTTGAAATCTTATCCACTTGTAGATAACCTTCCAGACAATGAAAGTGTAGGTTTCTTTTTATTTTGACATCTTTTTGAATTTCTTTCCAGTTTCATTACCATCATTTAATTGATATTTCCTAGATCCAAGTACTTCCTAGCATGTTGACACAAATTCCTTTTTGATCTGCCTCCACTTACTGTCTATGGTCTTATGGTCTTCCAGCAGTTCTTTAATACACATTTGAAATTTCTTGCTCATTTTCATGCTATATTCTTCCAACGATTGGGTGCCCACCAGGAGTAAAGGTCTGGCACTGGGCTGAATCTCTCTTTAAGTCTTTCTTTAACTTGAGCTTCAATTGAGCCAGCACCATTCTGTAGTCTGAAGCTGCATGTCCTCCTACCCCAAATTTCATATCCTGTAGTGATCTTTGTCATTTCTTGATAACAAATATAGTTTTTCATCTATGGTGCCATGCATGCAGTGTTTTCTATTTTTGACATTGTTGTCACTTTACATGTTCCAATATCGATGGTCCTGTTTGCAGGAAGTGTAGAGGGTCTTAAAGCTTCTCGACACTTTTTCCCCAAATATCATTTATTCTCTTGATTGAAGGCCTAACATCTGAGGAAGTTTTTGTAGCTTAGTACTGTTTTTCAGGGTGATGTAGCTAGTATCACCCCCACCCTTCCTCTTGTCTTTAACATGCTCCCAAAATCATGCTTCTATTCCTGATGCTTTCTAGTTGAATCCAGAAATGTGCACTTAGATGCGCTTTATTACTCATTCAAGTTGTCATTTACATAAAAGGCAATTCCGCATCTTTTTATTTAGATAATGTGTAGTCCTTTATATTATATTTATCTACATCCTTCATCCCTCATTTTACTTAAGGTTTTCAACTGTGGGATAGAAATTTCAATGTTATCTTCTTTATTTGTGTGAATATGCCATCCTTTCCTTTATTTGATGCTATAAACCTGTCCTGTCCTAAACTCAAGTTTAAAAATCCACCTCTAACCTACTCAAATCATCCCTTACTGCCTTTCTGGTTCAAATTCAGTCCATCTTAACAAAACAGGCCCAATCTTTTCTAGAAGGAGAGCCAATGGGGTCAGGTCTGTTAGGGATCAGAACTACTCACTTAGATTGCACAGCTGAAAGGGAAGGCTGCAGGGATCTGTGGTATCCAGAGTGAACTTCTCCAGGCTGGAAGTGAGGCTGTCCTTCTGGCATTGCAAGTAATTTTTGCTTCCATTTGGCACGACAGGTATCATCCCAACTCTCTAGAAAACGTGAAGAAGTGCAAATGTGAATATCAGCAAATTGTCTTTGCAGCCTTTGTCAATTTTCATAAAGCATTTGACACAGTTGATCGAGCTGCCCTGTGGGACATCCTGAGACTTCGCAGGATCATCCCAAAGTTGTTGGATGTCATGGCCAGCCTGTTCACTGGTACTGCGAGTGCTGTGCAGAGTGGAAGCAGAACCTCTGTGTTTTTCCAGTTGATTCTGGGGTTTGCCATGTGTGTGTTCTTGTTCCTACCCTGTTCAGTTCTTGCATGGACTGGGTGTTGGGCAAGTCATATGGTCCAGTGGCTGTGGGACATCTGTTGGTGAAGGGAGATTCACTGATCTTGATTTGGCCAACAATTCTGTCATCTTCATGGGGGTCAATTGAGGCTTTGATCGGGGCTGTCGAGAGAGTTTCTGGGCTTGCGAGTGTCCTGGATAACAACCAAAATCTATGAGTGTACCCAAATATTTTCTTCTACTTTAAATGCTGTTATCAGTAAACCAGAATGATTGAAAAACCTTATCTCATTATATAATTACTTTATACTGTACTTAACACCTTGTTATTCTTGTCTTAATCCCAAAAAATATGAATAACCAGTCCCAAATCTTTCACTCCATAAAATAATAAGAAATCACTTAAGTGGAAGTCTTAGGTATTTTACTGTAAATTTAACTTAAACCTGCATTAGAACACAAATCTAACTCAGCTACAGAAGTATGATTAAAATGCTGTCACTGTTTATTCCAGATTGAGCTGTAAAGATTTTATACCGGCTTTTTTCTTACAAAAAAAATCTTTCTGTGCAAAGGCCGTCTTCATCAGATGACACTGCAGATTTTGCCATTGAACTGAGTAAATTTGCAAAGTGCTGCTATCATGTAAAATGCAAGGTTTCATCAGCAGTATGGACAGTCTAATCCCTGTTGGGAACTGCAACAGCAATTATTGCATAGAGTTCATAAGAGTTAGCAATGGCTGAAGGCTTTAATCACAATCTTCTAATATTGGAAACTGGGAATAATATTGGAGAGGGCCAATGCTACATATTTAGTGTTACCCTTATGTTATATATGCCCTGAGACATGTGCTTCACAGTACTTTGTGAAGTTTACACAATACATTTGCTCTATAGAAGCTGAACATCATTTACAAGGTTGTTAAAATTTTGATGGAAGCATTTGTTCAGGCTTTAACCTCAGACAGTAAAACAATAACTACTAAAAGGATTTTCAGAAAGCTACATTGCATTAGAATACAAAATTGCTCTTAAATCCAATAGTAGATGCTTGTCCTTGTTTTAGCTTCCTGTAGTCTATATGCAAATGGTTTTGGTGGTATAATCTATAAGACTTATGCACATAATGTTGAATTTATTAGAGCTCATTACCTAATGGTATACAAAATCAGTAAAAAATGCAAATATGATTATGATATGCAACACACTTTGTGAAGAACAGGTCAAAAGAGGTGATATGTTCAATCTATACAGTCCACATTATGTAGTTCTGAGCTGAAGCCTGAAACCATTGTGTGCGATTTTGGTTTCCATGTAAGGACACAATGACTGCAAAAAGTTCAGAAAAAGAATAGTAGCCTGCAGTGTATCCACTGTTAGTAAACTTTGAAGGAACATAATCTTTTCAAATTTAAGCAAACAAAGCCTAAGAGGAGACAAAATAAATGGTTTACATAATTAATGTATAGTCAGTCAGCGATAACTAGTAATCAGTATGTCACTGTGGCCTGTAAACTTAATCTAATGACCATGCACTCATGCATACATATATACAGTATGTACTTTAAATAGCCATGAATGTGACAACAATTTATGTTGTCAGAAAGGGTGAAGTCCATCTATTGTCAACTAACTTCACTCCTTGCCACCTTGCTCTTCCTCTTCTTCTCCAAAGTACATAAAAGAAGACCACTACAGGAAATGGTTGTCAGAAGACCAACAGCAGTCACAAAGAGTGCATGTTACATCATTTGACAGCTGTACTTTGAAGCTTTTTTGAAACTTTTTTCTCTCTCTCTGTCTTTTTATTACTGTATATACTCGTGGATAAGTTCACCTGCAGATAAGTTGGGACTTGATTTTACTATGTAATTTCTGGTATTTTATAATGTCGGTCGTATAAGTCGAATACAGAAAACTCACGCTATTGGTCCAAGAGAGTATGATATGCTAACGCACACCTGAGAGAGTAGCCACGATGCACACTGCCTTTTTTTTCTATGTATTGTGCCTACGTGACCACATGGTAATACCCAAACTATTCCGAAGCGATTTTTGCACTGATTTGTTTTTTTTGTATCTCATACACCTTTATCGTAAGAGCATCCCTTATCTACAATGGAGCGTTCGATCAGAAGAAAATATGAAGCTGGTTTTAGATTAAACATTGTTGAAGTAGCAAAAGAAATTGGTAACTGCGCTGCTACAACAAAATTCGATGTGTCTGAGAAACTGATGCAAGATTGGAGGAGGCAAGATGATGTGAAAAAATATGTTGCATTTTTGAATGGGCGGTTAAGTCGGGGTCTGATTTTATGATAAATTTTTTGTGTTTCAAGACTGACTTATGTGTGAGTATATATGGTATATACTACATATTGCGAGAAAACAGGCACAGCCCATGATAAAGATTTGGGGCATCACCCTGGTGACCCTGTATAAATGGAATGCAGCAAAAAACAAAAAGTAAGCAATAATTGCAAAAATGCCTTTTCACACGCAAGTTCCAAAGTGAACTGTTGTCAAAATGGCCAAACTTCTGGTCATATGCCCTTCCAGCAGGATGAGGCGTTACTAGGTGGATGAACAGCAGAAGTGAGTTTAGAGATGTTATAGCTGTCAATCATCAGGTCTGCAAAGAGAGGAAGGGAGGGCTTTCCCTTTTATTAGGCTCCCCAATGATTGGTACCAAAGCTGCTCATCTGAGAAATGGAATGCCAGGTCATGTGTGTATGAAAAACACAGATGCTGTGGCTACAGTGACATAGCTTTGTCTCTATTGTAGTTTGTTTGAAGACTCAAAGAAGTATGTGACTAACCATGAAGATAATGTGAATGTATAACAGATGTTACAGCTAGCTATCTTTGGTTTGATTGGCTGTGTAAGAGAGATTTTGTTTAATTGTCTTTAGCTTACAGACGAGGCGGCTTCAAGCTATGGTGGAGCAGCACCAATGTCCGCAGAATAACATCAAGACATTATCCTAAAGGCAAGATATATTTTCACTAGAATCTTCAACATGGATATGAATGGCTTCTTTTGAAAACAGATGTGTGACCTTCAAGAACAGGCTTGTGCTCTTGTTTTGAGGGAACCATGAAGCTGAAGCCAGTTATTCTTTACCATATTAAGAATCCAAGAACACTGAAGGGCATGCAAAAACATTTTCCACTTGTTCTGTGATTCTAGAAGAGGAAGGCATGGGTAATGAAGTAGCTTTTCTTTAATAATGTCAAGGGTGGTCTCTAAATCATACCACTAGAAGGAAATGTCTAACCATTCTCTAATTGCTTTGTGCTTTAAGGAACTTCTTTGTTTACTTTATCTTGTTTTATGGATAGTTAACATGATCCAGCTTCTTGTTCTTCTTCTAAAGGGTATTCATTCACATGATAAAAACCGAGACTTCTCAAAAGGATTTAAGCAATTCTGAATATTAATTGCTGCAATAATAAAACACAAATATTCTGTGATGATCATCCTCAAGGATAGTGACATTCTATTCTCAAGACAATTTGTTTTCATTTTCAAAGTCTGCCAAAGTAAAGGTTTATCATTTTCTACCTTTTCAATTTAATGTTGTTGTCTCAGACAAGTGATTGGTGCATTGATATTTGTAAAGCTCATTGTATTAGCTGTCTTGCAAGTTTCCTAGCTTTTGTTTTGATGATGGTCTTTGGTGTTTATGTTCTTAGTTGGCAAGCAACCTCAAAACAGAACTTTTTGTGCAGAAGTTATTTCTTCACATTCATTGTTAGTTTATTGCATATTGTAAGTTTATTGTATAAGAAATAGTCAATTTCAATAATGTATCCACTGAACCTGCAGAGAACTAAAAATATGGAATTCATGCATGGTTGCAGTTAGCAATATCTTTCAAGCCCAGTTGTTTTTTCTTCTTCACTGGTCATTTATTTTTGAATTATACAATACTGGACATGCTTGCCTAAGACAGTGCAGCACTTCATAATGTCAAAGATTCTTGATGGGGTAATGCTTTTAACAATGATTTATTGTTGTCAGAGAAATCATTCCGTTGCACAGCATGGATCAGTAGCATTCAGATTCATGGCATTCTCTTTCTGCTGTCCATTTTTTCTCTTTAAAAATGTTGGTATGTTAGAAAGAATTGTTTTTCAAAGCCAGAATATGGAAAAAATCAAAATACATTTTTAATAAAGCATATAAAAATGGTTAATTTTATTGTAAATGTGTATAGTAAATGGGGAAAACAAATAGGATGTAGTGGGGAAAAGGGTTTCATATATGGAGGCAGTTTTGTAACTCTACAAATAGGGAGAGTATATTAAACTTTGCTGCCATAAATAAACCCCAGCCAGCATTAACTGAAGTTGTGACGTCTTAGGATGTCTTTAAAAATATTTAAAATTGACCATTTAAATTATCCATTGAGGACCACAGGGTGGGTTACATCACCTGAACTGAAAACATATTAACAATAATCTACAGTACCACAGTGAAGAGTTTTTATTACACCATAGGAAAATATAAAACTACAGAGAACAATACAGTTCTCTGTGCTCTTAGGGCCTATGTAAATTGTACCTGGCTAGATTAGATTATGTTAGATAAAGTTTATTCAGCGCAAGGGGAAATTCAGATGCATACAGCGGCAGAAACATAAAAAAAAATATACACATTCACAGGACAAATAATACAGCCAATAATAAAATAAATAAAAATAAATAAATGTATATTGTGTAGATATTTCCAAATGAACTTAATGAGTACATCAGGAGGCAGCATTGTATTGCCTGATAGCAGTGGGCAGAAAAGACCCACCAGGGGTCTTTCTTAGCTCACTGTGGTGAAATAAGCCCTGTGGTTAAATATGCTCCTAGAAAACATTAGAACAATCTAGACGAGAACAGGCCATTCAGTCCAACAGAGCTCGCCAGTCCTGTCCACTTAATTCTTCTAAAATAACATCAAGTCTAATTTTAAAAGTCACTAAAGTCTTATTGTTTATCACACTACTTGGTAAATTATTCCATGTGTCTATGGTTCTCTGTTTAAAGAAAAACTTCCTAATGTTAGTGGGAAATTTACCCTGAACCAGTTTCCAACTGTTTTTTGTGGAAGTTGGGGTGCCCCACCCATCAAAACCCCTTTGCAAAAAGCCAATCAGTTAGTAAAACAGGTAGGAGGAGACTAACTTTAATTCTTCTAATTCTTTAATTTCTATCTTTAATCTTGCAAGAGGTAATGCACTCACAGAAAAACACGGACACCAGAGTAGCAGTGAGTAAATGTTACATGGAAGTGCCAGGATCGTGTTCTACTTATACACACCAAAAGTTAAACAACAGTTCAAAAAAATGAATTGTATCAACAAAGACCTTTACCATGATTGGTTACATTTTGTTGCTAACAGTTCATCAGTTTCGTTGACACACAAGTGCATGACCTAACTGTCTGTGAGTTACCCCCTTTCACTGAATTAGTACCACACCACTGTACATTTTTTTAGTTCACCAAGGTCTGCTGGTTTGGGGGGAGACTAGTGACAATATTAAAAAGCTTTTATTACTGTCACCAATTGAAAACTGACAGTTACTCCAGCTTTGAATTGGACCATGCTTGTCCTGTGTGGTATGCAGTGGTGTATCGGCCTCCAAAATTTAACAAGGATTTTATACAGTATGTAAGTTCTCTGAATTTCTGGCAGTAATTACACTGAATTATGACAGATTTTTAATACTTGGGAATTTGAATAATTACGTGTGATACCTAAGTAAATCCCTGGTTAAAGAGTCTTTTAACCTCATTGATTCTTTTAATCTTATTCAGTCCGTTAGAGACCCAACACATGAGCATGGGTATACATTGGACATTGTTTCATCATATGGTTTACAGTATCTGTCTATTGCTCTGAAATTGATGATGCTTGCATTTCTAATCACATGCCTGTTATAATCAAGACTTCCTTACCTTGCCAAACGCTGCTCTCAAATAATAAACTTCACCACTACTAGCAAGTTCTCCACAGCTTCTATGGATTCTGTGTGTTTCCCTCCACATTGGGTGAGCACTGATGGCCTAAGTTACTTTGTTTGATGATACTTGCTCTATCATTTTAGACTCTGTTGCTTCATTTAAAGTCAAGTGCTCAAAACCTAAACCTGAGTCATGGTTAAATGATGCCACTCGTACCCTGAAGTGGGCATGTAGGTGAGCAGAGTGCAAGTGGAAAAAAGACAAGCTTCAGATGACCTTTGATATTTTAAAGGACTGCATATCTAACTATCAGAAAGCTGTAAAATCTACTCGGTTAATTTTTCAGATATTATCTCAAATAATTGTCATAGACTTTGAGTTTTATTTAACACTATAAACATTATTTTTCACCCTTCTGTTCCTATATGGCCTGACATGATACCTACAAAATACTGCTAACATTAGATCCCACATTACACCCTCTGTTGATGACTCATCTGTCCCTCCTACGTGTACAGCTGTTTTTCATCTGTTTCAGCCAGTATCTCTCCCTTTATTGGCAGAAGAAACAAGTCACCTTAAACCCACAACTTACTTTAGAAGTGGTCGGGCCTAGCCTTTTGGACATTATAAACAGTTGTCTTGATACTGGTTCAGCCCCAGCCTCTTTTACACATGTTGTGGTGCAGCCTTTAATTAAGAAACCAAATCTAGAGTCTACAGATGTGTCAAATTTCAGACTCATCTCCAAGTTACCCTTTCTAGAATTCTTGAGAAGGTTGTCTTTCTACAGCTTCAAACTTTTTTTAAATGAAAATTGCATTTTTGAAGTATTTCAGTCTGGTTTTAAGACATACCACAGCACGGATCGTGCACTTTAAAGGGTTCTAAATGATCTCTTTTTAACAAGTGATTCTGGGGATGCTCTTAGATCTACCTGCAGCATTTGATACAGCTGCCCATGACATCCTTATCGCCTGTCTTGAGCAGTGTGGTTATACAAGGAACAGTTTTGGAATGGTTCAGGTCATACCTGACAGGCCTCAGTGAACCTGGGCAATATCTCCTCGTCCTTGGCAACTATCACCTGCGGGGTCAATGAAGGATCTTAAGGCTTATTCTTTTTTCACTGTACATGTTGCCTTTAAGATCCCTTTTTAAAGAATACATTATTTCTTTTCATTGCTGTGCAAATGATACACAGATATGTTTTCCACTGAAACAGATCAAAACAAATTGTCTTAAACCTTCATTGGAATATGTGGAAGATATTAGAACATGGATGTCAATTAATTTTCTTAGTCTAAATGGTAGAAACCAGAGATTGTGTGTTTTGGACCTTCTGATCTTACTTGTGCTACAGAAATTAATCTTAGTCCCTTAACAACCTACTGTAAACCTGAAGTTGGTCTCGTCCGTTGCAGGAGATGGACGTCTGAAGTGGAGCTCCATTAGCAGCAGTGTTATTTTTTCTATTATTTCTTATTATCCCGAGGTATCCTGTACTTATCCAACCTGAGGGTTCTATTACAGTATATGCAAGCATATATAAACTTGGTTGTCAAGAAAGGGGCTCAGAAAGAAATTGAAAAGAAACCTAAAGCTACATCCAAGCCTAGACAGGCAAGTCCAAGTTCAAGTTCAAGGTATAGCCTGTCAGAGAAAACCTGGAACAGACGAGCGAAAGCCCAGATCCCTCGGGACCACGGTCCGCTGCATCGTCTCCAATTGAAGCGAAAATGGGAGCAAATCTGCAAGTGATGCAGGTCACGATAGTTTGCCGATTGGAGAAGATCAGTCTGCTTTGCAGTCTGCGCTGTCACCTACTTCTCGCAAGCCGGGAACATTGGTTGTAATAGAGCCTGCCGCTTCGCTTACGGTGCACGAAAGCAGAAATGATCTGTCCGAACTGAAGGTGATGATCGCTGAGCTCAAGCAAGAGATACAGAATGATATAAAGTAAGAAAGAAATAGTATGCTCAAGACAAGCGAGAGGATAAGCGAGAAGATAAGTGAGAAGACAAGTGAGAGGACAAGTAACAAGCTGCGGCGTGAGCTGCAAGAGCTGCGGCAGGATAATAAAGACTCGTATATAATCGCTTTGAGGCAACCTTTAAATGTATGCTGTAAAAAATTGAGGAGCACATTCAGGAAAATGTGTGTAAACTGAGCACACTTGCCGATCAGCTGGAGGATGCTAAGCAGACATTCACGACTCACATTGAAACAGCCGAAAATCTAGCATCAGCTAGAATTCCGAATGCAAAAAACTCAGAGACAGACTTGCTGCTCTGGAAGATGGATGCAGAAGGAATAATATTAGAATTGAAGGTCTACCTGAGAATTGCGAAAGTCCAAACCAAATGAAATTCATAGCTGAACTATTCTCCAAAATAATTGGGCAGGACTTTAAATCAGACACCAAGATAGCTGCAGCTTATCGCATATTGGTATTGAACATCTCTAAGCCTAGGATTTTTATTGTGCGCTTTGAAACATTACAATTTAAATTAAGTGTAATGTCACTTCTCAGACAGAAACAAGAGATTATGTTTGAAAATAACCTCATTCGTATTATCCTTGATTTCTCGCCCTCAACAACTGCTAAGCGTGCCTCTTTTTATAATATTAAACAGCGCTTACGAAAAGCCGATATCAGATACAGCCTATCCTGCCAAAGTGAAAGTGGAGAGTCAAGGCAAACATTACATATTTACCAGTAGGGAGGAAGCAGATGAAGAGTTAAGAAAACTGATCCCGACAATCTCCTGAAATACGATCGTGAGTCGCACCCTGTCATGGCATCGTAAAGAAGATATCACCGGCTGTCTGATCCTCTTGCAATGACACTGGTACCGTAATTATACATCCTTATCCCTTCTTGTTCACTATCTGTTTTTGTTTTAATTACAGTTATACACGTTTATGTATGTATGTGTGGAAGAAATTAAATTAGCAAACCTTTTCCTTTTTAGTTATTACTATTCTAAAGGAGACTGTTAAACATCATACCCTTGGTTTATTGTTGTTGTTATTAATGTCTTATAGTATTTAGACTGTATTGGCAATAGATATCTCAAGTGGAGGCAAAGTGGGGGGTTGCGGGGACTAGGGAGGGGGAGAAAGAGAGCATGCTATCTCTAATCTGTCCTTTTAATCCTTATAATTGCCAATGTAACAATGGACTGCATGGTAATAACCCCTACGAAAACTGGATATTAAGGTTCAAGCTGCCTCACTTTTGGTTAAGACTACAAAATGACTTCAAAAATTCAGAATCAATGTCTCCAAGACGGGACAGTTAACTTTGTGAGCTGGAATCTTAAAGGCCTGAATCACAAATTAAAAAGAAAGAAAGTATTCTCTACCTAACAAGTCTAAACGCTAAAACAGTATTTTTACAGGAGACCCACTTATTAAGAAAGGATCAGTTCCGGCTGCAAAAAGACTGGACTGGTCAAATGTTCCATTCCAGTTTTACAAAAAAAACTAGAGGAGTGGAAACTCTCATACATAGAACAGTCTCATTTGTGGTATCAGATGTAGTATCTGATCCTGAAGGGAGACACATGATTGTTATGGGTAATGTATTTAATTGTAAAGTGATTTTGATAAATGTTTATGCACCCAATGTGGATGATAGGGAATTCATCCAAAATGTATTTGCATCCATTCCCAATGTGATCACTCATAAAATTATAATCACTGGGGATTTTAATTGTGTTTTAAATCCAGACCTAGATAGGTCTCCTGTCACGGGGCGATGAAATCTAACACTGCAAAGACAATTACACAGTTTTTAACTGACTAAAGCTTATCAGACCCCTGGATATTTATAAACACAAATTCAAGAAGCTATTCCTTCTACTCACCAGTGTATCATTGCTACTCAAGAATTGATTATTTTTTTGTAGATAACCATTTTTTGCCTATGATTCAATCCTGCAAGTACAACACTATTGTTATCTCCAACCATGCCCCTCTGATCTTGGAGACAAAATCATTATGCCCCACATACTCGTCTTGCAGATGGCGCCTTAACCTACTTTTATTAGCAGATGAGAACTTTACAGAATTTGTATCAAAACAAATCAGTTTTTTCCTAGAGACAAATATATCCTCAGAGGTCTCTGCAGGAATACTCTGGGAAACCCTGAAGGCCTTCTTAAGAGGACAGATTATCTCATATCTTTCCCACAGAAAAAAAATGGAAACCAAGCAGGTATCAGAGCTAACCAAAGAAATTACTAGAACAGATCAAGAACATGCCAGGTGTCCAAGTGAGGCTCTTCATAGGAAAAGACAGGCTCTGCATTCAGAACTCAACCTCTTGACAACTAAAGAAACCGAACAACTCATTCTTAAATCAAGACATCATTACTATGAACATGGAGAGAAAGCTAATAAGCTTTTAGCTCAACAAATCCACAAGCAAGAAGTTAGCAAAGCAATCCCAGCAATTACCAACACAAACAGAGACATAATCATTGACCATAAAAATATAATGCACACATTTAGACAACACTATAAATCCTTATATTCTACTGAGTTTAAAGAAGACAAGACACAATCTAATACATTTCTGGATGCATTAGAGATACCACAAATAGATACTCTTAATGCAAAGGAATTGGAAAAACAGTTGGCACAATCAGAATTATTAGATACTACAGTATAAAGTCACTTCAGAGTGGGAAAGCATCAGGACCCTATGGCTACCCTGCCGAATTTTATAAGAAGTTCTCCACTCAGCTAGCTCCGCTCCTATTAGCAACATTCACATAAGCTAGAGACAATAAACTTCTACCTTAAACTTTTGAGGTTAAGCATTAATCACCGTCTTTCCTAAACAAAATAAGGACGTATTACAATGATGTTAAGATACTCTCTAAAGTCCTAGCTAGAAGGATGGAGAAAGTGCTGCCTTCAGTAATATCACAAGATCAAACTGGATTTATTAAAGGCCAACATTTAGCGTCTAATCTTCGATGCCTGTTTAATGTGGTATACACACCTGCAAAGTCAAACATTCCAGAAATTTTATTATCCTTGGATGCAGAAAAGGCATTTGATATGATTGAATGGACTACTACATTGGAGAAATTTGGGTTTGGCCCGAACGTTTGTGCATGGATCAAACTACTGTATACCAATCCAGAAGCTTCAGTTTGTATTAACATTAATACAGACTACTTTACTAGAACGTGGTACCAGACAAGGATGCCCCTTGTCACTACTACTTTTTGCAATCGCCACTGGCAGTTCACTATTAAAATGCTTATGAGATAAAGGGGATTGTCAGAGAAGAACTTAAACAGAGAATTTCTCTATATGCAGATGATATGGTACTGTATATAACAGACCCACAAAATCTGTGCCAGCAGTCCTAACAGCACTAACATAATTTCAAAAGATTTCTGATCTCAGAATTAATTCTGACTAAAAGTGTACTCTTTCCTGTGAATTCTCAAGCACACAATATCAGATTGGACACCTTCCCTTTTATCATCGCAGATCAGTTTAAATGTCTAGGGGTAAACATCACAAGTAAACATAAAGCTCTTTATCAACAAAATTTCACTTTCTGTATGGAAAAAATCAAGCAAGACTTGCATAGATGGTCATCTCACCTTAGCTGGAAGAATTAACACTGTTAAGATGAATATCCTCCCTGAGCTTCTATTTTTATTTCAAAATATTTCAATATACATCAATAAATCACATATCAAAAGAGCGACCCTACAAAGGCCAAAGGCAGAAGGTGGCATGGCTCTACCTAACTTTCAATTTTACTACTAGGCAGCAAACATACAACATATAAAAACCTGGACATTGACACAAATAGATGAACATATACAGGCTTGGTCTGCAATAGAAATAAAATCCTGCAGTTTATCTTTATATTCCTTGCTTTGTGTCCCAATAAATACAAATTATCGCCAATATACTATTAACCCAATAGTGCTTCACACACTCAGAATATGGAATCAATGTAGAAAGCATTTTAAGATAGAGAATTTTTTATCGGTGGCACCTTTGCACGAGAACAACCTTTTTCAACCCTTGCAAACATATGCAGTTTTTATTGTCTGGAAAACATTTTGGATTAAATCACTTAGAGATCTGTACATAGAAAATGTTTTTGCATCCTACAAACAATTACATTCGAAATTACCTTTCCAGCAACACATTTCTTTCACTACCTTCAAATTAGAAACTTTGTTAAACAGAACCTGCCCAATTTTCCTCACCTCCCACCTCCCTCTATGCTGGAAAATATATTGATCAGTTTCAAGGACTTAGACAGCATCTCTGCAATATATAAAACCATTTTACAGTCCCTCCCTTTCAAAGATCCAAGAGGACAATGGGAAATGGATCTCTCACTTAACATATCAGAAAAGGAGTGGAAGGTAGCAATGCACAGAATTCACTCGAGGTCCATATGCGAAAAGCATACAATTATTCAACTCAAAATTATATATCGAGCACATTTGTCTCGCTTAAAATTGTCCAAAATGTTTCCAGGGCAAGATCCAACATGTGATCGCTGCAATCAAGTTCCAGCCTCACTGGGTCATATGGTTTTGGCCTGCACCAATTACAAATTAACATCATTCTGGACCAAAATTTTTAAATCCCTTTCAGACCACCTTGGTGTCACAATCCCTCCTAACCCATTAACAGCTGTGTTTGGTGTACTCCCAGATGGGCTTAAAGTGGAGAAAACTGATTGCCTTTACTACACTATTGGCACATAGACTTTTCTTGCTAAACTAGAAGAATCCTTACTCTCCTGTTTTAAGTCAGTGGGTAACTGATGTTTTATATTATTTGAAATTGGAAAAAATAAAATTCTCACTTAGAGGATCTGTGCAGAAATTTTTCAAAACCTGGCTGGATCTAATTAATAACATTTTAGAATAAGCTTTTAAAGCACCGAGGAAGCAGATTCTCTCCATATTCTCTTTTTCTTTTCTTTTTCTTCTCCATTCATCTATATTCACTTATTAATTTATCTATATACTTAATTTTACTAAGTTTGTTTTATTCTGCTGCCCATGCTCTCTTTCTCAGGGGTGGGGGTTTATTTATTTTCAATCCTATTCTTGTAAAATTGATCAATTTGTATGGAATGTTGTGTGATTTCAATAAAATCAATAAAATAAAATAAAATAAAAACCTTTCACAATAAATTTGGTGTGATTTTTGATAATGCCCTCAAATCTGATAAACAAATTAACTCCATTGTTAAAGCCTGCTTCTCTCAGCCCAGGGTACTGGCTAAGGTCAAGCCCTTTCTTTCTGTAAATGCTTTTGAAACACTAATTCAGGCATTTTGGTTCTTTTTGGCTTGACTACTGCAACTCATTATACATTGGAATTAATCAGTCATCACTTGTTCATCTTCTCTGCTAGTCCAGAACTCTGCTAGGCTTCTAACAGGTACACAAAAACAGAATCACATCACACCAGTCTTAGCTCCTCTTCACTGGCTTCCTGTTAGTTACAGGATTGAGTTTATAATTTTACTCTTTGTATTAAGTCCCTGAATGGTTTAGCCAACTTTTATCTTGACCTTTACTGACCTTTTACACCCTTACTCCCCCCTCCAGGATCACTGAGGTCCTCTGACCAGAACTTATTAGGTGTGCCAAGATCTTGACTTAAGCTTAAAAGATTAAGCTTAGAGGAGACTGTGCATTTTCAGTAGCTGCCCCTAAGCTTTGACTTGACTTGACTTTAGGTGTGAAGAGTGCATGCTATGTGGTGCTTCTGTATATCCACACCATCTTGAACATTTTTGCATATTTTAGCTAACCACAAGATAGATAGATACTTTATTAATCCAAAGGGGAAATTCACATACTCCAGCAACAGCATACTGATAAAGACCAATATTAAATTAAAGAGTGATAACAATGAAGGTATAACAGACAGACAATAACTTTGTATAATGTTAACATTTATCCCCCCGGGTGGAATTGAAGAGTCGCATAGTGTGGGGGAGGAACAATCGCCTCAGTCTGACAGTTGAGCAGGACAGTGACAGCAGTCTGTCGCTGAAGCTGCTCCTCTGCCTGGAGATGACACTGTTCAGTGGATGCAGTGGATTCTCCATTATTGACAGGAGCCTGATCAGTGCCCGTCGCTCTGCCACGGATGTCAAACTATCCAGCTCTGTGCCTACAATACAGCCTGCCTTCCTCACCAGTTTGTCCAGGCGTGAGGCATCCCTCTTCTTTATGCTGCCTCCCCAGCACACCAACGCGTAGAAGAGGACGCTCACCATAACCGTCTGATAGAACATCTGCAGCATCTTATTGCAGATGTTGAAGGACGCCAGCTTTCTAAGGAAGTATAGTTGGCTCTGTCCTTTCTTACACAGAGCATCAGTATTGGCAGTCCAGTCCAATTTATCCCATAACTTTTAGTGCATACTTATTTGCTACAGCCAACTTAAACATTTCTTTAATGCTCAAGCTCAATTACAATATAATATTCTTGTATCTAATCAAAGGGTTATTATATTTCATATTCACTCATTAGTATATGCTTAGCAGGACAAAAGATTCAACACTAATCCAGGAAGTAATACTGTTAGTTCAACCTTTAGACTCCGCACCTTCATCTCCTGCTAGGTGCACACCAAGCCAGGGTTCCACAGTTTCTGTGTTCTTGTTGAACTCATTTTAAACTAACATTTAAACTAACAGTCTGTATACACTTTACTAATTCCCATCATAATCTTAAACACTTCAATCATCTTTCCACTTAATCTTCTTTTGCTTAAACTGAAAAGGTTCATCTCTTTTAATCTTCCCTCATAATTCATCCCCTGTAGACCTGGAATCAGCTTAGTCGCTCTTCTCTAGCTCTTTCTAGCACTGCTATGTACTTTCTGTAGCTTGGTGACCTAAACTGTACATTGTACTCTAGATGACACCTCACCAGTATGATATAAAGCTTGAGCATAACATTTTTGGACTTGTACTCTACACATTGTGCTATGTAACCTAACATTCTGTTGGTCTTCTTAATGGCTTCTAACACTGTCTGGAAGTTGATAGTGTACTAGAGTCCACTGCAACTGCTAAAAGGTGTACCTTTGATTTTTACACCTCACATTGTGTATTCAAACCTAATATTTTTACCTCTTACTGTACATGTAATACTTTACATTTACCGCTACACCCTCAATTCTATCCTTATTTTTAAAAAATTCTAAATTCAGACAGGCTTCACCCTGAGTTGGTGCTTTAACATGCTGTGTTAAAAAAGAGTCACTGATTAGTTCTAGAAAAACCTATTCTTGTGCTCTGCTATTTGCAAGGTTATCCCAGTTAATATTTGGGTAGCTAAAGTCCCCCATGACTATAATATCTCCCTGTAAACTTGGCTTTTTAATATTACTTAAAAGATGTGCATTGAAATTATTGTCTGCATTTGGGAGGTCTATAACTCATTCCTAAAATAAGGGCTCTTTCCCTAACACTTTCCAGATGAAGCCAAATGTCCTCACTAAGTGGGGCAGATCATCCAATTTAAGAAGACTTGCATTTAAATTTAGTTTGACATAAACAGTAACTCCACCTCCTTTTCTGTTATGTCTGTCTTTCCTAAAAAATTGTATCCCTCTATGTTATACTCATCCACATCTTTATCATAATTATGCTCTGCAACATAAAACTCCAACTCACTTGTTTTGTTTTTGATACTTCTAGTATTAAGGCAAGCTATTTTTAATGTGTTAAAAATTTTACTTTTGCATTTGAACATTGGGTTGGAATCAATCCTCAACTAACCTATTCATACACCTCCCCAATACATCTGGTTGAGATGGAACTGTCGCAGCTGAACAGGTACGATATGTTCCAAAAGGAGTCCCAATGCCCCATAAACCTATACCCTACTACCGTACACAAAGATTTGAGTCACACTTTAAGCCTTCTATTCTCCTCAATCTTGCCTCAACTGGTGCGTGGCACAGGCAGAACTTCAGAGAAAACTACCTTGTCAGTTCTGCTCCTCAGCCTGGCACCTAACTCTTTACAGAGTTTACAGAATACCTTTATGTATGTCATTTGTTTCAAAATGGACAATAACCACTGTATCCACCCCAACTCTGGCTAAGAATCTATCAACCCATCTAGGGAGTTGCCTTCTGGATGGTTCTGTCCATCCAGAAGGCAACGCACCGTGCCAAACTCTCTGTCTCTGGAGTAAACTTGCACTTCATTCCTCTAGTGATTGAGTGACCAACTATCACTACCTCTCTACTTCGGGAAACTGGTTTTGACATGGCCCACAGGGATTCCTCATGGCTGCCTACCACCTCAGAATCATCAGAGACACTGTCCAGAAAAAAACTGATTAAAGAACTGCTACAGTTATTTTACACTTTATGACCCCTTAAGCTCCTGTAATATTCTCCCTTGAGCATGGCAGCACATTAAGGTCTGGACTCTAATAGTACCCCACAGTTCTTTGCAATAATGAATACATTTTACCACCAAGCCCCCAACCCATTCTTTGAAGAGTACAGTATGTATATAAGTGCGTTCAACAAACCTAGCATGTGTTTTATAGCACATTGTGAGGAATAAGAAGAAGCTGATAGAATCGGGATTACTGAGTTTACTCAAGGAGGTCACTTCCTAACCATGTCTTCTTTGAGCTTCGCCTAACTTTCCTTTGTCCTTCTTAAAGCTCATTTTCAGGGCAGCTTGCCACCCCATTTCTTGTGCACGGTACTTCACCTTTTTTATTTGCCACCAACCCCATTTTTGTGTGCAGTTACAGATACAACCTGTTGCATGAACTGCAAATCTCCTTTCTCCGCACAATCACTTGTCAACACTGAGTCAAAAAAAGTAGAAGATGCATAAGAATACTTCGCTTGCTACAGCATTATCGACAAATTAAAAAAAAAGTGTCATCCAATTTACTTTTTTCTATTATTGAAGCAAATTTCAATCAAATCAGTCAAAACATTTTTGAGATTTTGGGTGTTTTTTCCGCCATTGTGGGATGTTTTCACTCTTAAATAATGATATATTGAAATGCCCTTTCTTAGCAGATATCTGCTGCCCTAGATGTACCATACTGCCAAATTTCAGCTTTTTAACTTAATAAGAAGCAGTGTTTCGGTTGATGAGTGAGTGAGTAAGTGAGTGATGAGTCAGTCAGTCAACATTGCAATTTAGATACATTATGTCGAAGTGAAAATTGTCAGGACTTAACCTGAAATGAAGGCTCTAGGATTAAGAGGATAGGCAAACAGAGTATATAGCTTTATTGCAATAAAACAATAACATAGACTCAACCCAATTAGGCCAAATCGAGCTGAGCCCCGAAAAGTTAAAAAATCACGGTTTATATAATCATTTCTTATCATCTTGACCTCATTTGAAACAATGCCTTTGCTGTCCATTCTGAATCACTTCTGCACCTGGCTAGCTGGCTTCCCAAGTTTTCATGGGAACCATTATCATCTCCTGACTCCCTTCTGCAGCTGGTTTCTCATGTGCCTACCATGACCTTCAACATTTTCTGTATTTCTTCATTGGTATCATTCCTTGCATCCTGGCCTTCAAACAACAGGTGTTCTTCTTAAACCCCCTTCTTTTGTCCTTGGGTAGTTTCTGTACGTCATTCTCTTCCTGCTCTATCTTTCCATGTTTCCCAATATTGGTAATTTTGCTTCAAGCTTAACTAAAAAATGCAATATGACTAATGTCTTTATTTAACTATTTGCTCGACATTTCTTATTTGTTTGACATGTCTAATTTATGCTAAATCTAATGCTTCAGAAGCTAATTACATTTATGTCTATTTATGCTAATACATAAATTTTTATTTTCCATAATAGATAGATAGATAGATAGATAGATAGATAGATAGATAGATAGATAGTTTAAGTAAATGGACACTAGGTGGCACTGTTGCCCACCTTTTCCCTCAACAGAAAGTATGCAGGGCATGGGATAAAATCACCAAGAAGTATTTAAATTTCCTTTGCCTCCTTGTAATGTGCTTTCAAAGCACCACAGCCACGATATACACAATCAAATCAAAACAAAAACACAATTCTTCTCTCCACTACCCCTCCCAGCAAGCTCCGTCACACTCCTCCCAACTCCGGCTCGCTTTCTGGGTCTCCACCAGTCCTTTATATAGTTCTTGACCCAGAAGTGCTTCCATGTGACTTGCCTTCACTTTCGAGTCAGATGGAGAATCTCAAGTCTTTAATCAGCCCGGAAATACTGTGGGTCTTCTGTCCTCATGATTTCCAAGCACTTCTGGGCTGCAAGGGAAGCATGACTACCCAGGTCCTTTCATAGCTCCCCCTGGCATCAACCACAGTACACAACAGGGCTGAGAAACCAGACTCCAAGTCCCAGGATGCCTGCGGGAATTGGGTGCACCGCTACACTCCAGGGGAGCTGCCATCTAGCATTTTGGGAGAGGCAGTGTCCTGAAAAAGCTGCCTTCCCCCATCCTTCCACTTCAGGGTCGTCCCAGCTGGGATAAAACTAAACTACTTTATAATATAATATTGCAGTAAAAATGCAGACACATGGAGCAAAAAATGTGAGTAATATAGCAATGAATAATTGCCAAAGCACAGAACTTTCAATGATATTTGTTAAGAACTGTGAGTATACATGCTGTAAGTCTATAATAATTACAAGGACACTTTGTCAAGCAAATTGATATCTAGTATTGGGTCAGGTGATGCACAATAACTGAGACATTCTTAGTCAAGCAGCACTTCTACCTCATGCTAATTAATATTTTGTTACTCTCATGGAAAATCAAATTCATTTAGAGTTGAAAATATTTTTGGTACATGCAGACTTAGTCCAATAAATATAAGCAAAGTGAGGTTAAGAAATTAAGTTTTACTGCTTTTTGTGCCAAGCTATTCTCTTGTGTAGCTTGGAGTAACACATTTGTTTCATGTACCTCATGAGTGTGAGGTGGCAGCCCGCAGCGATGTATTTTCTTGGCTTGCTTCTGAGTTTTCACAGAGAACGGAACTGAACATATGGCTATATAAGCTCTAATAAAATTCTGCCCTCTGCGTTTTTTAATCTAAATTTACTTGCTCCATCAACTTTTGTTTAATAATTTCTTTACTCAGTTTTCCAAATCTGTAGCAGTTATAACCAAAAAATATTACAAATTAATATTATTAAAAATATCGACCTTGATATTATACTATATATACAGTTCACTTTTAAAAATGATGTTTCTACCATTAATTTCACTCTGGCTAGACATAGTGTTATCTAAAAGCCAAACTTCATTTAGGCTGTAAACATTTAACCTGCAACAAATATTAATTGAATTCAGCTTCACAATTATGACTGTCACTAACAAATAAATCATTTATAAGAAATTAGTTTCTTTTTCAATTAAGCAGTGATCTGAATGTTTAAATTATGTTTCTACAATAATATCAAAATAAAGTTAACATGTAAAATACAATGAAACAAAAAAAATTACAATGTTGCAAATCAAGTTTTAATTCTTCAAACTTGCCTTCCTTGTATCATAAAGTTTTAAAATGTGCAATTCAGTTCCATTGCCCTGTGAAGTTTCATACAGCAAAAGTTGCTAAAGTAGCTTACCAGTATTGTGTTGATATATTTTTTCCCCTGTTTGGATGGAAGTTGATGAACTATTATCCCTTGGGAAATTTCCCTTGGGATTAATAAAGTATCTATCTATCTATCTATCTATCTATCTATCTATCTATCTATCTATCTATCTATCTATCTATCTATCTATTAAATAGAAGTCCTGCCTCTGCGAACAAATATTGTGTCTGAGTGGAAAATCTGGTTGAGTTTCTATGGAATGATGATACTGAACTGGACTGATCCCATATAATTATAAAACTTGTAGCACAAAATACATGCAACAAGTTGTGGATGTATATTTCGTACGAGAGGTCAAAATAAAACTAATTCAAAATGACCGAACTTCCGGTCATATGTGTTCCAGGCAGGAAGGGGCGAATCCAGGAGGCAGACAACGGAAGTGGTGCATTAGCTCTTAATCTTCTGTTCTGCAGAGGGAGGAAGAGCAAAGGCATTAGAACACAGCGTCAACCCCTGGTTTGGTCAGTAATTACAATCACCAGAGCCCTTAAGCTGCCTCTCATGTGCACAAAAATTGTTGTGAACTTTCATTTCATTTAATTTTTTTGTGTAATTTCTTTATTTAAACTTTGCTTCTTTTGTGACTTAGGAGTCCCAAAGCAAGTAAGTTCCAAAAAGCATATTCAAAAATACTCAGTAGAGGGGAAAACCATCAAATTCGGTTAGTAATGACAGATTGTCAAACAGAGGAACTCACCAAAACTCCCTAGCCCTTTTGAAATGAGCCGTCAGGAACTGTGGATGATCCTCTGGATTCATAGGGCGGAAGGCAGTTCCTGGCAGTGATTGGCAGGAGGCCCCTTCTCTTGGGGGATTATCCATAAAACACATGGAACATAACACAGTTAGCTTACAGACAAAATTAAAAACAAAGGATAATGCATGTAATCAACAAAGCAACATAAGCTTGGCACAAACATTAACAAAAGAAGCATGAAACAAGATTTTGAACACCAGCTAGAGGAGGAACCCTAGCTGAAACATGACACCCTCCTTCTGATTGTTTCTTTTGTTAACCAAAATATTGGTTGTGGCTACCTGTACCCATTTAATAAATCAACTCGATATAAAAAATGCATGTGTGGGTGAATGTTTGAACAATTAGTTACTGTACATGCTGCAACTTGCAAACTCAAAACAGTAACCAATTTAGGATTCATGATCACTCCCCTGAGAATGTAGGGCAGTAGTATTACATGGCTGAAATTCCATTGGTTACAATTTTATTATAGAAAAAAATAAGTAAATTTAACATATTTTTAAGAAAATAACTTTCATATTTAATTTTCTTATTTATGAATAAACAACTGCAGTGGGCTGGCACCCTGCCTGGGGTTTGCTCCTGCCTTGTGCCCTGTGTTGGCTCCAGCAGACCCCTTTGACCCTGTAGTTAGGATATAGCGGGTTGAATAACGGATGCATGGATGAATAAACAAGTTCAGTCTGTGATAAAATGAAGGAAGGTTTAACACAGTGAAACACAACTTAACACACTTCACTGATTCTTGTTCCAGCAGAGTTCTTTGATCCTAAATGCCTGAAATGGGAAGAGTGGAACTTTCAAATGCTTTTTTTTTATTTATTCCTATGACACCAATGTATCATGTAGTAGTAGCAGTATTAGTATTCTCACATGTACAGGGTACAATGAAATTCTGTTTGCAGCTAAGGCAGCTATAATGGAGGTAGCCAATGGCACCAGAAGTGGGTGACTTCTAGCTATTATTGGCATCCAGCCCCTGATTTTGCCTACCACAACCCCTCTACCTCTCATCAAATTTCCCCACCCCCACTTTTCAATCCAACATCCAGGTATAGCATGACTTGAGTGATTCTCCAAAGATAACAATTTTTTAGTCTACAATGGTAATTGCCTTCAAGATGGTATGAGTTCGATATTTTCACTTTTACCTAAGGCATCAAAAATAGTTAAAGCCAACCATGCTGCTTGTCATCGCTAGTTAAACTACCTGCCTTGTGTAGCGAACTAAATTGTAGGCTGCAGTCTTAAAATGCAGAAAAAACAGGGAAAACATTTAAAAATGAAAATTTCCTCCAACACGCAGTATTGACAATGTCACATGTGTACACTGAACTGGTCATTTTAACACTACCTTTGGTCTCTCTTGCAATTATGTCCAGATCTACTAACAAATGTCCTGCTCAATTAATTGATGGCATATTGCACCAAATGGGAGTGGTGGCTCTGAGGCTAATGATCTGCACTGGTATTTGGAAGGTTGCTGGTTTAAATTCTTCAACTGCCAGAAGGGATCCTACTCTGTTGTTTCTTTGACCAAAGCTCTGAACCTACAAATTGCTTGAGGGGAGCTGCACAATGGCAGACCCTGCTCTCCAAAGGTTGTGCGAAAAGACAATACCTCCTCAGGGATTAATAATAATTATAAATAAATAAAAAATCAAACTACAAGCATGTTCTAATTATTTTTAAGTCATTTAATTTAATGATTATGAGGTAAGCAACACTAAAAATCAAAACATACACTTATTTTCCAGAATGTAAAATAAAGGATTTACAAATACTATAATACATGCCTGTATATGCAGGTGGACAATTTCTAAAAAGCCATGAACTGGAATAAAAGGTATTAACCAATTCTTGCTAAATGGATGATTTTATCTGAGAGAAGGAATTAATTTTTGTTTCTTTTCAAATTTGCTTATCTAAATTATTCTGTTTTCAACTTCTGTTTAGGCCTTCAGCCCTAATTTCTTCAGCATGTGTTCACGTGCACATGGCTTTCTCACATGTAGGGAAGAACACATAAAAATGTACTAATTTCCTTAATAGCTGTTGTATTATTAAATATAAATTGTCCATTTATGTTTTTTTTCTAAAATATACAATGCTTAAAGAAACTAATGTGTCTAAACAAAACAAAATGAAAAAGAAGCATAAAAGTGGCTTTCACATCTTGAATTTACTAAAAGACAGACTGTAACATTCTTTCTTGTACTGACTCTCTCCCTCTCCCTCTCTCTCTCTTTCTTTCTCTCTCGTCTAAAATTGAGAACAGAGCGGCTGGTAATTGAAGATCATTGTCTCTGCCCAGGCCCTGAGGATCTGCAATTTCTTTACAAGAGCTCATCTGTGCCACTGTTTCCAGCTATCTAGCCAATTTCGTTCAATTTTTTAGTTTGCCTTTTTTTCTCATAAACTCCAACTGTCTTTTGAAATTGGATTTTCTTTTAAAAAATATACACATTGTTTTTCTCTCTCTTGCTTGCGGTGATACCAGCTTCTGATACTTATATTACTAATGTGGAAATCTTCCATTTCTGAAATTTATAAAGTAATAGATAGGTAACTGTTTGATGTAAATAAACTGGTATCACAGAAAAGCATCCAAATAATATTGGTTTTTAGAGCAGATAAACTCCAATGTATTATGTGAAAGTTTTATAAATGAGACTGACATGATTGTAAGCTTTAAAGGGTACTGTTGAGATGTCTATGTTGTTTATGTCCAAAGGTTAGTTTTAGCTGAGGTTGCTATTAATTATTTGTTATTTCAGTACCTGAGACAATCCCAGTATTCTCCTTGTTTAATGCCATTCAGGCTTTACATTTTGGTGTTTCTTTTTAATATTTTTTGTAAGTTCTAAATATCATTAAAGTAAATTGTGGCCATTTGTTTGTAGCCTATAAAGTACCATTGGCTTGAGATCAAGTCTTAACCTTTTTTTCTGTCCAGTAATAAACTCTCCCTCTTCCTTCATGGGTAGCAGCACCTTCCTTCCAAACATGGATCAATGGTTCTCATTATCCAGTCGAGGATGATTTCTGAAAAGCAGTCAGAGGTCTTACCTCCATAAAGACAGTTCTTTTCATGCCTAAAGCAAGATTGTGTGCACACTGATATAAATCGTTCTTCTTAAATAAAGGTCTTTGTGGTTGTTGTAACTTTTATTGAACTGTCATTTCTTTCCTATACCTTTGAAATAGTAAGTGTAAAATAAAACATATTTAATGATTCAGGTCAGTAGGTATTGGTACATTACATTTACTGCTTGTTCATTTACTATGTTAGTGAAAACAGAGAATCATTGGCACATTCTGTTGCCAAATAATTTCTCTGCATTTTGAAAAACATGAGCATCTATGTTTCTGAGGTCAAAAACAGCAACAAATCATACATTTATGACTTTCTGCTAGTGTGGAGAACAACAGAAATAAAACATACACTCAATCCAGCAGTCATAATAGCAGCATTAAAATATATAACTCCAGAAGTTTGTTTTTCTGCTCTTTACCTTCAGTTCCCAGCTAGGCTGCTCCTTTGTAGACACGTAGACTCACAAATATTTTCCCTAAGGACATCCAATGACTTTGCACAGTCCAAGGGGCATGCTGTTTGACTCCAAATTGCCACTGTGTGGATGTGTGATTGAATATGTATTATGAAGAATTCAAGATGATTCCTTCCTTCTGGTCCTTGCTGTGTGGATGTTCTTAAGCTTCCAATGATTCTCTACGGGGAAACATTGGTACAAAAAATCGACTATGGAAAAAGAAATGTCAGTAAAGGTAAACTGTCGAGCAGATACATTTTTATTGATGTCATTTTTTTTTTAAATGTAGCTGGCTGTGTTTGCACCATAGCTTCTGGTCTGTTCCTCAGAAACAGAGGTATGTCTACCACTATATTTTCAATGTTAAAAGTTCAAAAAATGCATAACGTGCAAATGGCTTGATATTTCACCTCACAGTGGTGCAGCATAACCCAGGACAACTTGCAGAAATAAAGGCTTGCGCAGACACACAGTTTATCACGAAGAAAGCTGAAGCTCACTTTGAAGATCTAAACTAGTATACCAAAAGACATCACAATATGAAGAAGCTCAATGGTGCAGTTAAATTACTTCATTAGATTTGTGTAAAATATGAAACTAGAAAAAAAAAAACGTTAGGCACTACCATTTTCATCTGTAATTCTGAGGAAATACATTAAGGGTAACTACAGAAGGAAAAACATCAGCCTCATCTAAGGTATTCAAAGCATGTATATAAATAGATGGATAGACAGAACATTATTTGTACATGTTAAACCACATTAAATTAATATAGAAATGTGCTGTAAAGTTAATCTGGGAAGCTGTACCCTTATTTTCCAACATAGGATGCTACCATCACACCAGAAGATCTTTCAAGACTCTAGAGGTCATATTGCCAGGGAGGTGATGTTTTGTGACCTCATGAGCATACTGGAGAGGCCTGTCAATCTGATCCTCTCCAGTACAGTTCTATAGTGGGGCTCAAATGTTGTTGCTGGGGGAATCCGACCCATATGTCACCCGAGATTGATATCAGTTGTGCCCCTGGAAGTTTTTATAGCAGTTTACCCGGAAGGTGGTCAGGGTTTAGGCACAGTATAAAGAAGGATTACTTCCGTTGCTCAGTAAGCTTAGTGTTGGGAGCAAGGTATCAACAAGAGCTCAACTTGTCAATGGGAAGGCAGAGGAAGGTGAGTTGTGGAATTGTTTTAACAGATTAACCAGGAGTTATTATTGTTTAGTTAGGCCCTGAGGGTAGAAGGGCTTATTATATTTCTGTTTTGGCTGTAGTTTATTTTTCCTCTGTATAAGTTATTGAGACTTTGTTATTAAACCTTTGTTTTGTTCTGTCATTTTAGACTCCTAGATCAGTGTTTGGGGTTGTGATTCTCCCTCTATAGGCCAAAATAGGCAACCTGGGGTACCTGGCTTATCTCCAGGCAGCATTAGCTGAAGGACAGAATCCATTTGCTAATAGAATCAAGTTTAAAACTTAACTTCAGGTCCTTGTATATATCTGCTGCAAAATACTTCAGGTCTGTCACTCCTTTCATTCCACTAAAAAGTCTATTCTTTGGCTGCCTGTCTGCTGCCTTTCTTATCCTGCCAGATTTACAAAATACAGACAATTTTTCTTAGTTTTTGCTCCCAAGTAGAATTTGTGTAGAACAATTCTTTTCCAAGTGCCTTGGGACTGGTAAAGTTTTTTACACTACTGATATCTATCCGTGTGTCTACAACTTTAATGCTTCTGTTGTTTCCTTAGATGTGTTAGTTTACATTGTGCCTTTAGATAAACTACAGTTTTAAGCTTTCTTTATTCTGCTTTAAAATGTGTCATCTTTTGCTTGTTAACTTTGTGCCACCTTATCACTCAAATGTAATGTTTATTTACTGTTTCTGAAATAAAAGATGTCTGCCAAATTAAAAAAATAATAATTAATTCTACTCTTACAGTGTAGTTTGCAACAATATAGATTAATGCATAGATTGAATTATAACATTATATATATCTTAGCTGAACTATGTTGAATTATTATCGATGTTAAAATATATAAGGTGTTCAAAACATATTATCTTGATTAAAATACAGTATAAAATGCAAGTTGAGAAACTTATATACTGTACAGTTTATTTTCATATGTATTTTGTTGCACAGAGAGTATTTGTATGTAGATTTGATTCATATATGTGCCACTAGTAGCACTATAGCAGCTTTCATTTAAAGATGTCATCCCTTGAACAGCACATCACGTCACAATACATTTTTGGCATGCAGAAAAAATCTCCTGTAAGTGTTTTGTGATCATTTATAACCAATTATGGAAAGAATTCATCATCTGATGTGAAGTTAATTAAGTCATGAAGTTCTGACACTTTATACATTTGTCTCCTTTTAAGCAATACTGCTTTTATTACCGGATTTCCAATGTTAGTTACAACATTAACACAAACTGTATTCATTTATGGACACCATGTATTTTATGACATTTGCTTGGATGCCCAAGTTGTGTTCATATTTTGGAGATGCACAGGATAGTTTTTTTGTTAAACTTATTACCAGTCCTTCTTCAGTGATCAGGGTATTTAGGCATAATTCTTTCACCCTTTTACTATCTTCACTCTTTAATACTACTTATTTTCTGAATTAAGCAAACTTACAAACATGCTGCATTTTATTTCATATTTCACAACATTTTAGTGAATGGTAATCAGAAAGTGATACTAAAAGTTAAACATTTCCTGATGCATAGACTATTACTTTTACATATGTTCAGGGCAAAGAATAGTGTTTTTACTATTAGTGAAAATCATCATGAAGGTATCATTAAAATAAAAAAAGATTCTCAAGATTAGTTTCAGTAAAACTTATTGTAACAGTGACAGAAACAGGAAATTTTACTGAATAATGTTTCATGCAAAATGAATTTTGGAAGACTTAAATACATTTTGGAATCATTTCCGTATTTAACATTTGTGCTAGTTTGGAATTAAACTGCCTCATTTACATTTGCACCATAACAACTTTGTGTTGCCAACTATACTACACCTACTGAAAATTAAATCACTAGGTTCTGTTTTATAAGCACTATTTCTGTTATTCATGTACATAAAACCGTGATTTTTCTGTAGGTTATATTATCATCGGCTGTAGCAAGAATTTAGTGAAATTTAGTAAAATACCAGTTCCAGATACTAGTACAAACACATCTGTATAGACACCATAATTAAAGCGTGTCAAAAATGAATTTAGGATAGATAGATAGATAGATAGATAGATAGATAGATAGATAGATAGATAGATAGATAGATAGATAGATAGATAGATAGATAGATAGATGAACAAAAGCCATTTTAAATGAAAAATATAGCCATATTTATAATGCCAAAAATAACTTAGGTTCCATGGCATTACTAACTCTACTAAGGAGCAGGGTAATCAGTTGAGAAACCTGGCTATTAATGCAAGAACTGTGCAATTTTTTTTATAGGTGCACCTTCCACTACAACGATGACCCACGATTCATTTCAAAATTGTAGTAATTTAACAAATTTAAAATTTAATTGTTAACAAATATAGAGGGTGATTTATAAGTACAGACATAAATTCAAAAGTAGTGTTTCAAAATGTAAAAGGTTTTTTTTTTTTCTTAAAAATGACACCAAACCACCACACATACCTTATTAGTTAGTGAAAGTGATTTTACGATGAACAGGGTTTGGAAAAGTTCCAGCCTCAGAAAGAAAGAAAGAAAGAAAGAAAGAAAGAAAGAAAGAAAGAAAGAAAGAAAGAAAAACTCATACATGATCATCCTCACATGTTGAAAGACAACACATTGTAAGTGACAAACAAGTTGAAAAATGTATTAAATAACTAGGCTTAATTTCCAAAAGCATCTTAATGCTAAGAATAACATAACATCCATCATAGGACTGAGCATTAATTTGAGTGTCTTTCAAACTCCATCGTTACTAAAGGAGCACGTTAAACCATTCGCAATCTACATATTCCCTGACCCAGTAATTAATCAATAAGAGCTTCTTAAACATGCTTCCTCTTGTGTCATCTGTAGCCATAGGCAGTGGTTGCCACACAGAATATATTAAATTCACAGTTTTCTAAACATTTGGAATATTAAGACTTACTGTATAGTGAGAGTGCAATATTTTCATGATAAAATGCAATTAAACAAATATATTATGACATTTAATGGATAAATTGTTAATCTCATCCAAATTATTTAGACTATGATTAGACAGCCACAGGGGATGCACAAACCAGTGTGTTTCTTCGTGCCGGTCCCAAGCCCAGATAAATAGGGTGGGTTATGTCAGGAAGGGCATCCGTTGTAAAACTTTTTCCAAATCAATATGCAGACAACAATACAAATTTCCATACCGGATTGGTCGAGACCGAGGTTAACAACGCCACCACCAGTAATGTTAGCCAACAGGGTGCTGGCGGAAATTGGGCTACTGTTGGCCGATGAAGAAGAAGAACAAAGAGGAGAAGAAGAGGGGGGAGATGTGTCCAGAGGCAGGAGGAGAGGAGGACGGTAAAGAGAGTGGAACTGAAGGTAGGAACTTTGAATGCTGGCAGTATAACTGGTAAGGAGAGAGAGTTAGCAGATACGATGGAGAAAAGGTAGGATGATATATTGTGTGTGCAAGGGACTAAATGGAAAGGGAGTAAGGCCAGGTGGATCGGAGGTGGATTAAAATTGTTCTATCATGGTGTGGATAGAAGGAGAAATGGAATAGGGGTTATTCTGAAGGAGCAGTATGTCAAGAGTGTTTTGGAGGTGAAAAGAGTGTCAGAAAGAGAAATGATTATGAAGCTGGAAATTGAAGGCGTGGTGATGAATGTTGTTAGTGTATATGGTTGAGAAAGACGATTTTTGGAGTGAGTTGGATGAAGTAATGAACAGTGTACCCAAGGGACAGAAATTGGTGATTGGAGCGGATTTCAATGGACATGTTGGTGAAGGGAACAAAGGAGACGAGAAGGTAATGGGTAGATATGGTGTCAAGGAGAGGAATGAAGAAGGTCAGAGGATAGTGGATTTTGCCAAAAGGATGGACATGGCTGTGGTGAATACATATTTTATGAAGAGGGAGGAACATATGCTTATGTACAAGAGTGTATGAAGATGCACACAGTTAGATTACATCCTATGCAGAAGAGTCAATCTGAAAGAGATTAAAGACTGCAAAGTGGTGTCAGGGGAAATTGTAGTTAAGCAGCATAGGATGGTGGTCTGTAGGATGACGATGGAGATCAAGAAGAGGAAGAGAGTGAGGCCACAGCCAAGGATTAAATGGTGGATGTAGAAAAAGGAAATTGCAAGGTTGAGTTTAGGGTGGAGGTAAGACACACACTGGGTGGCAGTGAAGAGTTGCCAGATAGCTGGGCAACTGCAGCAGAAGTAGTAAGAGTAACAGCAAGAAGGGTGCTTGGCATGACATCTGGACAGAGGAAGGAGAAAAACAAAACCTGGTGGTGCAATGGGGAAGTACAGGAGAGTATACAGAGGAAGAGGATGGCAAAGAAAAAGTGGGATAGTCAGAGAGATGCAGAAAGTAGACAACACTACAAGGAGATAAGGCTCAAGGGGAAGAAAGAGCTGGTGAAGGCTAAAGAAAAGGTGTATGATGAGTTATGATAGAGGTTGGACACTAAGGAGGGAGAAAAGGACCTGTAGCAATTGGCTAGACAAAGGGACCAAGCTGGGATGTGCAGCAGGTTAGGATAATAAAGGATAATGATGGAAACTTACTCACAAGCGAGGAGAGTGTGTTGAGCAGATGCAAAGAGTACTTTGAGAGGCTTATGAATGAAGAGAACAAGAGAGAGAAGAGGTTGGATGATGTGGAGATAGTGAATCAGGAAGTGCAACGGATTAGCAAGGAGGAAGTAAGGACAGCTATGAAGAGGATAAAAAATTGAAAAACCATTGGTCCAGATGATATACCTGTGGAAGCATGGAGATGTTTAGGAGAGATGGCAGTGGAGGTTTTAACCAGATTGTTTAATGGAATCTTGGAAAGTGAGAGGATGCCTGAGGAGTAGTAACTACAGGAGGATAAAATTGATGAACCACGGCATGAAGTTATGGGAAAGAGTAGTGGAAGCTAGGTTAAGAAGTGAGGTGATGATTAGTGAGCAGCAGTATGGTTTCATGCCAAGAAAGAGCACCACAGATGCAATGTTTACTCTGAGGGTGTTGATGGAGAAATATAGAGAAGGCCAGAAGGAATTGCATTGTGTTTTTGTGCACCTGGAGAAAGCATATGACAGAGTGCCTCGAGATGAGCTGTAGTATTGTATGAGGAAGTCGGGAGTGGCAGAGGAGTATGTTAAAGTTGTACAGGATATGTACGAGGGAAGTGTGACCGAGGTAAGGTCTGTGGTAAAAGTGACGGATGCATTCAAGGTGGAGGTGGGATTACATCAGGGATCAGCTCTGAGCCCTTTCTTATTTGCAATGATGATGGACAGGTTGACAGACGAGATTAGACAGGAGTCCCCATGGACTATGATGTTTGCAGATGACATTGTGATCTGTAGCAATAGTAGGGAGCAGGTTGAGAAGACCCTGGAGAGGTGGAGATATGCTCTGGAGAGGAAAGGAATAAAGGTTATAAGGAACAAGACAGAATACATGTGTGTAAATGAGAGGGAGGACAGTGGAATGGTGAGGATGAAAGGAGTAGAGTTGGCGAAGGTGGATGAGTTTAAATACTTGGCAGCAACAGTACAGAGTAATGGGGATTGTGGAAAAGAGATGAAAAAGAGAGTGCAGGCAGGGTGGAATGGGAGGAGAATAGTGTCAGGAGTAATTTGTGACAGATAGGTATCAGCAAGAGTGAAAGGGAAGGTCTACAGTACAGTAGTGAGACCAGCTATGTTATATGGGATGGAGAAGGTGCAACTGACCAGAAAGCAGGAGACGGAGCTGGAGGTATCAGAGTTAAAGATGCTAAGATTTGAATTGAGTGTGATAAGGATGGATAGGATTAGAAATGAGTACATTAGAGGGTCAGCTCAAGTTGGACAGTTGAGAGACTGGTCAGAGTGGCAAGATTGCTTTGGTATGGACATGTGCAGAGGAGAGATGCTGAGTATTGGGAGAAGGATGGAAGAAGATAATCCACTGTGGCAACCCCTAATGGGAACAGCCGAAAGAAGAAAAAGAAGAATGATTACAAGGTCATAAGTTAATATTTATATGTTGTGGCATCCGGCCGAGACTGGAGCCTGGCCAGGACACCCAGGAGGACTGGAGGAGGGCTTGGAAGCCCAGCCCTGTAGGGACCCGTGCCCACCGCCAGGCGGCGCCCCGGTGCCTGTAGAAGTCTGGAGCCCAGCACTTCCGCCACACCAGGAGGTGCTGGGGGGAAGAAGACAGGGGACACCTGGAGGGCTTCCGGGTGCACAGCCGGCATTTCCGCCACACTGGGGCGTGTCTTCAGAGGAATGCTGGGAAGCAGCTGGAGCCCATCCGGGTTCCTATTTAAGGGGCCGCCTCCCTTCAGTCAATGTGGATGTCAGGTGGAAGTGGACAGAGCTGGAGAGAGGACTGGAGGCGGCCAGGAGAAAGGCATTGGAACTGTGGACGCTGGCCCAGACACAGACAGACGGACATTGTTGGCTCCACCACACACACTTTTATTTTACAAATATTTACAGTATAAAGTCACGTGCTCTCAAACCCCAGTGCCTCTTGCACCAATTCCCCAAAGTCCAGGCATCACAGTTCCAATACACAAGGTACTGGGGTTAATACATTTGGATAGAAAGTGCAGTTGCAATTCTGCGTCTGTGTCTCTGACTCTAAGGTCACGAACCCAGCAGTTAAGCATTACTCAGATTAAACCAATGGGCTGTAGCTGATAACCATTCATACACCTAGCCTCTTGGAATCTTGTTATATTTGCAATAAGGGTTCTACACATTGGATATTCAGCTGATACTGCATTCACTAAGAACTCCTTCCAGGTTAACTTGTTTCCTCATAAACTGGCTGCTTAAGAATGATTTTGAGAAATGCTTTAAAAAGTTGGCCATATGCTACATATGTGCTTCGAAGGTTTCTTGATAAATTGCTAAGATTCATCAATTTCAGGAAACACAGCGCTGATTTACAATTTACAGACAATATTCTGCAAATAAGATATAAAACATTTTGCAATGAGAAAAAGGTTGTATACAATATGTAATTACACTGAAAAATACTTAAAACTCATGTTAATGATTTTTAATAGTTCATTGCCTTTCTTATTTTAGCTCATCTACAGTCTTTGTATCCTTACTTTTGAAGTAAGCAGTTTTTAAAGTTAATGTAGCAAATATTCATTTTGATCGAAAGGTATAACTGTTATTGCTAATCACATTTACTGTTGCTCTGAAAACTAAACACTGCTTTCACAAATGTGGTATCTAGGAAACACCATAACTTGGATATTTGATGATGTACTGGCAGAGCTTTGAAGAATTATGATGGCAAGTAGGCCACTAAACTTTATGCTGAACACAAAGAAGATGGAGGCTTGAAAAGCATAAGTGGTGCAATGTATAATTAACTTAATGGAAACACAAAGTCATTTTAGTACAGTGAATAAAGTCTCAGACCCATTGAACAGATCAAGTATAATTCTGTTTGAGATTCATATAAGGCTAATGATCAGGAAGATCGACTGGGATAAATGAATGAATCATACTATTCCTGGAGACTAAAAAGAAGATAGGACAGTGGTGAAAAGGTAGTAATTTATTGAAGGGAAGGCTCTGTTTGATAATGTTAAGCTAGGAGGGATACCCACCAATGACTGTTAGTACTCTTTAATAAGATTATTTTTAGGACTTTGATAATTATTCAAATGAAAGTGTATTACCATGTATATATTTATAATGCTGATTCTGTAGTGGCACAGTGCTTAGAATTTCTGAATCATATCATTAGAACTTCTATAGGTTTTTTGCCCCACATTCACTTGTGTTTTCTCCTGCTACTCTGGTTTTATTCCATATCCAGGAAATATGCATTTTGGTATGATTGGAGATTCTAAATTTTTCCATCTTGTGTGTACTTTTCTGTGCCCTGCAATGGGCTAGCATCCTGTCCCTGCCTTGCTCAGGAGGCTGCCAGTACAGGCTCTGTGTCCCTTATCTATCAGATTTGGTGGATTCAGAAAATGATTAACTGAGATAAAAAACAAAATTACTTTTTTATTTATGTGTATGCAGTATATTAATTCCATAGCTGAAATGGGATCATTTATTTAAATGAAGCCTTGATTTGTTCTAATCGCTGTATTTGTTTGGATAGAAAGGTTACTCCCTGGTAATCAAAGTTTGCTCTTTATTATCATTATTTATTTATTTTTCCCTTCAGGTGCTTTCTAAACTGTGAAATGTGTGAATTAAAGAAAGCATTCAATAGTGCACTTTATTCTTTTGTGTTTCAACAAAAAAAAAACGTTCAGCAATTATTAAGATAGACTGTCAATTCTCCAATTTACCCATAATACAACTGGTGTCTAGGCAGCCCTTATTACAAACTTTAACACTTCCATCTTTCTGTTTCTTTGCATAAAACTAAAAACAGTTAATTAAAAAAAAAACACGGTCTTATCTAAAAATAATTATCAGTTCGAGTACATTTTTGTTTACGAGTCATTTGGTTAAGGATTATAAACAATATTCAAAAGCATTTCAAGTGAATCAGGAAGTAGGTTCAAAGATTCAAGGTAAATAAAGTAAATATACATCCAAAAGTTTTTATTACAGACTAAATATCTTACAGGTATGATAAATTTGTGGAGATGTAAATTAAGTTATGGAGATATTTTTACTCATTAGATGTCCCTTAACTGAATCACGTTTTCTTTGTAGATTTCAATGAGAACATGAGTCTTAAATCCTCAGGAATATATTGTCTCTGCTTGAGTACATTTGATCGGATAGTAACTTCTAATGATGATTACCCTTTTGTTGAAGAAGGTAATTAGGGAAACCACTCAGTAAAATAAAACCACCTTTTTCCTCATCTCAAACATATGCAGTACAAGACCTTGGACACATAATACTTTTAGTGTGGATTATCTCCTATCTCCCAGTGAGTAAATGTATCCTCCACTTAACGAAAAGGCATTATATTCAGTAACTAATTACATCTCTCTGAATTGCCTTGAACAAGAGCCTGTTTAGATTGTAAGAGATGCCGGTTAAATACCCTGTCTATTGGAATTGTACTGCGTTTGATTCCCGACATCATTGATTTCTTCAGGCCTCCTGACTAAAGTAAGGTTTGTTCTCAAGGAAGCATAAAGGTCTTTTTCATTTGCCTGTGGAAATACAAACTGCATCTGCGGCCTCATTTTTTTTTTATTTGAATGTGTTAAATGACAATCTTTGCAACCAAAACAGTCAAGTTCATGCCCATTCAACAGTGTATTTAATTTCTAAGTGATTTATATTTCTGGGACTTAAGCTAGTATTACACAATAAATTGGTTTTGTTTCAATTTATGTTTCTTTTTTTATTTAGTTTTAAAAACACAAGTGTTACAATATGGTTTTGGCTACACATTTATTTAAGTTAAAATCACTGTATATGAGCTTCAAATGTTCAGGATTTGCTTGATATTGTGAATGTACATTTTGAATTTCAAATGTATATTATCTGACAAAAATATTTTATTTACAAAGAAGCTGATTAATTTATGAGTATTCAAAATAAAGAATATCAGAACTGTATTTGGAAATGACACCAATTTAACATTAATGTAAACAAAATTGCGAAACAGAAAATGCAACCCTTTTTGATATGTTCTGCTAATAAACATATTTATATATAGTACACTATACAATATTTATATATATATATATATATATATATATATATATATATATATATATATATATTTATATATATATATATATCAAAGAGGAGACAAAGTGACATTAAATTGTTGGGCAGTACCCTGGTAACCCACTATAATTGAAATAATAAAACAATGAAAATCATATGGGTTCCAGACAGAAAGAGGTGGGTCCAGGAGGATGGACGACAGAAGTGACGTCTGTGGTGGAATGGCACTCAGTCTTCAATTCTGCAGAGGGAGGAAGAGAGAAGGCAATTAAAACACATCACCAACCAATGGTTCAGCAGGTAATCTTGTACTATAACCAGAGCCCTTAAGCTGTCTCCCATACACACATATGTGTGTATATATATATATATCGTATACATATACTGTATACACACACACATATTATCAGGTGTCTCTGTGTTTGTTAGTAACAGAGTTCATCACTTCTATTATCGGAGTTTGAAAGCTACTCAAAATACCGAATCTGCACAAAGAGAGGTTACATAGAGTCTACTGCTATGAATACTTGCAATTCTCATTAATTATAATTTAAACAGGAAGAAAATTTCTAATAGAAATATAATTCCAGTGTTGCTCAGTGTCCTATATTATTTTTTCATGGACAGAATAGATAGATAGATAGATAGATAGATAGATAGATAGATAGATAGATAGATAGATAGATAGATAGATAGATAGATAGATAGATAGATAGATAGATAGATAGATAAAAATCAGCTTTTACAGAAACCCAAGAAATACAGAAAAATAATAACAAACAACAACAACCAACCTCACCCTTCGCACCTCCTCATCAGCGTCTTTGTTTTGCAAATGTATCGATCAGCACAAGCAGCAAGCAGCCTACTCTCCCATCCCCCACCGCCGCAGCTCAGCTTGGGGAAAAAGGTCTCCCAGCTCAAGTTTCTTCATCTGGGTGTGAGGTACCTGGAATCTTTTAGGGTAAATATTATATCGTTATTTGGAACACATGCATTTCGTGTGTGTTCTTTGTCTACAACAATCTATGTAAATGTAGGATGACAGGAAATATGAGAAATGCAAAATATTTTGAACACATAGCTAAAACAGAAATGTTTTTCATGTTATAATACTAATGACAACGTTTTGACGTGAAGTGTATAATGTTTGAAAATTGAAGTCCAAATATCAAATACTTTCACAAAAGATACTCATATAACAAAACAAGTGCGCTTTTATTCAAGAATATAACCGAAGAAACAGAAAACAAGTTAGGGTATGACACTGACATGACCGCTTGTATGGTGCAGCAATAAGAACAGCTGACTCATAATCAAGAGGTCACGGGTTGGATTCCAGCTGCTTCCAGGAGTTACCATTTTGAGTAGTGAGCTGCTCTTATTACTACTATTATACAATAAAAACATATATTTGATTTGAGTCTATAACAGCCAGTGTGAATTTATAGTACTTGTAAAGGTTAGCGGGTTTTTTTTTTGTTTGTTTTTTTATTCAGTTCTATTCTCTGCACTCCCCCCAATCTGACACTGCTGTTTTCAAATAAAGATGTGCTCTAACAGAGATAATAAGTAAATGTATATGTTACTTACTATCTTCCAACAGAGTAAAGTCACAAGTAGACTGCAGAGCTTCCTATGTTTGATCAACACAGGCATGCTGATAAAGTACATGTGCAATGCCACTCCTTATTCGGGAAAAGATCAGTTACGAAAAATGTGATGGTGCCCAAAAAAAGAAGTCTAACTGCATTCTTGTGCCATTGCTCGAGTACTAAAGTGTCAGCATGGCACTGCCAGATCTAAACTGGCTTCAGGGGTTCTAGTGTTAAATGATAGCTTGTCCTAAGACACTAAAAATATATTTGATATAAATCAGGGCTACTCAGAAATTAAGTTGGGCCAGATTTTCAAACCAAGAAATTTAATTGGGCCAGACATTTTCAGCAGCTGGTAAGCAGCAGTTAATGACAAAATTTAAATCAACACAAATTAATGTATTTAAAAACAAGTAATGTTTATTCATTGTTTCCCTTTTAAATTTGGTCACATCTGACATAGGCACATCAAAAAAATTTATAAAAAAACAAGAAAAAACTATAAATGAACTGAACATTATGTAGTAGCAATACTTTTTTTGCACTTTTGAAATAAAAAATAAACATTTTGCTCACACTCTCAAAGTGCATAAAATCAAAAAGGTGCACAGTATTAGCGATAACATTTGTTTCCAATTTTGAAATATGAGATCCTCCCCTAATTTAAAGGGATGGTCATGACAGGCAAGGGACTTTTTTTTTTGTAGAACTTAAACTTTTTCATTCACGGTTTTAATCACTCATATGACAAATGTGAAATTTGAGTTTCACAATAAGGACTTGTTTGGATTCAACGGGTTGGAAAATGGATGGATGGACAACAAAGACTTTGCTGTTGAAATTGTTTCCCTGTCCCAAACAGAAAAAAAACTGGCTGAGTAAATGCTTAAGAGCAAGGATACACATATGGTGTGAAAGTGGAGTAGTACAATTATTTTAAAATGTCTTTGTACAGAGTTCTTGGGAGTTAAGTAATGAATCATTAATTATAATTATTACTATTATTATTCTTACTAAATCATTTTCCATGTTTCTTTGTTGATGAGCACTCTTTGTAGAATTTATTGGTAACAGAACATTGTGTGCACGCCAAAATGACTAAAGTAACAACTAACAAAGTGTTATTTTTTGATTCCAATTTAATATAGTTTACTGTCCTCCGTCAATCACAGAGCAGGCCTGTAAAATGATAGTAATACACAGGCAAGCTTAAAACGCTGACTTTAACTGAATTCTCGGGGCACAGATATCTTTATAACAGGGGAACTATATGATGGGAATATTTCAAATATTTCCCATGCCTTCCTTTTGTTTTCATGACCGGTTGCATCATATTCAGCCCTTCGTTCATGATTCTAGCACAAGCGTAACCAGCCTCTCATTGAAATTCACAGCCGCCCCCTCACTAGCACTATGTACTTAGAAATATTTTTCCGTGCACGTCTCCACCCCGATGCCATTTTCATAACCACTCCCTTGCACCTTGCACGGGATATAAACCAGCCTTTATGCGGCTCAGGGATATGCAATGGGAGCATGTATCGACACATATGTTAACGGCACATACCCTCAACATTAAAAAATGGCCTTTTGTATTTGTTACAATATAATATTTTAAAGTTTCAATGATTTCATTCGTCACTGGTAAACTAAGTAGAAATGATAATCGGCAAACCTATTTTGGTCGCATTTGCGATCATTTAAGTTGCAGGCTGGAGCCCTGGCAGGACCACGGGCTGGGCCACTCAAAGGTTGCTTCTGGGCCGCATGTGGCCCGTGGGCCACCATTTAAGTTGGCCTGTTCTAAACTATTTCACCCACAGTAATGAAAAAAAAAGATGTTATAGTAGTATCACAACTACAACAAACAGAATATCTTATGATATTATATCTTAGGTACAGGTTCTGGCTCTTGAGAGTTCACATTATTATCTTATAAAAGATCTTTATCCCTTCTTCTTTATCATGGTGAGATGCTGTTTGAAATGAAACCTATTTAAAAACTCAGATGAGGCCAGCATATTACTTTCTCCATATTTTCAATTTGAGTATAGTATAGGCAGTGACTTTACTAAAATATATGGATGATGAATTAATAATAACATTTATTTATGAAATATTACAATGCTTTAAAGGCAAATCAATTAAAATGTAATTCAGATTGTTTATATAACTAAAATGTGAAAGTTTTTGACTAAATTAATTAATAGTTAATGGAACTCACATGCAGCTTAGATGGATTTTGGGCTAGTGCTCCTGACTCATTAACTGAAAGTGTAGACAAATAGAAAACCTGGTAATTTCATATTGACATGTGATCTAATAACTATTTCTTTGAGTTTTGAAAAGTCTGAACTTTAAAAGCTGAAAACTAAAGCTTTGTGTTTGATTGTGAAAATGTCCACAAACGGCAATTTAACCTTGTCTCAGTTTTTTTTTTGTTGGACATGTTAATTACAGAAATGCCTAAATAATGTTCCTGAGCATACAACCCTTGTTTTACATGTACTCCCCACAGTGCATACCTCTGCAATCCTTAACAAGGGCAGGCTGCATGCTGCTGAGTCCAATCTTGCTTTTAGTTTTTCACCCTGAAAAGATTTAACACTTAATTTTGAATACCTTAACAATGGTTAAGACAAATCTAGTACTCAGTTTCCTCCACTGTAAGGACTGAACCTCTGAATAACTTAACAAGGGCAGACTGCTAACTGTCAATTCCAATCTTTCTTCCAATTTTCCACCCCTGAAAGAACTGAACCTCTGAATACCCTAACAAAGGCCAGAAGCCTGCTCCTGCTAGGAACACAGAGCACAGCCTTCTCCCAGTTAGCTAACTCTGAAAGTATTTAACCTGAGTGAGCACAACTTGTTACATTACTGATCTCTAAGTAACTTAACATGGGATGTCTCCCCCGTAAAGGCTAAAAGGGATATCCTTCCCATAGTGATATGGCGATAAAAATCACATAAGAGAAAATAACTTAGCTTTCTTTAATGACAATTTACGCTGCATTACAGACGAAAGGAAGCCAAAATAGCAAGACAATACCTAGGTGGGATCTTGATCTATATAGTCTGCCATTTTTCATCACTGCGCTAAAAGGATTTTCAGGATGGACAACATCACTCATCCATCCGTCAGCTTCGAAGTGTTTGGCTGCTGTCCAAGTATTTATATACTGTCTTTTCTATGTGTAGGCCAGGGGTCCTCAATCACGGTCCTGGAGAGCCGCAGTGGCTGCAGGTTTTTGCTCCAACCCAGTTGCTTAATAAGAAGCACTTATTGCTGAAGTAACACTTCTGCTTCACTTTAGTGATTTTGAGCCCTTATTGCTTAATTTTGTCTTAAACAGCTATTTTAATTGCTCCTTATTATCAATAACATGCAAATGACAAGAGAGAGCAGCATTTCTCCATTTAGCTTATTTACATTTACACCTGTGTGTATTTATCTGCACTATTGGGTTTAATTAAATACTTGGAAGAAAAATGAAGAGAAAAAAGTGAAGGACTCAGAATTACTCGTCCATTTTAGCCTTCAAATCATTTGCATGATAGAAAGGGAAAGAAAATCTATGATATGAGAATGACCTGACATAGCAGAGTTAATTTAATTTCATAGCTTGTTAGTGCTTTATTGGCAAGAATTGCTTTCTAATTAAGCAACCAGGTCAGAACAAAAACCTGCAGCCACTGCGGCTCTCCAGGACTGGGATTGAGGACCCCTGGTGTAGGCCCTTCCTTGGTTTCCAAACAAGGAAAGGAAAGAATTCAATTTCATCTCTAACATACAGGAATAGTACAATGCTTATTTTCGCAGTTGTTCCCTCCATTCTCCAAATGCTAGGCTAGCAGTTTCTAAAATGCTGAGAGCCCCTGTGTGCTAACTTTGGCTTGCACATGTGAGTGAATTTATAAAATGATTTCTTGTACAGAGCACAGTGAAATTAAACTTACATTCTTGTTACACCTTCTACTTGTTTTTCCCATTTTTCCTTTTTCTTTCTAATCCTAACAGTTGCGAGGGACACACAGATAAACAGACACCAGTCCTTTTATTAAGGTGTACAAGCTGATTTCTGTGCATCCAGCATTTATTCTCTGTTGGACGTATTCTGCATTAATGTTTGCAGTGCACCATCACTTGGAACGGATTTTGTAATGCAGGTAGTAATAAAATGCACTGCATTTTTCATTCCAACAGATGGCACATCACAAACATTAGCACTGCTTTTATGATTATCATAGCAAATGGCATATAACAGAGACACAACAACACAAATACACAGACACAAACACACACATACTTTTATTATGTGTTATATGTTTATTATGTATTATTTTGGGACAGATGCAAAGGGACACTAATATTGTTTTTTAGTCATGGAGGCAGTCACTGTACATTGCCTGGCCTGGATGTTTTGAGAAGCATGGCCTGAATGTGCTTTTAAGGAACTTCATAAGAAGATATCATTCATGAAAAATATCCTGTGACTTTTACAGACTTGTTACTTTTTTTTCAATTAAATGACTGTATTATATTTTAATGCATTTGTTGTTTTTTTCTTTAGTCAGTAATATGTGATATATTACAGAATTTACGCAAACTTAGATGGTGCTTGTGTGCTTATTGGATTAATACCTTGGCAGCCCTGATTTTTCCTTTACATACAGTTGTCTATCTGTTCCACCATTAAATAAAATTTTATTGCTTTGCATACACACTTAAATTTTATTTGATATCCCTGGTGATTATTGCTTTGTTTATTCATTTTAAAGGAAAAATCTGTGCAACAAAATTTCCATTTTTTATTTTTTTTTAATTTGCAAATAACACATTTTTGCCAAATACTGGAAAAGAATGGCATTGAAAACTATGGAGTTGTTTGCTACTACTCGTACTTCTTGAATGCTGTATATTAAAGAAACTTAGTTCATCATATTCAACAGATATTCAGTTACAGAAAGAAAAACAATTAACCCCAGACACTCCACACAAGAACAATTACATACCATTAAATTTGCCCCTGAAGGAATCCACCCACATACTGAATTTCTCAGTAACATAAATATGTTTTGTTTTCTCCCGAATCCTCCTGAATTATTCCAATATCAGCTTTTGTGCTGAAGCATTATGTAGTAACTCCCAGTAGTATTTCATTTTGATGAATGGAGCAAGGGAGATATCAGTTGTCCTTGAGACCATCTGGTTTGGAAATTTAACTCTGTGAATTAATGCCATGCCTTAACAGATCTAAGGGTTAATCACTGTGGGTTACAAAGGAGTTTTCAACAAAACAACAATAAAAAATTGAAATAATGTCTGTACTAGGCAAAAAGGGCATTTTTGGATTTGTTGTTTCATCCCAGAAAGCCAAGACACATTCTTACTACATTTTACAGCAAATGCAAAGATATATTGCTGCTGATCACAAAAGGCGATTAGATTAGGTTGAGGCTGACTTCATATCATATGTTTAGAGATGATATGAGCTGCACGTATACAGTATATTTGATCATCAAATGCAAAAGACTTTAACTGTATGTGCTTGGCAATTGTAATGATTTTTTGACAGTCCACAAATTATTTAGCTTTTATTTTGAAATTACTTAAATTACAGGAGATTAATTTTTTATTCTGTATTTGACAGTACTTTGATAATGGTTTGGGTAATAAGTAGGAAAAACATAGACATGGACAGCCCCATGTCTGCATAGGTTTTCTCCCACCATCCAAAGACATGAAGGTTAGGTGGACTGGTGACGCTAAATTGGCCCTAATGTGTGTTTGGTGTGTGTGTGTGTTTCACCCAGTAATGGACTGGCACCCTTTCCAGGGTTTGTCCCTGCCTTGTGCTCTATGCTAGCTGGAATAGGCTCCAGCACCCCCCATGACCCTGGTTTGGACTAAGAGGGTTAGAAAAGTGACATGGCATGACATGGACGTATAAGCTATGCACTTGCACCTTCAAATTCTTGAGTCCAGTAGGCCAAGACTTAAGATCAGATACTCATTTCACTTAATTTAAAATTTCCATATACCCACTCAAGACGAGTTGCAGTCATATCTTATGACCATGTTCTTATCTATGAATGAATAATTGAAGTGACATCAAATGAATTAAAAACAACTAATATGTTTACTTTGCACTGAATTCACAATTTTTAAAGGAAGTAATTAGTGCTTGAATAAATTGGCAGGTTTAGAAACGTTGCATTTTCCAATGCCATTTGCAAAATCTGTCACTCCTCAGTCATTTGTTTGTTTAACATTCATAAATTCTTCATCAGCTGGCAAACATCCATTTAGGAAATAACACTACACCTGAACAGTTTTGCTTATGCTGGATACAGAATAAAACATAGCTCTATAACAGAATAAAATACATCACTACAGCCTTACATAGTAAAACAGCACAATATATTAACAAGGTTTGATGTGGCTGAGCTGGCCCATGAGGCAACTTGGCTATTTAACTTCTTAATAGCCTTTTTCCTTTTTTATAATAGAGGGGTCTACATGCAGTAAATGGCACCCAATTGTCTTGTCCTGGTGATATGTGTATGAAAATGTTGGAATCTATCGCAATTTTCATATTTTGGAATTCAATTTTGTTTAAATTTCTTCGGTACCATTCTGATGATGGGTGTACACCCACAAGAGGGATTCCTTGGACTTTATTATATGTATAATGTGAGCTCATATACTTAAATGCTAAATTGAGATTACTAGAATTATATAGTTTGGTTAAGATTTAATGATCAGTCATTGTTTTAGCATTCTTGTTTGATTTAGTTCAGGTTTAACTATTAATGGTGTACTTTCCTATTTGACAAAAGGTTCAGTCATTCAAATGATGTATTTGTATATTTATAATTTATCAAAAGCCCTTAAACTTTCCTTTGGAATAAGGGCAATAAGGAGGCATGACAGTACTCACAGAATGGGTATGTCTAATAAAAAGGAGATATAAACTAGACAGTAACCTAGAGAGGGGGTCTTCAGCCTTTCCATCCGAGAATGACGCAAGTCATCTTCTGGAGAAGCTCTGTAACTAAGAAATGTGCTGACTAGACAGAGAATGAAAATTATCCTAAAAATCTTGGTGGCTGCAATAGTCCAGGTTTGATACTTTATATAGTACGTCTATGCTTCAGCTTATATTATTACACTCCAATTATTTTGAGCAGATGAAAAATTTGCCTTCATTGCTATTTTGTCTATGGCTTCTCAACCAGGGAATTAAGGGCATATTATTAATTCCAGGTCAGCAGAGGTAAGAGAAGATATTTTCAATATGGTCTGTGCATAGTGTAGTCTTGGGTGAAACAGGACTATATGAGCATGGGTGTATGTTGGTGGCTGTAGCCCTAATGCTATGGCCAACAATCCTCCGGTCTGGTAAGCAGAAACAGAAACACTACAACCTAATAGATGGGTCAGTGTTGAAAGCAAAGTATTTTCCACAATATTGCAATGTGTTTCTTTTTTTGTTTTATTTTCCCATTTCATTTATTTTAACAGCATCCAAGCTTTTGTCTTCAAACAATAATTTATCCAAAAGGAGAGGGACACAATCCAAAAAAACTTTGGCTACTAAGTCTTAATAATTAATTTATATAACAAGTAAAAACAAAATACAAATTTCTAAATTCAAAATACAAAGAAAGGATCTCAGAATTTGAAAAAGCATAGCTCATTCAATGTTTTTGATGCTGTATTTTATCAAGTGGCTGATGCTGAGAGTGCTAAAGAACAACCATTATGATGTCAATGTGCACCCCTCTGCTACAAAGGTCTTTTTTCTTAATATTTTGTGATAAATGCTAAATCTTTTCATATTATTTTGATATTATGAATTATTTAATTTTTTGCTTGTGTTGAGCTACTGTGCAAGCATATTATACAGGTTTATTGCTGAAAAGCAATATGAATGAAAAAAAATGAAAATTATATTCATCTATTCATTTCTGAACCTGCTGTTTCATGACAACATTGCAGTGAGGTACCGCTTACACTGGCAGCATCAGATAGAACACATGAATGAGTACCCAGCATACTCTGTAACCCTTTCAAACCTCATACTGAATTATTTAAGCTTTTACAAAATTTCAGGCATTCTTTTAAGGATTCACACATTAATTATTTGGAGGGTCTGTCATGTAAGTCTTGTTTCATGTGTTCAAGACCTAGTCATTTCTGTACTAAAGCATTCACAAATTTCGTCACGACACGTGTTAAAGATAAGAATTTTCTAAATGTCTCTGAAGATGAATGTTATAACTTAATGAGTTATCACAGGATACTAATAATACAATCAGGTTAGATGAAAGGAGGAGGCTATAGTGCTCATTAGAGATCCTACAACCATAGTCTCAGGGCTAATCAAGTCATGCGTAAAAACACTGTATATTGGAGGATACTAATTGATAAAAGACTTATATTTTTATATAAAGAATGGCATCAGTTACCTATGTTTTAAAGTGTTTCCAAACATACATGAATATTTAACAAATTGCTAAATTCAAGTAGGGTATTGAAACCTTTGGCTGTATTTCTTGACATGCATATACCTAATTTGGTTACATCTATGAAATAAAACATTAGAAATATCTACAACTTCACAGTCAACTTGCAAAGGACGCAATGTCAAACACTGAGCAATTATAGGCCACTTTCCCTGGCAATGTACGTGGCCTCCATACCTTAAACCTCAAAATGAGAATTTCTTTGGAGATTTGTTTTAATTCATAATTGAGATCACTAATGTTGAAATGACATGTATTTTCTTTTCAACAAAGTATTTTTCTGCCATATCAAAGAAGAGGAAACAGGTGCTTCCTTATGGACCCCCATGTTTCTGGACCCTTAGCACAATCTCAGACCCTAGGTTTCTAGTACTTCATAACCATACACAAAGCAGTAGTGAGTGAGAATGGTACACTGGCAAAACTGCAAACAGTATTCTCCTTTATAGAAAAAAAGAGTCAAAGTGAAAAACAATAATCAACAAAAATAGATGTCATGCAAAAATTACTATTGCAGTCCTGCAATAACACACACACAGAAAATAATTATATGCAAAAAAACAGTAGGCAGAAAATAAAGGACTGTTTACAAGTCCTGCACTGTAAGCTCTGTAATCAAAAATTGAAACCAAAGAGAAATAATGGTTTCTTCCTTCTATAAATAACTCGGTCCAGGAAAAAAAAAACTATACATTTAGATTATTTAAAAACTGAAGTAAACTATGGCTCTCCTGCCTTCAACTCACCTCTTCTCCTTCCTTAGAAAGTCTCCACATTAAAATAAATCAGAGATTCTCTAAAGCATCTTCTTTGTCTGCACTACACATCTAAATCTGTAGTTTGGATTGGCCTGAAAACAAGATGCGTCTATAACAGTGTTTTATATTGCCACCCAGTTTTCTGGAACTAATTTTTGTAAGCACTATGTGAACTCCTCCAATTCCCATCCTACATAGCAACGCTATTCATGCCTCACCTTATCATTGTATAGGAACTTGCTATTGGTTTCCCCAAAGTTTCTAGGTGCCCTTGTGAACTGTCCATCCCTCTGCAGCACTATGTGAAGTGTTTGAATGCTTTTAGAGTAAACATTGCATTCTGGGCAAGATACATTTCCCTTGTGTGGCATACCAGCAATAACTATGGATATTCCATTTTATCCTGACTGGGATAAGCTTGTTAATTACTGATGATTTATCATGAACATGACCATTTTAACATATCTAGTCTTAAATAATTTATAGTTTTGTACCTTTCCAGTTACTTTTCGGTAATGCAGAAATGCATGATGCAGAAGCCACTCACCTGTTTGCCGAAATTCAGGTCTTTTTCTTCGCACTGCATCACGCAATTGCTTGAGTACTTTCAGGTGGATGTCATGTACTAGTGGGTGTTTTCTGAATTACAGCATTGGATACAAGGAAGAAACAAAGCCTTAGAATGTGACAAAAGTCCATAGCACTCCCCTAAAATGTACATGTTTGGGATGGAAGTGAAAACCAGAGTACCTAAAGCAAGTCCAAGTAGTTGTATGGAGCATTTGTTTTTTTTTTATTTTTTTTATTTTATTGTAATCATTCCATACAAATAAATCAATTGCTACAAAAAAAAATAAATAGGATGAAAACAACTTAACCCCCACCCCTAAGAAAGAGAGCATTGCCAACGGAGTAGAACTTAAAGCTTGTAAACATACCTAAATTGATTAGTTTAAAAAGGCAATAGAGATGAATGGAGAAGAAAAAGAAATGCGGAAAGAATTGCTTCCTTGGTGCTTTAAGAGCTTATTCTAAAATATTGATTAGATCCTGCCAGGTTTTGAAAAAATTCTGTACCGATCCTCTAACTGAGAATTAGATTTTTTCCTATTTCAAATAGTATAAAACATCGGTTTCCCACTGACTTAAAAGAGGAGATTTAGGATTCTTCCAGTTTAGCAAGATAAGTCTAGGTGCCAATAATGTAGTAAAGGCAATCAGTTTTCTCCACTTTAAGCCCATCTGGGAGTACACCAAATACAGATGTTAATGGGTTAGGAGGGTTTGTGGCCCCAAGGCTGTCTGAACGGCACTTAAACATTTTGGTCCAGAATGATGTTAATTTGCTGCAGGCCCAAAACATGTGACCCAGTGAAACTGGGACTTGATTGCAGCGTTCGCAGGTTGGATCTTGACCTTGGAACATTTTGGACAGTACTAGGCGAGACAGATGTGCTCGATATATAATTTTGAGTTCAATAATTTTATGGTTTGCGCATATGGAGCTTGAGTGAATTCTCTGCATTGCTACCTTCCACTCCTTTTCTGATATATTGATTAAGAGATTTTTTCCTATTGTCCTCTTGGATCTTTGAAAGGGAGGGATTGTAAAATAAATTTATATATTGCAGAGATGGTGTCTAAGTCCTCGAAATTGAGCAATATTTCTTCCAGCCTGGAGGAGAGTGCAAGATGAGGACAATCGGGCAGGTTCTGTTTAACAAAGTTCCTAATTTGAAGATAGTGAAAGAAATATGTAGCTGGAAAGTTACATTTGGATTGTAATTGTTCATAGGATGCAAAGATGTTGTCTATAGAAAGATCTGTAAGTAAGTTAATCCCAAATCTTTTCCAGATATTAAAAACTGCATATGTTTGCGAGGGTTGAAAGAGGTGGTTCTCTTGCAGAAGTGCCACAGATATAAAAGATTCACCATCCTTAAATGCTTTCTACATTGGTTCCATATTCTAAGTGAGTGAAGCACTAATGGATTATTAATAAAATGGTGATAACTTACATTTGTTGGGGCACAAAGCAGGGAATATAAAGAAGTACTGCAGGATTTTACTTCTATTGTGGGCCAAGCCTGTGTATGTTCATCTATTTGTGTCCAGGTTTTTATAGCTTGTATGTTTGCTGCCCAGTAATAAAATTGAAAGTTAGGTAGAGCCATGCCACCTTCTGCTTTAGGTCTTTGTAGGGTCGCTATTTGGATACGTGGATGTTTTGTGTTCCAAATAAATGAGGTTATTGTTTAATCTAAGTGCTTAAAATTGTATACTGGAATGTTTTGAAATAAAAAAAATAAGCTTAGGAAGTATGGAGTATTTGTAAACTTAGCCCAGTATCCTCCCAAGTTTACACACCCAGGAATGATTTTCACACAAAAAAAAATATACAAATGTCTAACCTAGCAAAAGAAGTACAATAACAAATGAAGTTGTGTTTGCATACTTGGTATTCGGTTGAAATGCTTCATTTTGGCCACGGGACTGAAAATACCAAAGGTGTATCTTGTCTCTTTTCCTATTCATGATTTGCATGGATAGGATATTAAGGTGCAGCTTTTGTTTGGAGTGTATCCTCTTTGGGAACCTAATTGTTTCATCTCAGTTGTTTACAGATCCTATTGTCCTCTTGGCCCTTAGTTGGACTGAGACCTTTGTTGCACACCAGAATAGTTCACAGTTAAATGTGGCCTGGTTTGGATGAGAAAAAAACAGTTTTAAATGTTAGGCTATGGTCCTCTCCCAAAAAAGAGCTTTATGTTCATGCCTGTTTCTTACAGGTAAGTGGTGAATAGCTACCTCAATTGGAGGACGTACCATCACGGCTTTGTTCACAAATACAGGTAGATGCACTCATGAGATTGATTAATGAATCGTACAGTGGCAACAGTTTTACAAACTTTGTACAGGACCATTGTGAAGAAGCATAACCTAAACTGCCAATTAACTTTTCAATCTACCTTTCAGCCTATATCCCCAAAATCAATTGTGTCATGAGTTTTGGGTATTGACTGAAAGAATAAGATTGCGAGTACGAGTAGCAAAATTTAGTTTCCTGCATTGAGTTACTGGGTTCATTCTCCATGTCAAAATGAAGAGCTAAACAATACATTAGGAATCTGAAATAGAATTCTTCCTTATGCCAGATTGAAAGAAGCCTGTTGAGGATGTGCGATCATGCAGTGAGAATTCCCCCCGAATGCCTGTGACGGGAAGTGTACAAAGTATAGTCCATTGGGAGAAGAAAGAGTGTCAGAGCCAAGATATGTGGTAGGGATTTGATCCCTCAATTCTTCAAGGAGAATCTGGGTGTTCACTAGGACGGTCTGTAGTAAGTTGCTGGGGACTGGGATGCCTGATCATCCTAGCTCAGTGTGTTGTTATTAAAATGCTCTCCAGAAAACGTGGAAAGAAGATTATGATGATATTTCTTAAAAGCAAGAATTGTGTTCAATTAATGCATTTGTTTATAAGAAAACCTACAGCCACTATGGCCCTCCAAAAACTGAGTTTAACACCGCTGCAGTGGAGAATGCACGCATACACAAATAGTTTAGTGTAATCTACAAATGTGACCAACATCTTAGTTACATTTTATCTAAATATTTATCCAGATTAAAAAGAATAGCGCTTTGGTACTGTACCCCACCTAAAGCTGAATTTTGATCTTAACTAATTGTGTTAACATACTGAATCTGATATCATAACATACTGTTTTCTGCTCTTATGCCAATTCTATATGCATTTGCTTGTATCTGTACACCTTGTGGTAAGAAACTCTTTTAGCCTTTTCCATACTTGTTAAACATCATTCTGTAAAACATTCATATTGTTTAGTATATTCTTAATATTCCCTGAAGCTACTGGCATATGTCTGATTACAAGTGAATAAATAAATGTCAGCAGTATATTAAAAAATTGATTGATTTGAAAACAGAAAACCAAGGTGATAAATATATATAGGTAACACAGCTTGCAACTTGTAGACCATCCATTATACATCTGGCTCTATAGCCAGCCTTCTCAGTAGAAACCTTCATGTATTTGTACTTTTAGATTTGACCGCTGAAAATTTCAATTCACTGACATCTACAATGAAGGTGGCAACATGCCTAAAAAGTAAGAGAATCTTGTTATTTCCTTCATTTTAAAACTTCAAGGAAATCATTTAGAAGATGCACTGTTCTTAAACTGATACCTGATGAGTTAAACATTACCTTCATTATCTCATTTTGCAACACTGTAAAGAGATGTAAAACCTCAGCATGCCCTTTAGCCTGAATGTGTTGGCATTCTCAAAAACTATCATATTGGACAGTCTCAGCTCAATCAAATTAATGCTGAAACTCCCATTGTAGCAAGAAAGTGTACTGGCTAAGACAGAAAGTGTACCAGTGATCAAAGACAATGTCTGAAAAGTATCTCTGAGAGTGTCAGTATTCAAGTAGTCATTATTGTCAGAATCAAAAGTAATAAAATGTAAAACATATATTGCACATTATGAGGTGAGATCAAAAAGGTTTCAGCCTCTTAACATGTGTTAAAAGAAACATGTAAAACAAAATGGCTTATTTTTCAATGTAATCCTAATGAACACTAATAAACTTAACATTCCTAAGCTTTTCTGGACTACTCAAATTAAAATATTTTGTCTTGCTTGTGCAACATATTCTCTGTAGTTTACCTGACATTTTCTATTTTCATTTTTTTTGTGTAAGGCTTTCCACAAAGGTAGTCCTTAAAATTTTGAAACATATGATGTGACACATTACTAGCTTTGGAGAATGGGGTTGGTGAGACATCTCTTCAAGTCCACAGTTTAGCCAAGCTGCCTATGCTATGTCATGTGAATGTGGGCATTGCCATGAGGCAGAAGTCATGAACAGCTTTCCTCTGATTGACTATTGCAACCTCATGCAAAACATTGACTAGTAATCTGTAGATTTTAAGACAGGAATGTCAAACTCACTACCATTGATGGGCGCTTGAATGCCATATGCAATGCCAGCGGCCACACTGTAACAAATACTATTATACTATTATACAAAGTTACTGTAGCTTTCTTTCCAATATTGAAAACTTTAAAAAATGTAACATTTATAGTTTAAAGTTTAAAGAAAAGCAATTTATTTCCATACACTCTCCGTACAACAGCGTACAATTAGAGTCTTAGCCTCTTAGATAGATCTTTACATTATTATATTATATTCATTGTGTATATAGGAGTTTTACAGTGTGAGTTTTATTTCTTTTGTCTCGACACTTGGCATCTCTTGTTAGTAACCAGTTCGTCAATATCAGGTTTGAAATCTTGTGCAGCTGCAACTTTTATGAGGGATGAAAAGTGCTCGATAGTAAGTCTTGAGCGATGTGGGGTTTTGGTAGCTTTCATTAACGAAAACAATTTCTTACAAAGGTAAGTGCTTCCAAACATAGACAGTACTCTCAATGCCAACTTATGGATCTGCACATACGAGGGTGGCAGGTAAGCATACAAGCCTGGCACACCAACTTTGTTGTATTTTGCCTTCAGAAAAGAATCTGACTGCAGTCCAATCAATTCCATTTGGATATTCTCAGGCGCATTCTCAACGTTGTAAGAGAACAGCACAAAGTCCTGTTCGTATGAACTGAAATCATGAAAACGCTCACTGAATTCATTGCTCAGTAATTCAAGTTGGAAAACAAATCTTCCAAAAATCAAATTTTACTTTACTAAGTTTACTTCAAAGTTTATATTGTAAAATAAGCCAATATGCAAAAAGCCACCTGACCTACACTAATTTTACAAACTCAAAATCACAAAAATATGTTAATAAACAACTCACCAACGTCAGATCTTCAGCTGTAGTCTGCACTAACTGTTCGTTACAATGCTAGCACAAAATTACATAAAACAAGAGCAAAAAAATGTGAAAATTTGCGGGCTATTACTACTCGTGATGGTCAGTTTTGCCCAGTGGCCAGTCTCAGCAGCCCAGCCAGAAGTGTAGCCTAGCAGAGGCGGCTCTAGGCTCATGGTGGCCTTGGGCAGAGAAAGAATCGGTGGCCCCTTCGCCCGCAAATATCAATATGGTATCTTATGCACTGCAGATGGCCATGTCCATTGTGGACACTGCATAGCCACCTTGCGCTTCTATATGCGCGTGTCCATAACTTGAAAACCAAGTGGGGGCCCATGATATTATACTACATATAGCTTACTGCTCTGACTCTAGTGGCATTAGTAAATACAGCGTACTAATTAACAAGAAACACAATGTTTTTCGGCCACATTGCCGCCAGCTATGTTGTTATTTTCTCTTTCTGTTTTATATTCAACTAGCAAAATACCAGCGCTTCGCAGAGGAGAAGTAGTGTGTTAAAGAAGCAATGAAAAGAAAAGGAAACATTTTGAAAATAACGTAACATGATTGTCAATGTAATTGTTTTGTCACTGTTGTGAGTGATGAGTGTTGTTGTCATATATATATACTTACACACACACACATAAACATATATATATACATATCTATACATATACACATATATACATACATATATATATACATATATACACATACATATACATACACACATACATACATACACACACATATATACACACAAATACATATATATATATACATACACACACACATATATTAACATATATATACATATACATACATATCTACATATATACACACACAGCTATTTCGTATCAGTGCAATACGCTGCTTGTTAAAATGGATATTATGAACTATCGTATTTGTTCAAGTTCTATTTAAATTTTAAATAGAAGGAATTTTTATTTAGTCGACAGAAATATCTTTGGTAGGAATGGTAAAAACAGACAGGAATATTATTCCTGAATAAATCAACTCAAACCTTAAACAACTTATAATATTTTGCTCTCCATAAAAATATATCCTGTCTAAATTATACAAGTTAGAAATAAAGTAAACATTAAAAGAACAAACATTCAAATTTCTTTACTCTTATGTAATTTTATATAAAAATAAACTTAGATTTTAAATATCCCAAAAGATTTTGCTCTCCATAAAAATATATCCTGTCAAAATTATACAAATTCAAATATGAACATGCTGCATAACAAAACCTGGAAATATAAATAAAATGTGTTCCTTTCAGCAATAACAAATCAAATCATTCAGTTGTCTTTGCTCATATGTCATTTTAGAGCTGGACGCCTGGCATCTTTTTTTGGCAACAAGTTCGTTTCTGTTTGGTGTGAGGTTCTGTGTTGTGGAGATTCTCAGGATGGATTGCAGGTGCTCATCAGTGAGGCGACTCCTGTGTGCTGTTTTGTTAGTCTTTATCACTGAGAAGAGCTTCTCACACAGATATGTGCTACCAAACATGCACAAGGTTCGAGCCGCATGTAGACGGACTTTTTTTGTTCTTCAAAGTCACCAAAGCGCCGTGCAAACTCAGTGCGCTCAGTTTATCAGCAAAGTGCGTATTTGGGAACACCATAGTGACGACTTGGTTTAACATTACTTGGCAACAGGGAAAGAGGGAAAGTTGCACTGGTGCATTTGTGTCTCCCATAAAAGCAGCTTCACTTGAAATCACTTTGTGATTGTGCACGGTAAAACGTCCGCTGAAGTGTCAGATTCTTATTTAATTATTCTGCTTTCTGTATCTTCTGCATTGCATTCAGGTTACCCTGATGTTTTGTCTCATAGTGCCGTCTTAGATTAAATTCTGTAATTACAGCCACATTAGCTCCACAAATGAGACACACGGGTTCAGTAAACATATACTCAGCCTCCCATCGGTTTTTAAAGGCTCTATTTTCAGAATGAACTTTTCTCTCCAGCATCGCGTGAGCTAGCTTCGCAATAACTTGCAGCATCATAAGCTAGACTTGATTAACGCGGTAAGTGTTCGGCAAGGCAGCTGAAGCGCTGCATTATGGGATCTGTAGTTTATTGTGTTACCAGCGCTTCATATACCTGGGCCATTAATAACAATAATACAGTATATAAAATGATCTCGCGGGCCGGATATAATTACACGCCGGGCCGGATGTGGCCCGTGGCCCTTGAGTTTAACAAATATGGACTAAATAGAACTTGAAAAGATATATTTTTGAAATGTGATCGCGCAATTCAGATAGAGTTGAGCACTACAGCCTGCATCCTCCCTCGCTCTTACTTTTTACCGTTCATCTAATGAATACACTGAGTATGGCTTTACCAAAACAATCATTGATGGCAATAAAGTATCCATTATTCGAGTATGTAGATCGGATATATATATACATATATATATATACCCGCGTATCGCAGCGAGAAGTAGTGTGTTAAAAAGCTAGAAAAGAAAAGGGAACATTTTAAAAATAACGTAACATGACTGTCAATATACAGTATTTGTTTTGTGAGTGTTACTGAGTGTTGCTGTCATCAAGGATTTGATTATCATTATTTCTTTCAATCAGGCTCGTATTTGTAGGATGTGTTGTGTTCAAGTTACATTCCGTGTTTGTCAATCGTTGTAAAGATGACAGGTTTCTTTCATCGATTCGTTTCTTACTGCATCAATAAACAGCTCGTCTTCTTCTTTATCTGAGACCTGACACACTGCATGCACGGGTTTTTTTACACTGTCTTCCTTTAGCGGGACATTGACTTTTTCCACCGTGTGCTTTGTTTCCGCAGTAGCTGGATTTATGAATATGCTTATCAGGCGCTTCATATTTTTGCTGCCTTTTCAATTGTGTAATTGGTTTTGTTCAGCTCTTTGGAACTGTTGCCTTTTATCTCTGCACTGCGTCAGTCCCGTGAGCCGCTCGGTGTACATGCATCGAAGGTTCCCAGCTGTGCTGGTGCCATCTCGTGCTATGTCCGTGGCTGTATTTAATGTTACCTTAGTCCTGGCACTTAAAACTTTCTCTCACAGTTTCGCTGAGTTTGTGTCAAACACCACCCTGACCATCTCATCTTCCTCTCCATAAGCACAGTCCTTCACCCGTGAATATTTAGTGGAGTTTGCTATTGGATTGCGCTGACGGACGGCCTTATATGGGCAGGCACTAAATTACAAACGCCAGCGCAGCCTGTCTATGAACTTAATTTAAAGTGTAGGTTTACATCGTGCTTTGTTTCAAGTAGCAGAACTCATGAACATGGTTGTATATGTCACTTTCGCTTCGCTTCTTATTGTTTAGCTGCCTTCTCAATTATATAATGCATGTTTTCTTCTTTTCTTTTTTGGAGGTCTTCCTGGTTTTCTATGTACTGCGTGATTACGTGGGAGGCGTGATGATGTCACGAAACTCCGCCCCACGGTGTTCAAGCTCATCTCCATTACAGTAAATGGGAAAAACAGCTTCCAGTTATGACCATTACGCGTAGAATTTCGATATAAAACCTGCCCAACTTTTGTAAGGAAGCTGTAAGGAATGAACCTGCCAAATTTCAGCCTTCCACCCACACGGGAAGTTGGAGAATTAGTGATGAGTCAGTGAGTGAGTGAGTCAGTGAGTGAGTGAGTGAGTGAGTGAGTGAGGGCTTTGCCTTTTATTAGTATAGATATATATTGGCGTGGCGGCCCTGTGCAGGTGCACAGTTTGCACATGCCTAAGGCCACCCCTGCTGCCCGCTGCTGCAGCCTAGCACTTCAGTTGTGACGTTGCGGCTCATTAACTTCGGTCAAGGCTAGTGGCTATACTAGCAGATTACGTTTCCGGTACTGTAATGCCATGGGAAAACGTGCTTTTGTCAGAAGGCAGAAGTAAGAAAAGTCAATAAGTAACGCCGAAGATGCAGAATGAATCAATCACAAATGATAGTAATCATTTTGTACAAGTTCAGTGGTAACTAGGATCTGTCATGCGGGCCGCACAAATTTCTGTTGCGGGCTGCATGCGGCCCGGGGGCCGCGTGTTTGACATGCCTGTTTTAAGATACATAATTAATATTGGCTATACCCTTAACATCATAAAAAATCTTCCCAGCAATGGGTATTTTTGTGTCAGAGAATCATTACAGAGAATCATTATACTTCCAGTTTTCCACTTTTGTTTAGACTTTGGTTCATAATGAAGTATCCAATTTTCATGACATGTTTTAGAATGTATTTTGAAAATTTTTTTCAATTCAAATTATTTATCTTGAGCTTATTTCGGAAAGAATGGTTGTAATGATGTTTTACTTAAGGAGTCAACATTCTGGGCCCCCAACATGCACCGACCATTTTCATGTGAATAATAGATTCAATGGACACATAAATGATTCAGAATGTCACACACTTTTTCTGTTTGATTCTGTATTTCCATTTGCTTCACAAATACACTAGTCAGACTTTGGGTCATCTTCAAGACGTGTCTTGCCATGAAGGAAATCTGTAGCTCATCTACTGATAGTCGCATACCAATGGTAGTCTTGGTACATAATAATTAGGTCAGAATTAAATCACAAAACACATATTGTTCTCTAGTGTTAGAAATTCTCTGATAGTAAGATATTTGAATTTGAAATTTGCAGCTTCAGTTTTGACTTGATGTTGAAATAAGAAATATACTGTATAAACCAACAAGTGTTACATGGGAACAAATCTTTGGACACTTAAAAATTACATCACTAAATATACCTTTCGGGATGAGATTCAAAACTTTTTTTTTATCATCCATTGAACTTTACATGAATTCATTTTTTTAATCTCAGTACTCCTTTGTGAATAGACCTTTCTAGACATGGTGCTGGGAACTTAGGAAACTACTTTGATTACTAAAAATTACTTTCATTTTCATTTAGTCATTTGTACTATAACAATATTCTGAAATTGATACTGTCAAGCTTGGCACACTTTTAGTTGTTGTCCTGTTACTAAAAATGTGGCTTTTGAAAAAATCTGGAAAAGACTTTAATGGACTCGTTTCTTTTATTTATCTTTTGGCATTGGAATTCTTCCTGTCCCGAATACAAATATATACAGTTCATACTGTATATACAAATATTTATACACACGCACACTTTTGGGCCAGCAGCAATGATTGCTTTGGCCTAACCAGACTTGAACTTTGAAGAGCTTTTTAGTAAACAATCTGGCTTCTTCTTTTGATGTATACCTCATGCCCATTCTTCCCTTGGTAACCATTTGACATCAAGGTAGTTTATTACACCCATATTCTACTTCCATTTTACTCAACCCCGTCGGAGATAAAAGAAAGTAAGTTAGTCTGAGAGGAAATTTGAAAAGCTGTCATTTAGAGAGAGGCTTTTAAAAATCGCTGCTGGTATTTAAAGTTTTAATAAGACAGCTTTTAAATACAGTATTTCATCGCTGCAGGCTCATTTGCTTGTTCTTGAACAAAGGTAAATTAAAACTGCTGCTCCTCTTTGGCAAATGAATTATGCAGAGAGTGCGGTGCATAAAATACTGTATGGAGTAGAGGGGATGGGACAAATAATTAAAGCAGAACAATCAGACTTGTTATGAGGAAGGTATAGAGAAGGAAGGAATAGAATAAATATGTTTTTAAGCAAAAGACTTTTAATTTTAAAAGCTGCATTATAATAAACATGTTTTAAACCAAGACTGGCTTTTTATTTTAAAAGCTACATTATTCTTACAATACTGTAATTATGCAACTTTTATGCAAACACACGTCTCAGGGCTAAACAATGACCAACACTAAATGCACATTGAATTAACAACAAAACGAGTGGGAACGTTTTTCTTCTTATAAATTATGCTATTTTTTTTCTCAATAGACACATTTTTCAAGACAGGAGAGGCATGTTGGCACAATACTTACTACTGTAGCCTTACTGTTTTGGGGTCCTAGGTGTTTCAACATTCTCCTCCTGTTAGTGTGATGTTTTCCATGAGTACTCCAAGGTAGCTGTGTTATGCAACTTGGGGACAGTAAATTGGCAGTAAATTGTAAACGGCGCCCCTTTTACAGGACAGTTCCCATCATGCATGCTCTGCTGCCAAGATAAGTACTGTCTCCCCATAACACTGAAGTGGATAATGAGTTAGAAAATTGTTGGATGGATTTTTCAGAATGAAAAATATTTATAGTATGTATCATCTTTTTAATTTCTTTTTATGTTAGAAAATGAAATTACTGTAAAGTATAAAAATGGTTAGAATATACATAATGTTACTTGATGGGTGACATAATTTTTAATTAAAACACAGACTTTGAACAGAGAAATATGTCACCTTGCATATTTACAATTCCCATAAAAAGTATTCACCACCTCAGAAGTTTTTACATTGTATTATTATACAACCTTGAATCACAGTGTAATTAATTTGGCTTTTTGAAACTGATCAGTTGAAACACTGTGTATAATATCAAAGTGAAAACAGATCCCTGCAGAGTTTTCTAAATTAATTACCAATATAAACACAAAACAACTGGCCACATATTCATTATCGTGGCGCAAAAGGGCAAGCCCCTGAAAATGAAGTGCCGCACACAAAATAAGACGTGACGTGCCCAAACAAAGGGTGATGCGCACAACATAAGCAGGGTGTCAGTAAATTGAAACAAGTGCTGCGCGCAAAATAAGAGGTGTGTCAACAAATTCAGGCAAGTGCCGTACACAGAATCGGAGCTGAGTATATTGAAAAGGTAGGTACAAATTCAAAACAAAAGAACTGTCAGTCACTTCATAGTGAACGTGATGACAGAAGCAAGCAGATTGTCTAACTCATTTTCATTTCTCAAGAATTTCAGGGCTTGCTGCAGTGAGGCACCTCCACAGCATGATACTGCCAACAGTAATGCGTCATCGTGTGGATGGTGTGTTTTTGATGATGTGCAGTGTTCTGTTTACGCCAAACATGGTGTTTAAGGTGATGGCCATAAAGCTCAATTTTGGTCTCATCACACCACAGAACCTTCTTCCAGCTGACAACTGAGTCTCCCATGGGCATTTTGCTGAAATGCTATGTGTGTTTTTGTTAAACAATAGCTTTCTCTTTGCTGCTTTCCCATATAGCTACAACTGATGACAGGGCAACAGTTGTATGCACAGTCTTTCCTATGTCAACCACTACTGCTTGTGACTCCTTTCAAGCCATCGTATGACTCTTGGTAGCCTCCCTCACTAGTTTTATTCATGCACAATCACTCAGCTTTTAGATGGCATGCTATAGGCAGATTTACCATACTCTTTCCTTTTATTAAGGATTGATTTAACTGGACTACAAGGAATATTCATTGACTTTAGCCTTTTAGTCATCAATTCACAAAGTTGTTTGAATTGTTCTTTTACCTTCAAGTGCAGGTTAGGCAAAATACTGATTGACCACAAGATGGACCTTCCAAATAAGGTGCATTTATACCACAATCAATTGCAACCCCTTAACTACAGACTAAAACCAATTGGCTGCACCTGTGATGATTTAGATGTTTCATATTAAGTGGATTGAATGCTTATGCAAACAAGTGTTTATTGTTTTATGTTTGTAATCAATTTAGATCAATTTGCAGAGGTATGTTTTCATTTTGACATTAAAGAGTCTTTTTTTCTTTTGTACAGTGTTAAAAAGCCAAAATAAATCCACCATGATTTAAAATTTGTATAACAACAAAATGTGGAAACTTCCAAGGGGAAACAAAACCTTCAATTTGCTTAAGCTGGTAAGATGCACCTTCTTCAATTATTTGTCATTGCTCATTATACATAGTCATGATGTGTGTCCATCCATCCATCCATTTTCTAACCCACTGAATCCGAACACAGGGTCACGGGCGTCTGCTGGAGCCAATCCCAGCCAACACTGGGCACAAGGCAGGAACCAATCCTGGGCAGGGTGCCAACCCACCGCAGGACACACACAAACACACTAGGGCCAATTTAGAATCACCAATCCACCTAACCTGCATGTCTTTGGATTGTGGGAGGAAACCGGAGCACCCAGAGAAAAACCCACGCAGACACGGGGAGAACATGCAAACTCCACGCAGGGAGGACCCGGGAAGCGAACCCAGATCTCTTAACTGCGAGGCAGCAGCGTTACCACTGCGCCACCGTGCCGCCCATGATGTAAGTGTAATAGTTAATTTCTGAACTTATTCCAATATTCTTCTACCTGGCTTATCATATACTACAGACAAAATCTGCACATCAGACTTAACAAATGTATTACATACATTGTGAATATCATTCCTTGACATGTATGTAAAGTAGCATGGCATTGTAACCCAGCATTCTAGACTAGACTGCCTCAGTGTAGACAATGAAATGTACATTACAACTACAAGACCTTTTAACAAGGAGTACATTCAAATTCAGACAACTCCCCCACTGAGTTATCACATCCAGTTCTTTTATTTTCCATTTGTAAAAGTTTATATGTCCTATCTATACATCCATAAAGATTTTGCTGATTCAGGAGTATCTACCATTCTGCTTAGTTTCTATCTATCTAGTTTAGCTTCATCTACACACATTAAATGCTTGGTGGGGTCATTTTTATGTAGATCATTTACACAAACATTACAAAGTTCAGAGGCCGCATTATTGTTTGCTAAGGAGCATCACTTTTAACATTTCATAATCTAAAAGTTTTTTTTTTACATTATGACCACTCGTTTCTCTGTGTTGTGTTTATACTCAGAATCACTTTATTGCTAGCATATGAAATATACCAGAATTCACTTTGTTAGGTGCAAAGTATGGGATACAAGACATTAACAACTCAAGAAAACACAATTTCACACAACTTTAAGCTGACACTGTGAAACAACTATACAAATACAACAATATCTTGAGCAAAACGTGTAGAAACTTCAATAGTTAACTCAAATGCAAATAAAAATGTACAAAATATTATAAATATCAAATAGTATAAGTAGAGCAGGTATGAAGAATTTACTTATAGACAAACAGCACAGTAATCAGTTAAAACTGTTAGGAATAACCTTATATAAGTTTATTTGGGATTGGAATAATTTGAGAAAAGTAACTGCAGAGATGGCATGTAGTTTGGGTCATAATAGACCTGTACTTCGTCCGCTCAATGAAGGCTGGGTAAAAATGTAACAAATATTCTGTACACTGCACCTTGAACTCATATTTCTTTTAGTTTGATCACAAGCCTCTCATGAGACTGTACTTTATAAACATTTTTTTGAAAAGCAGTATCAATAATATTATATGTTCCACATTTTGATCAATGTTTCTGTTCACTCCACAAAAAGTGAAGCATATCATTGACACCCAATTTCCTTTAATCAAACACATGGCTTCACTGCTAAAAAACTGTGGGAAAAGTTCACCATGAGGAACAACATCCTAGACCAGCTCACAGACAGCCAATAGGGTGTAAACCCATTAACCCTACAATCAACAACACTAGCTCATTGCTACTTAACAGCTAAGTATGCCTGCACAGTATGGCAAAGATCAAGTTATACAAAGATGATTGATGCAGTCCTAAATTACATTGGATGTCAGATGGATAACGATAAGTTAGGTTGAAAGGGAAAGCAGTTCATGGACCCATGACACAGGCCTATATGGACACAAACCTTTAAGACAATGCCTAAAATCCTGGAAGAGTTTTCTGACAACAGTTGTGCCGCTGGAGCATGTGGAATGTTAGTCTGCCAATAACAAGGGACACTACGATATAAAGAGCTGAAAGACTGCTCGGTAGTTTTGACCTCAGCTAGACAACATGGAAGGTTTTGAATAGATTACAAACTGGGGTTAGCAGGTTGCAAGTCAACATTTGAAAGTGGGGCCTGTCCCACCAGCCCAGAAAATGCTATTATGGATATTATCAAACGATGGAGCACTTACGCCAATGTTCATCATTACAACAGCAGTGCAGTAAGGATGATCAGGCCATTGGTAAGCAGACAGAAGTGGCATATGCTGAAAAATGGCAGAAAGTGGTATAATTGCTCGCCAAGAATTGCTAAAATACTGAAAGACTTTTATGCTTTCAGTGATACTCTTCTATAGATGCTGACATTTTAATATCATTTTTTAACAACTGATCTCATGTGTTTTATAATGTGAGGTGGAATTGTTTGTCTTGAAGATGATATTTAGCTGCATGTTAGGTTAAAAAGAAACCCATAATTAGACTGCATTGAATTAATTTAGGTGTCTGTGTAAATTTGTGCCTTAAGATAGAGCAGACGCTGTCATTTTTCTTGGCTTCACAAAAACACTTGTGTGTTTGGTGGGGTACCCACTTAAAACTTCATTAACAAAGACAAATTTTTCTTTCCACTTCCACATCTACCTCTCTGGCCTCACATCTATCTGCCACTTGTAACCTTGTCCTGACTCAGCTTCTTACAATAATTTCTGTGACCCTATGGGCTTTAAGAAGCTTTCAATGGTATCCTGAGCTTACTTTTAGCCAAGTTCAGATAGATAGATAGATAGATAGATAGATAGATAGATAGATAGATAGATAGATAGATAGATAGATAGATAGATAGATAGATAGATACTTTATTAATCCCAAGGGGAAATTCACATACTCCAGCAGCAGCATACTGATAAAAAACAATATTAACTTAAAGAGTGATAAAAATGCAGGTAAAAACAGACAATAATTTTGTACAATATTAACGTTATATCCCCTGGGTGGCATTGCAGAGTAGCATATTGTGGAGAAAGAACGATCTCCTCAGTCTATCAGTAGAGCAGGACAGTCTGTCGCTGAAGCTGCTCCTCTGTCTGGAGATGATACTGTTCAGTGGATGCAGTGCATTCTCCATGATTGACAGGAGTTTGCTCAGCGCCAGTTGTTCTGCAACGGATGTCAAACTGTCCAGCTCCATGCCTACAATAGAGTCTGCCTTCCTCACTAGTTTGTTCAGGCGTGAGGCGTCCTTCTTTATGCTGCCTTTATGCTGCACACCATCGTGTAGAAGAGGGCACTCGCCACAACTGTCTGATAGAACATCTGCAGCATCTTATTGCAGATATTGAAGGAAGTCTTCTAAGAAGGTATAGTCGGCTCTGTCCTCTCTTGCACAGAGCATCAGTATTGGCAGTCCAGTCAAATTTATCATCCAGCTGCACTCCCAGGTATTTATAGGTCAGTACCCTCTGCACACGATTGCCTCTGATAATCACGGGGTCCAGGAGGAGCCTGGGTCTCCTAAAATCCACCACCAGCTCCTTCGTTTTGCTGGTGTTCAGGTGTAAGTGGTTTGATTTAACAACAAAGTCCTCGATTAGATTCCTGTACTTCTCCTCCTGCCCACTCCTAATGCAGCCCATGATAGCAGTGTTGTCAGCGAACGTTTGCGCTTGGCAGGACTCCGAGTTGTATTTGAAGTCCGATGTATATAGGCTGAACAGGACCGGAGAAAGTACAGTCCCCTTCGGCGCTCCTGTTTTGCTGACCACAAAGTCAGACCTGCAGTTCCTGAGACGCACATACTGAGGTCTGTCTGTAAGATAGTCCACGATCCATACCACCAGGTATGAATCTACTCCCATCTCTGTCAGCTTGTCCCTAAGGAGCAGAGGTTGGATGGTGTTGAAGGCGCTAGAGAAGTCCAGAAACATAATTCTTACAGCACTACTGCCTCTGTCCAAGTGGGAGAGGGATCGGTGTAGCATATAGATGATGGCATCCTCCGCTTTCACCTTCTCCTGGTATGCGAACTCCAGAGGATCAAGGGTGTGGCAGACCTGTGGCCTCAGGTCGTGAAGCAGCAGCCGCTCCATGGTCTTCATCACATGTGACATCAGAGCGACAGGGTGGAAGTCATTCAGCTCACTAGGACGTGATACCTTTGAGGCTGGGGTGATGCAAAATGTTTTCCAAAGCTTCTGGACTTTCCCCTTTTCCGGTCTAAGGTTGAAGACACACTGTAGAGGACTCCCCAGCTCCAGCACACAGACCTTCAGAAGTCATGGCGATAATCCATCTGGACTCACTGCTTTGCTGGCACGAAGTCTCCTCAGCTCTCTGCTCACCTGTGTTGCTGTAAGTTTAGGTGGGGATATCTCTCCTATGCTGATATCAGCAGAAGGATGGGTGGAGGGTGCAGTACTCCGAGGTGAGAGTGGGTTAGGGTGGTCAAACCTGTTAAAGAAGTTTTTCATTTGGTTTGCTCTCTCTATGTCTGTCTCGATGGTGGCACCCCGCTTCGAGCTGCAGCCAGTGATGATCTTCATCCCATCCCACACTTCCTTCATGCTGTTATTCTGCAACTTCTACTCCAGCTTTCTCCTGTACTGCTCCTTTGCCGCCCTGAGCTGGACTCGGAGTTCCTTTTGCACGCGCTTGAGTTCATGCTGATCACTACCTTTAAAAGCCCTTTTCTTCTGGTTCAGAAGGCCAGGAGTTTCTGGTTCAGAAGTTCAGGATTTACTTTCTAGGTCAAGGAAGCCCAATTTTTGCAACAGCCTTCTATCATCCGTAAACAGACTTATCTTCAAAGCATATCTTTTATTGTTTCTGTTACCAAAGGGACAGCACAGCCCCTTGCCTTCTGTCATGGACCATCTGCCTTCTGTCGGCCTTGAGTTGTTATCACCTTTGTCATTTCAACCCATTGTCACTTCACAAAAAATAAGACATCTCAGACATCCTCAGATATCCAACCCAGGAATTGCTGGGTTGTTTGCCCACTAGCACATATCGAAAATATAGCCTGCACCTACCCAATGCACACCAGTCCTTTATACATAAAAGCACTTGGCACACCGGCAAGGAATACTGGCCTCTGGTGTTATCGTTCTTTCTAGCCTTGCAGACAAAAAATAAGTTATTACTTAAAGGAGATGCATGGCCCTGTCCCTGCTTTCTACTAATCTGGCCTACTAACAATTCTGTTTCTTACTATGACAGGCAGCACATAGTATTTAAATTATGGGTCTTACTCTGTTAATACATCAGCTCCTCAACACTAGCATGCAATAAGTGTGAAGAAGTCTATGTATTTGAACATATTGCTTCTTTGTGTATATATTTAATACTGGAAATCTTCTTCTTATTGAAAATGTTAGTATAGAGTATTTGTATCAAACATGATTTATTACATAATTCCACTCAGTGGAGTTCTGAAAAGAAACCATCACTGTTGTGGTGAAGTATACTCATTTAGTTGCAACTGGCACAGGTGGCATACACATGAGAACCGCCCTGTTGCCTTAAGGACTTTAGCTAATTCATTTCTGGAGATAAATCATCTTCCTATTCTGCAGCTGGGGCTCCCATAAAGTACTCAAACAGAGTTTCTGGTGAGGAACTGAGAATCCTGACCATCACCAGCTGATCTTCTACTGCCTACATCATGAGAATGAAGGCGGACATCTGTACCACATAGTATATTTCTACTAGACACCACCTTTGAAATCTTTTTTATGTATCTACTATATTTGCTGTTATTTGAGCATTATCTTGACTGGCAGGGTGAGGGCTGACAATGGAATTCAGCACCGGTGATCTTGATCAGATGAATTTCTATTTCAAACACATTTTCTGTGGCCAATATTTATGTTTCTGCATCACCATGCTTTGAGGTACTAAAAATACTATAAGTTAAGTCATTGTTTATTTTTTTTTTGTATTTTTTTGTGTTAACATTTAATATTTTCAGATTTTTCACATTTTCTGATCCCATTTTTTCAATCTACAGAAATCTTTCCAGATCCTTGTAAAATCACTGTTTTATGGTTCATACTTTCAATATGAAGAACTACTCAATGTCTTCTGTTTAGTTTCTGTACATACTTAGTATTATATACTTGACTGTTGTATTTCATACAATATAAAGATTTATTTGACTTACTATAAGTTGTTATTTTTTTGCTTTTCTTATTTACCTTACTGTTGTTTTAGGGCCACCATGGGGCACTCAGTTTAAATTATATCAGATTTTTGTATTGCTTTGCAATGCCTTCTGTTCTTGTCTGGCACATTTAAAGTAGCTTCACTGGAGGTTTAAAAGAGTCAGTAGTTTAACAATAACAAGCAGATAAATTATCTGTAACGGTATAAGGAGCACAGAAACCATGAATAAGAGAAAAATACTAAGCTCTTGTCAAGTGATTTAGTAAAGGAAGAAGAAATAGTAAAACTAAAAAGGCTGACACATCCAATAATATTTTCCAATGAGAATACAAACCAATCTTGGTTCTGTGCAATGCTGAAAATGATATTTGGTAGAATTAAACAAAATAATAATCAATATTGAAACTAAGATTCAGTGACCTAGTGAATTTTGTTTATTTTTTAAAAGTTAATTGCTAATGACTTCACTGAAATGTCAAATATTGAACTTTATTTTTGCTGTTGCTCTAAACACATACTTATAAAAGAGAGGAGAAAAAAATGTTATGGCCTAATTGTTCATTCATTTCAAATCACTATTTACTTTGATTGCATCGTAATGAAATGCCCTGAGAGAGAAAAATATTATTTATTCCTGTAAATGTAGTTGTATTATATGTGATTATAAAGTATGTCAGTGTTCTCACCTTTGTCAATTCCAAGCAAGTCTTTGAAATATTTAAAATAGCTGTAGTGAACTTTGACAGGAGTTACATTCATATTTTTTTCCGCACTTCATTTTGATAACTCTTTTTGTTTGAAGCAGGTGTATTCATAAAGGGCACTATATTGTTGTGTGTGGTTCTGCTTTTAGAAACCAAATGCTATATCCTTGGAGCTGTCTCTAAAGAACAATAATGCTATTTATTTTTAAATGATTTGCTCCAAAGAACGGCACTCACTTTGATATAATTTATAGATACTTACTGCAAGAGAAAGGTCTTCAGTATAGCATACAACAATAGGCTTGAGCTTCTTTTATTGTACTTTTTTCAGCATTCAAGACATACTCTCTAAATAGAACCATTTATAACAAATTATATTTAAATGCTATTTAGTATGTTCCAAAGAAACCGTAACGAATTCTTACAAGGAGAAAATTACAATTTAGAGCACATTCTAAAAAATTACATTTTCAGTGACACCTTCTATCAAATTTCTCCAAAGGAAATCATTGGTAATATAGTATTAAATATCCTGTCATTGTAATAGACATGAAGTGGTAGTATAAAAAGCAACCAAAAGTAGAGTAAAGTATCATTAGTAGACTTGAGCAATGTATAGAATTCTCAGGCCATCAATTAGTTCTTTTCACAAACTTCGGAAGTGACACACTGACGCATAAGTCTGCTTTCTGATACTTTGTCAGCAATGGATGGCATGTATTTATTCAGCTTCTCTACTTCCACTTCCAATGATCGATTTTTGCAATGTTAGAAGAACCATTGAAAAGTACTACAGTACTTAACAAAAGCATGAAAACTGGACAAAGATGGTAAAACTGCAGTGGAGGAATTCTTTTATAATTACTAAGGTAAGTCTGTTAGCTTTCTTATGTTAGTATTCTAACAGTTTCAGGTAACCTGATTTTTTATTATTTTTAACGTTAGCTCGCTCCATTTTGACAGATTTCAGTATATTGTAATATAGAATAAAAATGACAACTAAACAGTAATCTTATAAAGTAACCGTTAACTCATTATTAATACCCATGTACTGTAACCAAGATGAAAGTACCTTGTTTAATAGAGAAAAGCACAGATGGATGAATTGGTGGCAAAGAGGAAAATCAGCCAATTTGGCAACATTTTGGCTTCAAAGCAAAGAAGCATGGTGGCCCAAAAAACTTACTTATTTGTTGACAAAGCAGAAAGCTTGGTTTCACAAAATATTCACAAATGATGAATTAGACTAGTCACTTGCACACACAGCATCCATCTGACTTTATAAGTTGAAACAATGGAGCTAACACAATTGATAAAAGACTTGCTTCACTTGTCATTAATTACTGGCATTTCTGGATTTGGAAAACCACAAAATATAAGCTGGGCAGTGCAAGAAGAGCAGAAGAGTACCAAAATCACCCATTCTCTCCAAAGTGCCATTTAAATAATTAAAAGTATTTTCCATGCTAAGCCACAGAAAATAATCCTTTCCAAACAGCAAACTTACCGGTACAGATTTTTTGACCCATCAGTTGCACTGGCACAAAGAGCAAACCCTCATCTTATTTTAAAGCCAACCACAATTTCACAGAGTCACTTGATGTGCATTTCCAGCAAGGCTGACTGGAGAACACAACATACTTCTCAAACATAGTTTTAGTCAACACTGGTTTACTTATGGTTTGCTTATACCAAAAAGACTGGATATCAATCAATCAACATTTATTTATATAGCACATATTCATACAAAAAAATGTAGCTCAAAGTGCTTTACAAAATGAATAGAAAAATAGAAGACACAATAAAAAAGAAACATAGGTCAACATTAATTAACATAGAATAAGTAAGGTCCGATGGCCAGGGTGGACAGAAAAAAAAAAACTCCAAAGGCTGGAGAAAAAATAAAATCTGTAGGGTTCCAGACCACGAGACCGCCCAGTCCCCTCTGGGCAATCTACCTAACATAAATCAAACAGTCCTCTTTGTATTTAGGGTTTTCATGGAAGGACCTGATGATGATGGTCACGTAGACTTCTGGCTTTCAGTCCATCATTGTTGGTGCATCATGATGCTTTGAGTAGGTGGTGGTGGGCAGGCCGCCACCACAAAGAAACCGGAAAAAGAAACAGAAGAGAGAGTAGGGGTCAGTACGGATTTTAGAGCCACTATGAATAGTTATTATGATAATTGAACATACAGAGTATCAGTATTAAGTTAAAGTGAAGTTATAAAAAGGCCATGTTAAAGTAATGTGTTTTCAGCAGTTTTTTAAAGTGCTCTGCTGTATTTGCCTGGCGAATTCCTATTGGCAGGCTATTCCAGATTTTAGGTGCATAACAGCAGAAGGCGCCTCACCACTTCTTTTAAGTTTAGCTTTTGGAATTATAAGGAGACACTCATTTGAAGATCTAAGGTTACGATTTGGAATATAACGTGTCAGGCATTCCGATATATAAGATGGAGCGAGATTATTTAAGGCTTTATAAACCATAAGCAGTATTTTAAAGTCAATCCTGAATGACACAGGCAACCAGTGTAGTGACATCAAAACTGGAGAAATGTGTTCGGATTTTCTTTTCCCAGTTAGGATTCTAGCAGCTGCATTCTGCACTCGTTGCAAATGATTTATGTCTTTTTTGGGTAGTCCTGAGAGGAGTGCGTTACAGTAATCTAGTCTACTGAAAACAAAAGCGTGAATTAATTTCTCAGCATCTTTCAATGATATAAGAGGTCTAACTTTAGCTATGTTTCTTAAGTGAAAAATGCTGTCCTAGTGGTCTGATGAATATGCATTTAAAATTCAGATTACAGTCAACAGTTACCCCTAAATTTTTACTTCCGTCTTAACTTTTAATCCTAGTGCATCAAGTTTATTTCTGATAACCTCATTGAATCCATTATTGCCAATTACTAAAATTTCAGTTTTCTCTTTATTTAGTTTGAGAAAATTACTATTCATCCATTCAGAAATACCAGTAAGACATTGTGTTAGTGTATCGAAAGAGTCGGAGTCATCAGGTGCTATTGATAAGTACAGCTGTGTGTCATCAGCATAGCTGTGGTAGCTCACGTTGTAACCTGAGATAATCTGACCTAACGGAAGCATATAGATTGAGAATAACAGCGGACCCAGGATAGAGCCTTGTGGAACACCATATCGGATATCATGTGTCTTTGAGATTTGATTACCACAACTCACAAAGAATTTTCTCCTGCCAGGTAGGATTCAAACCAATTTAAGACACTGCCAGAGAGGCCCACCCATTGACTAAGGCGATTTCTAAGAATATTGTGATCAATGGTGTCAAATGCAGCACTCAGATCTAAGAGGATGAGAACAGATAAATGGCCTCTGTCTGCATTTACCCGCAAGTCATTTACTACTTTAACAAGTGCAGTTTCTGTGCTGTGATTTGTTCAAGAATAGCATGTTTATTGAGGTGGTCATTTAATTGCAAAATGACTGCCTTCTCTACAATTTTACTTAAGAAGGGCAGGTTAGATGGGTCTAAAATTTTCAAAGGCAGAGGGGTCAAGATTATTTTCTTGAGCAGGGGTTTAACTACAGCAGTCTTAAGACAGTCTGGAAAGACCCCCGTATCTAATGACGAATTAACTATGTCAATTAGCACGCCTGATATTTCTTTGAAAAACCTGGTTGGTATTGGGTCAAGGACGCAGGTGGAGGGTTTCAGTTGAGAGATTATACTATGTAATTCAGGTAAATCTATCCTGGTGAAAGCATTTAATTTGTTTATAATGGAGTACCGGGGCTTTGGAGGTTCTGCAGTGTTGGGGAGATATACTATGTTATCTCTAATATCATTAATTTTTTGATTGAAAAATACAGCAATGTTCTCACAGGTTTCACTGGAAGTATTCTGGGGCATTCCTTTGTGTTACCTGGGTTTAACAGACGATCAATTGTTGAAAATAAGACTCTGGGATTACTAGCATTGTTATTTATAATATTAGAGAAATAGCAGCCTCTCAAGACGGACTGTGTTATTGTATTCTGTTATTTTAACCTTCAATATCTCATAATGGATAGTTAGTTTAGTTTTCCTCCATTTACGCTCAGCTCTACGACATGTTCTTTTTAAATCAGACACTCTTTGGGTCTTCCATGGAATAACAATGCTAGAAGATTTTTTAACTGTCTTTTCAGGTGCAACTATGTCAACAGCAGTTCTTACTTTAGAATTAAAGTTTTCCACTTTACTATTTACATTATCCTCGCTATTATAGTTGGCATTATAAATGGACTGATTGCTTAGAATAGTTGTAAGCTTTAAAGCTGCTGATGAGTCAAAGAAGCGTTTTTTAACAAAATGCTTCTCATGAGTGTTTTCTATCTTTATTTCTATATTAAATAGTAGAAGGAAATGGTCTGATAGACCGATATCAATGACCTGCTTTATATCAACTTTAAGTCCTTTAGTAATCACTAAGTCTAACGTATGACCTGCTTTATGTGTAGGCTGATTAACGAGCTGCCTCAAATCAAAAGAGTCCAGGAGGTTCATGAATTCCTTTACCTTTTAGTCACACTGATTGTCGACATGAAAGTTAAAGTCGCTAACTATTAAGAGTGCGTCGTAGTTTGTAATTAAAATTGACATTAAGTCAGAGAATTCCTCAAGGAAAGAGCGTTATATTTAGGAGGTCTATACACGGATAATACTAGAACGTGAGAATCTCCATGAATAACAACGGCGAGATACTCAAAGGACTTAAATTTACCAAAACTAACATCTTTACATTTTAATCGCTCGAGTAAATGTTTGCCAATCCGCCCCTTTTTCCCTGGCGGTCTGCACGAGTAAAACTGTAATCCGGGCGCAGATTCGATTAAAACAGCCGCATTGAGTTAAGCCATGTTTCATTTAGTGCAATAAAATCAATGTTTCTATCACTAATAAGATCGTTTATAAAAATGTCTTGTTAGTTAAAGCTCTAACATTTAATAGTGCCATATTTAATGTTTCTGAAGGGCAGAGCTGAATTTTATGCGTGTTATTGGTAATCGGAACAAAAATTAAGTTATTTTTGTTAACGCCGCTCTGTGTGTACTTTTTATGTAATCTACAATCCGTTTTTATAGTCTTAATGCAGTGTTGATCTGAAGTAGTAATTTCAATTAAATTATTGGTGTTTATGCCGCACTGCCTAGATTTTTTACGTGCATTAAGATTTGTTATTAGATTATTAATGTTGTGCACTTTAACGGAAGACTCTGTTAAGCCATTATGTCCTATCAAAGCAGTAGCATTACGTAAGGGGTTAAAATAGAAGTAGACAGTCAAGATAGACAATTACCTTAGCGATGTTTTCGGAGAGGACCCGGGCGCCAAATCTATTCGGATGCAGTCCATCCCGCTTGAAGAAGCGGCCTTTCCCAAAAAAGATCCCAGTTGTCTATAAACCCGATGTCTTGATTCTCGCAGAAGCCTCTCAGCCAGTTGTTTAAACCCAGCAGACGACTGTAGTATTCATTCGATCGTCTGACGAGAGGTAGTGGACCCGAGATGAAGATTTTTGCGGATGGGGTCCTCTCCTTCGTGTCTTCAACTAGTGCTGCGAAGTCAGCCTTGAGAACCTCTGACTCTCGGTGCCTTATGTCGTTTACGCCAGCGTGTAGAATGATGGATCCAATTGCCCTCTTGTGCTTCTGGTAGAAGGTCAGCGCTCGCCTCATCACATCTCGAACTCGAGCACCGGAAAACAAGAAACAAAGGATTTTCGATTAGGGCACGTGATATTCAGGTTTCGTACAATCGAATCACCTACCACGATTACATCACCCGGGGTTGAAGGCAGACTGGGGACGCGGAGAGGGTCGAATCGGTTCTGGATTTGAATGCTCGCCTGTGCCGATGGAGGTGTTCTAGCCTTGAACCCCCCTGCAAAGCTGAAACCCGTCAGGTCTTCATCAGTGTTGTCGTTGCTCCTACGAGGCGCGGGGGTGAAGCTTACTTGCCCTTGGACTTGAGCAGCACGAGGTGGGGTTAATGTTACGCCGACTTCAGTTGTTGGGTGTGGTTTGTCCAGCAGCCGAGTCTTCAAGTCTCTGAGGTACCTTCGTCTAGACAGGAGTTTCTGAATCTGTTTGTCGAGTGCCTGGAGTTCTTCGACGACAACGGCAACGCGATTCATCTCACTGTCGGCCATTGTCTGCTTCGACTTCCGCTTCGTCACCTAGGAAAGAAAGAGAGAAAGTTAGAAAACTTTCGTATGTGCTGGACGTATGTGCTCGATAAGGTGTGAAAGCCAGACCCAGTGGCAGGATACCATAACACCACTGAGACAAGTTTTTAGACAGTTATACAGTTTTTTGTTCTCAACAGAGGATGCAGTTTTCCGCAACTATCAAATAAAATGAATCGAAGTATCTAGGGACTGAATAGACAGTGATTGGTCATTAAACAATTGAGGAGGATTTCATCTCACCAGTCTTGACTCCGTTCATACATCCATACTGACTGTCTTTGACACAGAACACTTGAAGCATTATAGAACATCCTGTAGCTGTCTCATCTTCTGTAAATAATATGAATAAAATCCATTGCACCCGTTCATCATCAGTGAAAATGAATAAAGCTACCATGTTAAACACCATAAAAAGTAATTTGTCAGATTACTACTTTGCATTTTGCAAGGGAAAAGAAATCAGATGTGTATCTGTCTTCAACAAATACAATCAAAGTTTCCATAGCAACTGCAATGTGTATTTACTGGCATCCGGAAGTACAATAGCTGACTCTGCGCTCTGGGGTATACGATAACTGCATTTCGTTGTACCTGTACAATGACAATAAAGTTGAATCATCATCATCAACATCATTATTGCGTTTACAGTCTATCCGTATACAATCCAGATAAAAGCATTTAATCATGTGGTTCAAATCATTAGTGGTGTAAGTTGTCAGTCATCAACTGCCATAGATATCATACATTAGTACAAGGCTGATCATTAGTAATAATTGCACCAAATTAATCACACTGAGTGGCTATTGTAGGATTGGATGTATGATCACTCAGTTAATTAATACAGTATACATACTCATACAAATATATATAGAATAGTCAACAACAAAAAACATAAAACTACGAAAGCTTAGTTTACTTTTTCTCTTCTGTAGAAAAAGGCTGTAGAAGAGAAAAATTGTTATATTAGCATAAAATAGCAAATTAACATAAAGAGATATAAAAGGTAATTAAAAGCTTCTAAAACATTACATTAAGCATAAATTAGATTGTTAAGAAAATAAGATAGGTCAAGTAAATAGTTAACTAAAAAATCAGTCATATTGCATTATTTTTAAGCTTGAAGCAGAATTGCTAGTGTGGGAAAGAACACAAAAAGAACAAAAATGGCGTGGATAAACCAACTTAGAACAGGATAAGGTGAATAAGAACTCCTGTGTTCAAGGTTGGGAAGCTAAGGAATGATACCACAGAGAGAAAATGGCTCTGGTAGGCCAGCTGGATTGGTGAATCAGCAAAAAGGCAACAAAAGGCTTTTTGCTGTAAGCAAGGTCACAATGATGTAATGCATGAAAGAAACATTAGTAAATTTAGGCATTAGCAATAAATATAGAAGAATATATTAGAAATTAACTTTAGCATAGAAATTAAAGCAAATCCAGCATTATAACATAGCTTGAAAGATGGAAATGATACCATAAAAGCCCAAATATGGGAAAAGGAAAACATCTGCAAACCCAAAGACCAATCAGAAATAAGCAAAACAGAAACTAGAGATGAACAATGGACAGTAAGAACAGGTGCAGAATTAATTGAAGAGCTAATTGAACGACGTGTGACAGATAGAGGGCGCTATCGCTCCCTTGAACCCTCGGACAATACATCAGACACCAGATAAAAGTCCAATAGTTGACTTTATTAATTAACAACAGTGCACAAAGCACCCTCCTCTCCACAATACTCATAAATAAACACAATACAATCACTAATCAATCCTCCAGTCTACCAGACGCGTTGCCACCCTTCCACCCAGCTCAGCTCGCCGTCTGGGATTTCCTATAGTCCTTTTATATTCCCTGACCCGGAAGTGTTTCCAATCCCTCAGTCCATGTGATCTTCTATCACTTCCGGGTCAGATAAAAATCCTCTTCTTCATCCCGGAAGTACGTCATTCCTCTTGTCCATGTGACTCGGATGTGTACTTCCAGAGCATAGGGCAAATAGCAACTGCTCCTCCCTGCAGCGCCTTCTAGCAGCCCCCGTGGTATCCAGCAGGGCTGTAAAGGAAAACTCCAGTGTCCATAATTCCCTGCTGGCTTTAAAAGCTTTAAAACTCTGTCTGTCTATCTCGAGTCCTAATAGCCTTCATTTTCAGGTAAAAAGCCTTCTGGTGACGAATTTTTCGCCACGCCAAGGCACATAACTTATGAATTTTATCACTTGGCTTATATAGCTCTTTTTCTTGTATAAAGGGCACAAAAGGTATGAATTCTGATCTTTCAATTTATGTGTTCAACATGGATAAGTTCTTTAGCTAGTTATTAAACTTCTCGTGTTCGTACAGTGGCATTCATTTGCTCACAGCTAGTCTATGCTGAGGTATCACCCCCACATACAGAGTTCTCTGTGTTTGTATGTGAATGCTACTCTGCAATTTCTTACTGGATTTAGGATTAGACACTCAGAACTTATCATTTACAAGGTTATTACCTTTCAGTTACAGTGACATCAATGCCATAAAAAATCAGTTGGCTTCATCCTATCTATTAAATTACAATTAATAGTTTTCAGAATCAAAGTAGGTGTATTTATGATTTAAGTCAAGCAATGCATTTTTCCTTTACTGGATGGCTTTCTGCAGACACATGCAGCACTATAGAACATCTTTTACTTGTCTTTTCTTCTCTGAATAATTTCAGTAAAATCCATTGTACATCTTGATTATCAGTGAATATACATAAACTAACTTTTAAGTAAGACAGATATTTTAAAAACATTTTTTTTTATTCTTAAATACAAAAAAAAGGGGAACAGCCATATAAGAAAGCTCATCATCAAAAAGACAATAAAGTCCTCATCCCATTGTATGGTTGTTGAAAAAAAATGCAAAAAGAATAAGATAGGGGATTTTGAGATGCTTCTTGTTTTGTGGAACAACCTGAACAACCTAAGCTGTAGGTAAAAGAAAAACCTGTAGAAAGTTAGTGAATATTTATGGGAGAAATCATGGAATGAAAGAATCCCTGACTTCCCAAAAAGGTCACTGACACCCACCAATATTAAGAGCTTTCTTGTGAAATATAGGAGCCTGCAAATGCCTCTTCTGCACAAAATGTAATCATGCCTCAACTATCCTAAAAATCTGAACCATGTATGGAATAATAAGGCCTAATTTTTTAGAGATATACTTTGTTTGCTGTGGACAGAAAAAATATCTGAAAGACAATGCTGCTGAGCTAGACTGGTTTCAAATGAGAGCTTTGAAGGGAATGAAGAGGGAGGAAAAAATCAGTGACATAAGGGATGCAAAACAAAGACCCAATGGTAAAGCTTGGTAAAGTCAGGAATGAACATGTCTCTGTCAGCCCTGGTGAGAACTGAATGGTTAATTTTCTGGCAATGCACATTCCATGAGAACAATGTGAGTTGCGAACAAACATTGCTACAAACACAAGATGGGGAGGAATTGGTAACATCATGATAACTTAGTTCAATTGTGAAAAAATATTCATCTTTATTAGAGATATGGACTGCAATGAAAGGAATAGGTTAGTCCAATAAACACTGGTGCAAGAAACACATTTTTTACTAAGTGACAATGAAGGAGGTGTCCCTCAGGTATCGGTGCTAGGAATGGCTGCTCTTTTTAATTTATGTTATATGGATAAATATGTAACGAAAAAACTAGTTACATTTACAGATGTAATGAAATTAGGTAGAATCACAGATACCCTGAAATCACTAAAATCATTATAGATTGACCTGGACAAAATTCAGACTTGGACAGACATATTGCTAAATTACATTTGTTTCACCATTTTTGATATGATTTATGTAGTGGAGAGGTCTGAAACTAACTTGAAAGTCAATAATGGACACCCAAGGACATGATTACAAGGCAAAACATATTCTGAGTAGCATAACATTCCATGTCAAGTCAAATCAAGGAGCTTTATTTGTAAGTTCTATAATGCAATACTGGAGCATCATTTAAAACATTGTGTGCCTTTTTGTTTCTGCCTTTCAGAAAAAATTTAACCACACTGTAGAACTACTTTGTCCCAACATATACTGTTGGTACTTGACTAGGTTGCCTGATAACTTAGAAGACCTCTGCAAAAAAACTAAATTTTATGTCCCATCCAAACATTTAATTCAGGACTTTCAAAGCCTTGTGTTATGGGGCATTATTCACTTGGAAAAGTAAAGTTTTGGATGTCTGCTGCTGTCATAAAGACAGGCAACTGAAGTTTATATTTTCCCTGCCATTTAAATGTTGTTCATCACAACTCAACTTAATCTCAACTCAACTCCAAATCTAAATGTGTGTAATGACAGCACGCCCTATACCATAACTCTTCCAACACCATCCTGTATCGATGACATGTGGTGGAATAATTTCGAGGTCTCTTTTCCATATTTTGGTCCCGTTATCAGCGTCAATCATCAGGGACCTGGATTCATCAGGTCAGGCAATATTTTTTGACTACCATGTAATATCATCTGTCTGTATTATCTTATCTTACTGCAACCATACCTTATTGTTACTGACATAAGTTATTTCATCCATCATCTGACTCCACTTATCAACCATCTGTTTTAATTTGCCCTAGGGCAGATTTTTGTGGGTAGAAGCCCATTTTCAAAACACATGATACTGTCATGTGAAAGCACCAGCAGTCTTTCTGTCATCTGCTCAACTCTGTTACATTCAAAACCATTTAATTAAATCATTCTCATTAATTACGCACACGATTTGCTGTTCCCACCTTCCTATTTAAATAGCACCATCTGCATGTATGACTGCTATTACTAACCAATTAATTATGTGCAAAGGGCAAGTACACTTAATAAAGTGGTTACTCACCATGTAGTAAGAAGAATAATAAATAACCTTGTCTTTCTAAAAAACATGCTGCAGATAAACAGCCATGTTTATTAACTCATACATATGGACATGAAAAAAGTAAATCAGTTATAATTACAAAATATAGAAGTGATGGCAGTAAAATTTGTAACTAAACTTTGAATCAAGATCTGCATATTTCTGTAGTACACACAATTTAAATATATCACAACTACTTGTTTTTACGTTTTTAGCATTTCTTTACTATTTATGCCCTGCGGTGGGCTGGCACCCTGCCTGGGGTTTGTTTCCTGTCTTGCGTCCTGTGTTGGCTGGGATTGGCTCCAGCAGACCCCCGTGATCCTGTAATTAGGATATATAGCGGGTTGGATAATGGCTGGATGGATGGATTTACTATTTACTTAGCTATCTGATCATGGTGCAACTATTTTATAGTCTCACACTTTACTTTTCAAATTTACTCATTATTCAAGCTTAATTCAAGGAATACAACCTGTATATTTACTTAAAAATTACACGTTTTATATCTCGATTCTAATTTAAAAATTACACGTTTTATATCTCTGATTATTAAAACGTTCAAGTATGAGTCTCTGCACTGTTATCCCAACAAGTCCAGTCTGTTTTAAAGAAAAGTTAGTATTACTCAGTCTTCTAATTTTATAAATTCCATGGCCCCTCTGTCTATTGTAGAAATGTAGCATTTTACAATTATACCAAATGTAAAGAATCCTGAACAGACGCATGGTGTTCTAATCCATGGGAGAGGTATGGCTGGGGTTTCTTTACTCTGAACATCATTTTTAAATCTTCTACATACATTCTTCTTCCAATAAAGAGTGGATAAATCAGTTTGCAAGTTCAGCATAGTTACTGGTCGAATGCTTACCTACCACCCCAAAGAGTATTAAAATTTCTTTTTTCAACACTTTGCTTAGAGTCATTAAATTATATTTCAGAGAATAAACATGTTATGGTTTTCAGATATAGTTCTTTCTGGAAATTCTACTAGAGTAGAGTAAGCTGCTCATAATTTTTATAAATCCCCATTTAATTATAGGCAGTCTATCATGTTATTTAAAGTTGTGGACCCATAAGGTAATCAGAATGACATTTTTTCTGCTTCTGAAATATACTACTTTCAGAATCTAAATGTAAATCATCAAGCAAATCATTTCGGCGGCCTCTGATTTTTAAATCTTTTATACCCCTCCTCTCTTTCATGGCCTTTCTACAATTGTCTTTTTGCTCTTCATTTTTGCCTACTATGTAGAAAAGATCAAATTCTGTACTCTGTGCTCTTTTACCATCCTATAAATTGTGCAATCAATATAAAGTTCCAGTATTCAAAAACTGTGAACTTTATACTCCACATATCCAAAAACACCCCTTTACCTGCTCCAATATGTGTATAAAAAGTATATGTACACATCTCCTTGCAAATTATATGTGATGTGACAATCCAAAGGAGATTCTAGAATATATTTGGTTATATTTCGGAGCTGCTCTTTAGTTTTACCTCTTCTTGTCTGGTACCTAGCAATTGCTGCCATGAACTCCTACTAGTATGATTAATTTTAGAAATAATATTTTAAATTGGTTAAATGCACCAAACCTGTCTTTTACCCCATTATCAAATGAAAACTGTATTTGTTTGTGACAGTTGTGGTCAGGCTCTTGCTTGCCTCCAAGTGGACATTGCCAGTATTGTTCAATCCTCATCACTATACACCCTAATCTATCTATAGTAAGCAGCACCTGCGATTAAAAAATCAACAGGCAACACTCTAATCATCTACATGAAAGATATTTGTGAAATAAAGAGGTCTGTGTCATGAAACTGGGAATGGCAGGGTGTTGGATTTTATCATGTGTGTTTTCTTTGTTAAAAGGTAAATCGCTTAGAGACAGATAGATACGCATTTATAATAGTTTTGCTACTATGAAACATGATAACAAAATTATTGAACTTTAAAAAAACTATAGAAATAGTCCACATTCCTTTGTGCTCACCGACTTTAGTATTTAATAAAGAAAATACAGATATCCATCTATTTCATAAACCATCTTGGTTGAATAATTAAAGAATTTGAAGGATATAAAAATATACACAAGTCAGAAAAAAAGAAAAATCTAGTGAAAAACTATTTATTTTCAAAAATTACAATTTGAAATCATACACATTTTCATTTTTATAGCTTTATGATAAGAGAAGCATATAATTATGTAATAAAGCATGTTATTATAATTGTTGGTTTTCAGGTGCCATACTGTCATACAGTATACATAATTATCCTTACAGTGAATTAGAATGTGTCTTTCTGTACTGTATCCAGTTCTGTAATGACTATATCAAGTATCAGGGTAACTGGGGACATAGACTGCTGTACTGAGCAGGTGCCAAATTGGTGTGTGAATGACAATTAGATCTTACTAAACACATTTAAATGCATGCCTGGTTAAACAAGACTTCCAGAGAATATTACTTCACCTGCCTAAAAAGGAAAGAAGATACTCATGTCCTTCTAGCATCAAAAAGATGATATATGTGGTTCTGCAGCCTTGGGTGAGAGAAATGCATATTAGGGTGGACAAACCTTAGGGAAAAACACATATATTTATACAGGGGTCAGCAAAAAGTTGGTTTACAGTTATTCATATCTAAAAAACCATGCAATGACAATTACAATAGCTTTATTAACTCAAAAGAAAGTCACAATGGCACAGTGCACTTAGGTACAATCTCGTAAGTGCTCATATTGCTGGCCTCCATTATGTACACTGTAAACCCACTTTGCCCATCCCGTTGATATACACACACACATATTGTATATTTATACTATACACCTGTTTACTGTAGTCCCAAAGGGGCTTCAGGTTTTTCCTTTAACCAAATTTTTAACTAGAACCCATTTATTACTACTAAAGAAATATGTCTTTTGGACTTTGTTTTAGTTAGCTCGTTTGTTACAATTCAGAACCTGTAAAGGCCTATTGAATTATGGTTTTAATTATTGCCTGTTTTCTTAACCAACCATTAGTTAATACTGAAGTGCAAATGATATATGCATCATGAGTTAATACAATATATTTAAAATAAATGAGATAGGAGGGAAGGACTAAGAGGTACAGATTTATTCCGGACCAAAAACAGAAAATCTACAATTTAATTAAGACTGGAAAAATAAAAGCTCTATAATGCCTTATAATTAGATACTAAATATCATTCTCTGCTAGGCATGGTTTCTAATTACGAAACTTGTTAGAAGGAAAACTTGCAGACATTGCGGACCTCCAGGACTAGAGTTGAGTTCCCCTGGTGGACAAATTTGTTTGTGGCCCTCCACAAAAAAGAAGAACTCAATAATAAATAACTTGAAAGTGACAAAAGTAATTGACATCCATCATTGTTCATTCCATATTCAATAAAAATCAGACTTTGCTTTAGAGTTTTTATTCAACAGAATATTTCAAACAATAACACAAATGAAAATAGCATGAACAAAAATGATGAGACCCTTACCGTAATATTTTGTTGCACAATCTTTTGAGACAATCACTGCATGACAAATGATTACTGTACCTCTGATTGAGACTTCTGGGACCTGTCAACAGTTAGTTTGGCCCACTGTTCCTGAGCAAACTGCTCCAGCTGTGTCAGGTTTGAAGGATGCCTTCTCAAGAATGCATGTTTCAGTTCTTTGCATAAAGGTTTGATAGGATTCAAATTAGGCATCATTGAAGACCTCTTCAGAATAGTCTAATGTTTTCCTCTTAGCCATTCTTGGGTGCTTTTTAGCTGTGTGTTTTGGATCTTTATCCTGTTGGAGGATCCATGACCTGTGACTGAAACAGAACTTTCTGACACTGGGCAGTGTGTTTCACACCAGAATGTCTTGACAGTCTTGAGATTTCATAATTCCCAGCACAGACTCAAGGCATCCTGTGCCAGATGTAGTAAAGCACCCCCAAAATATAACCGTGCCTCCTCTATGTTTTACAGTAGTTATGGTGTTTTTTTCTTCGAAAGCTTAATTTTTCTCATCAATGGATATAGAGCTGATGTGACTTTCCAAAAATTTCCAGTTTTGTCTCATCTATCTAAAGGACATTCTCCCAGAAGCTTTGTGGTTTGTCAATATCCATTTTAACTTCTTCCATTGAGCGCATGTCACTCAAAAAGCGAGGGCAGAGAAGACATACTGTTACTGCTTGGGATATGGACTTAGAACCTTTTTTTTAAAGCCACAACAGGCTTCTTAATGCTATGTTACCAGGTACAAGAAACCAAAGCTCTAACCTTGGTAGGCCCCTGCCACTGCAGTAAAATGATGTCCGCAGCTGGTTGGCATATTTTAAATAAATAATTACTGCACTCGCGTCTTTGTGTCAGGGCACAGTAGTGTGATGAAAGCAGTTCCCATTAACAATTTGGGAGCAGACGACCCTGCACTTAAAGCATAGGTGCAGGATTGCCCATGACCTTAACTGGCGCCAGGATTTGCTGATTGCCATAGCTGTGCCACGTCCCTGATTTTATAAAGGAAGTAAGTGTGCTAGATAGGGAAGAAAGAAAGAGAAAGAGAGAAGGAGAACATAACAGAGGAAAGGTGATAACAGACTGACCAGCAACAGAGATGAAGGAGGTTGAAAGGAATGAGAGTAATAAAAAGAGAGACAAAAGAGGCAAGTGGTCAGGATTGGAGCCTCAGGGCAAGTAGAAGCCAGGGGCTGAAGAAGGGACACTTCTACTATCCGATCACCAGGGAAGTAGGAGTGGGTCGAGTGGCCTGGGTTGCCTGAGGAATGGCAATGGGGACCTTATAGGCACTTATAGGATGACTATACCTGTAGGCGGGCTTCTCCTCGTACTGCAAGATCCAGAGAGGATAAGTGGAAGAGATGCCAGTTTTAAGAGGGAAGCATTGAGGCTCACTATTTTATGAACTGTCTCTGGTCTTTAACCTCCTTGCTTTTAACGGATTATTTATTGGAATATTTAACCTCCACAGCTCACTTTATTTTATGGATTCTTTATTTATTGACATTTTCAGCACTACACCTTTTAAACACTTTGATTTTTGAACTACTTTTAATAAAAGCACTAGACTATTTTTTCATCTACCCATTGCTCATCCAATTGTATTATCAACGGAATTGGATTCAAGAGGCTCCCAGACCAGAGTGGGAGTAAGGAGCCAACCCGCACTGTCACAGCAACACCATCAATGACAAAGATATTTGAAGGACATGCACACCTCTGTTAGAAAGCAAGTGAATTACCATATTTCCCCAGAAATGCCAAAGTAAATTAAGTTAGTGTTGAATTAGCAAAAATCTTCTTCTTCTTTCAGCTGCTCCCGTTAGGGGTTGCCACAGTGGATCATCTTGTTCCATAACTTTCTGTCCTCTGCATCTTGTCCTTAACACCCATCACCTGCATGTCCTCTCTCACCACATCCACAAACCTTCTCTTAGACCTTCCCCTTTTCCTCTTGCCTGGCAGCTGTATCCTTAACATCCTTCTCCCAATACACCCAGCATCTCTCCTCTGCACATGTCCAAACCAACGCAATCTCGCTTCACTCCTGACACTCTTCTCCACCCATTCCACTCTACCTGGACTCTCTTCTTCACCTCTCTTCCACACTGCCATTACTCTGTACTGTTTATCCCAAGTATTTAAACTCATCCACCTTCGCCAGCTCTACTCCTTGCATCCTCACCATTCCACTGTCCTCCCTCTCATTTACACACATGTATTCTCTCTTGTTCCTACTGACCTTCATTCCTCTCCTCTCTACAGCATATCTCCACCTCTCCAGGGTCTCCTCAACCTGCTCCCTACTATCACTACAGATCACAATGTCATCAGCAAACATCATAGTCTATGGAGACTCCTGCCTAATCCCTGTCAACCTGTCCATCTCCATTGCAAATAAGAAAGGGCTCAGAGACAATCCCTAATGTAATCCCACCTCCAACTTGAATGCATCCGTCATTCCTACTGCAGACCTCACCACTGTCACACTTCCCTCATACCAAGGTTATTACATACATATCCTGTACAACTCTTACGTACTTCTCTGCTACTCCCAACTTCCTCATACAATACCACAGCTCCTCTCGAGGCCCCCTGTCATATGCTTTCTCCAGGTCCACAAAGACACAATGCAACTCCTTCTGGCCTACTCTGTGCTTCTCCATCAACACCCTCGGGGCAAACATCACATCTGTGGTTCTCATTCTTGGCATGAAACCACACTGCTGCTCACTAATCATCACCTCACTTCTTAACTGAGCTTCTACTACTCTTTCCCATTACTTCATGCTGTGGCTCATCAATTTTATCCCCCTGTAGTTACTACAGTCCTGCACATCCCCTTTATTCTTAAATATCAGTACCAGTACACGTCTTCTCCACTCCTTAGGTATCCTCTCACTTTCCAAGATTCCATTAAACAATCTGGTTAAAAGCTCCACTGCCATCTCTCCTAAACACCTCCATGCTTCCATAGGTATGTCATCTGGACCAACGGCTTTTCCATTTTTCATCCTCTTCATAGCTTTCCTTGCTTCCTCCTTGCTAATCCGTTGCACTTCCTGATTCACTATCTCCACATCATCCAACCTCTTCTCTCTCTTGTTCTCTTTATTCATCAGCCTCTCAAAGTACTCTTTCCATCTGCTCAAAACACTCTCCTCACTTGTGAGTACGTTTCCATCTTTATCCTTTATTACTATAACCTGCTGCACATCTTTCCCAACTCGGTCCCTCTGTCTAGCCAATCAGTACAGGTCCTTTTCTCCCTCCTTAGAGTCCAACCTCTCAAACAACTCATCATACGCCTTTTCTTTAGCCTTCGCCATCTCTGTCTTCACCTTGCACCTCATCTCCTTGTACTCTTGTCTACTTTCTGCATCTCTCTGACTATTCCACTACTTCTTTGCCATCCTCTTCCTCTGTATACTCTCCTGTGCTTCCCCATTCCACCACCAGGTTTCCTTTTCCTCCTTTCTCTTTCCAGATGTCACGCCAACCACCCTTCTTACTGTCTCCCTTACTACATCTGCTGTAGTTGCTCAGTTGTCTGGTAACTCTTCACTGCCACCCAGTGCCTGTTTCACCTTCTCCCTAAACTCAACCTTGCAGTCTTTGTTTTTCAATCTCCACCATTTGATCCTTGGCTCTGCCCTCACTCTTTTCCTTTTCTTGATCTCCAATGTCATCCTACAGACCACCATTCTATGCTGCTTAACTACACTTTGCCCTGCCACCACTTTGCAGTCTTCAATCTCCTTCAGATTGATAGGATGTAATCTACCTGTGCATCTTCCTCCACTTTTGTACATAACCATATGTTCCTCCCTCCTCTTAAAATAGGTATTCACCACAGCCATGTCCATCCTTTTGGCAAAATCCACTATCCTCTGACCTTCTTCATTCCTCTCCTTGACACCATAGCTACCCATCACCTCCTTGTCTCCTCTGTTCCCTTCACCAACATGTCCATTGAAATCCGCTCCAATCACCACTTTCTGTCCATTGGCAAAAATGCATGCTTTATTAAAGTAGATGTGAACTTTCTGTTGCTGACGTTGCCTTACTTAACATAAGGTTCGTCAGAGGTAAATCTCCAGTACTGTATACATTCATTATGGATTGCAACCTCAGTTTATTACTCTTATCAGAGACTAGCAAAATACCCACGCTTCGCAGCGGAGAAGTAGTGTGTTAAAGAAGTAATGAAAAAGAAAAGGAAACATTTTGAAAATAACGTAACATGATTGTCAATGTAATTGTTTTGTCACTGTTATGAGTGTTGCTAAATGAATCAGGAAGCGCTGATATATATGTACTGTATGTGTGTGTGTATATACAGTATATACATATATATATACATATATGCACATACATCCACATATATACATATATACATATATATACATATCTACATATACACACATACATATACATATACACATACAAAACATACACACACATATATACACACAAATACACAAATATACAGTACAGGCCAAAAGTTTGGACACACCTCCTCATTCAATGTGTTTTCTTTATTTTCATGACCATTTACATTGGTAGATTCTCACTGAAGGCATCAAAACTATGAATGAACACATGTGGAGTTATGTACTTAACAAAAAAAGGTGAAATAACTGAAAACATGTTTTATATTCTAGTTTCTTCAAAATAGCCACCGTTTGCTCTGATTACTGCTTTGCACACTCTTGGCATTCTCTCGATGAGCTTCAACAGGTAGTCACCTGAAATAAAACCACTCTTTGGGGTGCGAGCAACTGTTGCTGGGGGTGCCAGAATCCATCAAGGAAGAAAAATGAAAAACATTATTTGTACAAAATCTTAATTTATTTATCCATTCCTAAATAATTAAATGGGCAGGCTATTTCGTATCAGTGCAATGTGCTGCTTGTTAAAACGGATGACTCCCGCTCTTACATGCAAGTCTGTGTGGATATTATGAACTATCATATCTGTTCAAGTTCTATTTAAATTTTAAATAGAAGGAATTTTTATTTAGTCGACAGAAATATCTTTGGTAGGAATGTAAGTTAAATGTAGGCATCATTGCATAAATTTTTCTTCACCATAGAAATGTAAAGAGTAAATTCGCCTTACTTTGCAACCAAAGATATTTGTGTCGACTAAATAGAACTTGAAAAGATGTATTTTTTCGCATGTGATCTCGCAATTCAGATCGAGTTGACGAGCACTGCATCGAGCCCGCGTGCTATTGTGGTTTCGCCTGTGTGCCTCAATAAGTCACTCTCCCCTCGCTCTTACTTTTTTACCGTTCATTACCAAAACAATTATTGATGGCGAATAAAGTATCCATTATTCATAAAGCTTCAATTGGTGATCTGTCTTTCTGCGTTAACCGCATATTTTTTCATACTTCTCAAACCAAGGGGATGCGAGGGTAAAATGAATCAGGAAGCGCTGATATATATGTATTTGTGTGTATATATATATGTATGTATATATATATTGAAATAGTTGTACTGTGAAATAATGCAAAGAGTACGCGACACGTGTTTCACCCTAATTTTGGGGTCATCAGGTGTACATACTCAGTGCACCCCCTCTCGGGAATCGAACCTCGGCGCAAGAGGTGAAACCTCTTCCATTGCGCCACAGCGTGTGGTTTGTCTATTTGAGAGTATGTAGATCTGGGTATATATATATATATATATATATATATATATATATATATATATATATATATATATATATATATATATATATATATATATATAATAAAAGGCAAAGCCCTCACTCACTCACTCACTCACTGACTCATCACTAATTCTCCAACTTCCCGTGTAGGTAGAAAGCTGAAATTTGGCAGGCTTATTCCTTACAGCTTACTTACAAAAGTTAAGCAGGTTTCATTTCGAAATTCTACATGTAACGGTCATAACGGCTGATAATGTTCGACAATGTCCGCCATGTTGAACTTTCTTATTTATGGCCCCATCTTCACGAAATTTGGTAGGCTTCCCTGCGCTAACCAAAACCGATATACATACTTATTTCGATGGTATGACACCACTGTCGGCCGCCATATTGAACTTTCCAACGTCACCAATTTTCAAACTTCCCGTGTAGGTAATAGGCTGACCCCATCTTCACGAAATTTGGTAGGTGGCTTCCCTGCGCTAACCAAAACCGATATACATACTTATTTCGATGGTATGACACCACTGTCGGCCGCCATATTGAATTTTCCAAACGTCACTAATTCTCCAACTTCCCGTGTAGGTAGAAGGCTGAAATTTGGCAGGCCCATTCCTTACAGCTTACTTACAAAAGTTAAGCAGGTTTCATTTCGAAATTCTACGCGTAACGGTCATAACGGTCAACAACGTTCGCCATATTGAACTTTCTTATTCATGGCCCCATCTTCACGAAATTTGGTAGGCGGCTTCCCTGCGCTAACCGAAACCAATATACATACTTATTTCGGTGGTATGATGCCACTGTCAGCCGCCATATTGAAATTTCCAACATCACTAATTCTCCAACTTCCCGTGTAGGTAGAAGGCTGATATTTGGTACTTATTTCGGTGGTATGATGCTACTGTCGGCCGCCAAATTGAATTTTTAACGGAAATCGATGTCCGTACTTATTTCGTTGGTATGACACCACTGTCGGCCGCCATATTGAACTTTCCAACATCACTAATTCTCCAACTTCCCGTATAGGTAGAAGGCTGAAATTTGGCAGGCTCATTCCTTACAGCTTACTTACAACAGTTACGCAGGTTTCATTTCAAAATTCTATGCGTAACCGTCATAACGGTCAACACCGTCCGCCATTTTGAACTTTCTTATTTCAGGCCCCATCTTCACGAAATTTGGTAGGTGGCTTCCCTGAGCTAACCGAAACCAATGTACGTACTTATTTCGGTGGTATGACGCCACTGTCAGCCACCATATTGAACTTTCCAACATCACTAATTCTTCAACTTACCATGTAGGTAGAAGGCTGAAATTTGGCAGGCTCATTCCTTACAGCTTACTTACAAAAGTTAAGCAGGTTTCATTTCGAAATTCTATGCGTTATGGTCATAATGGTCAACAATATCCGGCATGTTGAACTTTCTTATTTATGGCCCCATCTTCACGAAATTTGGTAGGCGGTTCCTGAGCTAACTGAAACCAATGTACGTACTTATTTCGGTGGTATGATGCCACAGTCGGCCGCCATATTGAACTTTTCAACAGTCTTTGTTACTTATGGGTCCATCTTCAAGAAATTTGGTACACGGGTTCCCAACGCTAACTGAATCCTACTTACGTACATTTATATGTCCATAGCCTGCACCTCGGTCACTGTGTGAGGTGGCGTTGTGTCCCCCATCCCAACGCCTCCCACGTTGTTGGCTGCCTGCCTATATAAGACCGTCCATCACTCCGGTCTCTACATTCCCTTCCTTGCTTCGCCACGGGATTCACGACTCCCTACTGATAACTACACCCTTTTTCTTTAATCCATGGCTTCTCCGCTGTTTTATTGTTTGTTTATTATAATTATAGTTATTGTATAGGTATTTTACACTTACTTTACATTGCTCAGGTACCCATTTCCTTTATCATTCCAACCCCCATTACCATGTCTATCGAGATGATCACTATCGATCAAAGAACTGTCACTTACCGAGTGGTTTCCATGCCCGAAGATAGCACCTACCTTTTCCATTCTCTGAGTTACATATTGCACGGCCATATCAGGCTCACTCTTGATATCCGGAGGAACATTCTGTCTTATGTATTGAATGACTGGGACAGGTTCAAGGTGTGGACTGATGACAGTACAGGAGATAATTATACTACACAGGAGCACTATAAGAGTGAAATGCTTAAGCCCTTCACCTATGGTTCTGCATGTGAGTTGATGGCTGTCGCTGAATTTTTCGGTTGTCGCTTTCAAGTGTACCGAAATGGCCAAATATTTTACACCTTTCGACAACTGCCAATGCCTCTTAAACATCTTAGATTCACAGGTGACGATTTCAGTAGTGGACACTTTGATGTTTATGAATGTTTAAACTCTCAAAAGCTGGATGTGATTTTATCGATGAAACCGGTTGTGTGCTTACAACGCTTGACAGATGCCAAATGTCACTTCAACACAACAAATCCTGCAAATACTGTCGTAATTGAAACAAACCATGAAACTCAAACTGATTATGACAGCAGCAATCCAACCTGTGAGATTTGAGACAAGATTACTGTTCACATGGCCAACTGTAAGTTACATGCCCAAGAGTAAGCTCAGCGCACAGCTTGGTCATGTTACAGCTGGAGGGCCGAACTGACAACATGGTATACAAAGAGATCCTTAACAAATAATTATTGGCATATTTTCCCCTCAGTTTAAAAAGGTTTAATTTTCTTCTTAATAAAAATTTTAATGCAGTACTCGCGCTGCAAAGCTGGTATTTTGCTAGTATATATATATATATATATATTTATATATATATATATATATATATATATATACCCGCTTCACAGCAGAGAAGTAGTGTGTTAAAGAATTTATGAAAAAAAAGGGAACATTTTAAAAATAACGTAACATGATTGTCAATATACAGTAATTGTTTTGTGAGTGTTATGAGTGTTGCTGTCATCAACGATTTGATTATCATTATTTCTTTCAATCAGGTTCGTATTTGTAGGATGTGTTGTGTTCGAGTTACATTTCGTGTTTGTCAATCGTTGTAAAGATAACAGCTTTCATTCATCGATTCGTTTCTTACTGCCTCAATAAACAGCTCGTCTTCCACTTTATCTAAGACGTGACACACTGCATGCACAGGTTTTTTTTTACACTGTCTTCCTTTAGCGGGACATTGACTTTTTCCACCATGTGCTTTGTTTCCACAGTAGTTGCACTTATGAATATGCTTGTATGTGTCACACGCTTCATATTTTTTTGCTGCCTTCTCAATTGTGTAATTCGGTTTTTGTTCAGCACTCTTTGGAACTGTTGCTTTTTGTCTGTGCACTGCGTCAGTTCACGTGAGCCACTTGGTGTTCATGCATCGAAGGTTCCCAGATGTGCTGGTGCCATCTTGTGTGATGTCCTCGGCTGTATGTAATGTTAGCTAAGACCCGGCACTTAAAAGTTTCTCTCGCAGTTTCGCTGAGTTTGTGCCAAACACCAGCCTGACCATCTCATCTTCGTCTGCATAAACACAGTCCTTCACCTGTGAATATTTAGCAGCTGTGTTTCTATTGGATTGCCGCTAACGGACGGCCTTATATGGGCAGGCACTAAATTACATGGGAGGCGTAACTCCGCCTCCCACGGTCATCGAGCAGAAGTCTATTATAGTATATGGACGAAAAATAGGTTCCAGTTATGACCATTACGCGTAGAATTTCGAAATGAAACCTGCCCAACGTTTGTAAGTAAGCTGTAAGGAATGAGCCTGCCAAATTTCAGCCTTCTACCTACATGGGAAGTTGGAGAATTAGTGATGAGTGAGTGAGTCAGTCAGTCAGTGAGTGAGTGAGTGAGTCAGTGAGGGCTTTGCCTTTTATTAGTATAGATATATATATATGACAGCAACACTCATAACAGTGACAAAACAATTACATTGACAATCATGTTACGTTATTTTCAAAATGTTTCCTTTTCTTTTCATTACTTCTTTAACACACTACTTCTCTGCTGCGAAGCGTGGGTATTTTGCTAGTATACACATATAAGGTAACTCCTGTAGCCACAATAAATGCCTTTATTGAAAAGACAAACCAGGGGTGAACAAGTTCCTTTCTACTGCAGCCACAGCCGCGACACACATAAAAAACATCAATAATAACTCAAAAACTTGCAATATTATTTAGGAAAATTGCAACATTTTACTCACCAAAAATTCGGATTATTTGTAAACAAAATCCATCCTCCTCTCTTTCCTCAGAAACAGTTCAATCACTCTGTCGTAGGGATTATCCGTGCGGTTCAATTCCATCAAAAAGTCCCTTTCTATCGCCATTGAAGCTAATGCTGAAAGTCAAACCTGCCCTGTCATATTTCTGGCATAAGTTTTAATTCGCTTTAGGGTGAAAATGTCCGCTTGACAGAAGCAGTGTACACGGGAATGGTCACCGCCAAATATGCCAATGTGAACAGCTGCCCCATGCTCTCATTCAGATTTTTCTGATGAAGGAAGTCAAGGAGATCAGTGGGAGATTTTCCTGCAAAATCATCCATGGCATACATTACAGTCAGTAATGTTTTTAGCCAAGACAGATCAAAAACCGCTCCGTGGATCTTGTGTAAACTGGAGAAGGCTGCATGTGGGAAATTATTCTTGTATTCCCGACACTTCTGGGGCTCGAGGACCGTGACAAACATCAGGTTTTCGTGGTCTTGAAATCTGGTCTATGTCTGGCAAATAATATTGTCCAGAATCCTGCCATGGAGTTGGCCGTAGTGCACGCGAGGATCTTGCGCTCAGAGCGTTTGCGGTGCGTTCAGTGGCCTCATAGAGTTCCTCATATTGGCTTCTATCCAATCAATGGGTCTGAATACGGTGACTTGCCGTACGCCTGCTAGATGGCCCTACTGACCCCAACTCAAAATCTGATTGGTTGAAGCAACAGGTTAATCGACATTTATTCTGTGTTAGAGTACCTGCACAACGGATTGTGAAGGCCTCTCTGCCTGGCAACAAATGATGGCTGAAATGTGATTGGTTAAATGCTTTAATACGAAAATACATGCCTGGAAGCAGCACAACCATCGGAAAAGCTATGAAAGGAAGCGGACAGACTATTTGGAATTATTTAATAAGTATTCATGGACAAAAATAATTAACATCAGTTTGTGATTCAGATATTTTTACTTATGAATATGTTAAGCACAGTCCTTCACCCGCGAATATTTACCTTATATGGGCAGGCACTCAATTACGTGGGAGGCTTGATGATGCGAGACGCAACTCTGCCTCCCACGACCATCGAGCTGCAGTCTATTACAGTATATGGACAAAAATGGGCTCCAGTTATGACCATTACGCGTAGAATTTCGAAATTAAACCTGCCCAACTTTTGTAAGTAAGCTGTAAGGAATGAGCCTGCCAAATTTCAGCCTTCTACCTACACGGGAAGTTGGACAATTAGTGATGAGTGAGTGAGTGAGTGAGTGAGTCAGTCAGTCAGTCAGTCAGGGCTTTGCCTTTTATTAGTATAGATATTGTAAAAACTAATGAGTTTGTGACTCTAAATGAGATGACTCAATTTACCTTGCATTGGTTCACAAAGATTGTTAGATCTGAACTGAACATCAAAAGAATATCCATCTAATGTCTATTGTCCTTTGAGTGTTTCACTTTGAAACTGATAACAGACTTTTTATAGTCCTCCAAAATACAATGGGTCTGTTTAAATGTAATCTGACTGTTTGACAAACTATGTTAAGTTCTTCTCTCAGTCATTGTTATGACTTATTTCCAGTAATATCTCCATATTTCTACATGTTAGCTTACATAAATTATGTTATTAGCTCATGAGTACTATTTAGCAGCTTGTATTTTTCTGTTTTTATTCCTGCTTATCTGTCTTATTCTAATTCACAATTTTGTGTTTCATACACTAATCTATAATTTGGTGTTTAGTGTTTAATGTTAGTTTGTATTTATTGTAATTTATTAATTTTTTTTCTTTATTTTTATTCTTTATGTACTATAGCTAATAAGTGTGAAGCACTTTGAGCATTGGAAGGATGCTTTTTAAATAAAGTGTCAGCTGCAACAAAGTCTTATCAATGAAGCTTAAAGTTTACCCCCCTTTCCCAAAAAATAAAATTGAGAAGGAAAAAATATTTAAGAAGGAGTGAATTGTGTATGTGGAGATGTTACAAATCGAAAACTAGTACCTCGGTGTTAGACTATTTCCAGTTTTTGCCACTGGTGTACACTAAATGATGCTTTTATATAAAGGTCTCCTTTAAGAATTAAAGCACATATAATGTAAATCATGCAAAATGCTGCAAAATCTTTACCTTTGATATAGACAGACAAACAAGGATCTATCACTATGACTATAAAGCAAAGCTAAAATTCATTCAGCAAATATAATTTCCTTGCACAAGCTCCCCAAAGTCAAATTCAGGCTGACTTGGTCAAACAGCTTGATAACTTGATTTTCTTCCCCTATTTGAATTTGGGTTGAAAGAAAATACAGTTACTGTGCATGTCAATCAAAAAAGTAGTTTGAGTGAACTTTGACCAGCATTAAAGTGGATGTGCTGGAACTGCTGATAGGAAAAATTGCATATGGTGGAATCACAGCAAGGCTTTCCTTATGGTATGTGGCTGTTTAGTGAGGGAGATGACAGCATGCCATTTTAAAAATTAAAATACTAAGCATAAGATCACACAACCAAATAACTGTGATTTACACAAACAGTGTATGGTACTGGGAAATTGATAAAAACACTGAGATATACATGAAGCCACTGCAGATTCTGAATGAATGTTTAAAAACTACATCTACAAAATGACCGATTCCATTTTTGCATCGATCCTTTAAAAATCTAATTTTAAATATACTGTATAAAACAAAGATGTATTGCATATGTGCCAGGAAAAGTTAACTGTTACTTCTAAGCTGAAAACTAAAGTTAAAGTTTCGCACTGAGTGCTACAGCTAATCATTCTATGTCCTTTATCAGATAAAACAAGGGGAAATGCCTGACACATTGATAACCTGAAATATATACACAGGTGTTGTATTGATTAAAGTGGTATATTATTATTGCTCAGATAAGTTTCAGGATCATCTCATAGTAATTGATCCAACTCATCATCATTTGCCTGTAATTATAAATGAACCAATCAGTATTACAGATCAATCCAAGAACATGACCATACCAAACATAATCGGACATTTTCAACATAGCCAAATATCTTGCAAGTATACTTATGATATACGTAAACTCTCAAACATTGTATTAAAGGTTTATTAAACAAAAGATGACATTAATGCCTTTATAATTGATACTGTAACTTGTGCCGTAACAGATGCATACTGAAGCAGTCCATCTCTAGAACATTCAAAACATTTACAAGTGCTGTTAAGTGGTAGTGTGGCAGACAGTGTGATTGTTGAAGGTTGGATCATACCTTGCACCCAGGTTTTCCAAGATTAGTTTAGTCCAAGTCTAGTCCAATAATCCAGTACTAGAAAGCACAGAATTGGAAAATGAATGAATGAATGTGAGAGAAGGGTGGCAAGGTGCTGTTTTTGGTTATTCCTACTGTCTCACAACTCCAATCACTTTTTTACTGAGTTCAACTTAATTTTATTTTGATACTCCAATTTCTTCCCACATTTAAAAATCTTTCCCTGCAGTCTGGGATACAATCAGCAACTAGCATTTAATGGCATGTCAGTCCAGCTGATGGAAAACATATGTAAATGTTTTTGTTCATTTTTTGCTGGCCTCACCAGGGATGTGGACAGAAATTGGAAGACACAGAGAAAACCATTACAGACATGGAGAGTGTTAATTCCACACAGGTTGTGATCAATACAAGATTCCAATCATGTCCTCAGGAGATATAAGACTACAGCATTAACCACCATGCCAACTGAAACTAAACCCATATCACAATATATACTGACATTCTTGTACATCATTCAAAATACTTGTCTTGCTCAAGCACTTACAGATTGGTGTTGTGACATAGTAGACTTCATTCCATAGGAATGCAATTACAATTTCAACTTTCAATTCATTGAGTGACCATGAGAAAATCACTTAGCGTATTTGTAATTCAATTTTAAAATATACATTAATAACTATAATGTATTTTGATTTTGTATGTTGCCTTTATATTGTCTTGGACTCACACCATTAGCCTTCTTAATTCACCGATTTGTACTGTGATTAAATCAGCCCTCAGAAGCAGTCACTAATCATCCTGAGCTAACAGGAGACTCCCAGCTTTGGCCACACAGGTATTGTTTCTAAACACAGCAAGCAGAGCGCTTCCTGGTGACATCAGCTGAGCTGCCTACTAAGCCCGCAACATCCTACACTGCACCACACTGTTCCACAGCTTTGGATAAAGGTGTGTGGCAGATATGCAGTATTAATTATTTTTACCAACTTATACATCTGAAATTTGATATAGCAGATAATTTTCATTTTTGTCTGATCCCATTTTATATTTAAATTACTTCATAACAGCATTCTGTGAAGCAGTTTATCAGAACATGCAAGTTTTTGAAAATTACATTTGTCAGGTAAGCCATCATTGTAGTGTACCTTTTTTCGGGTATAACAGACCTGGCCTTTACTAGGAAAAAACAAATGATTTCATCTAACAAAGAACCTAAATTCCTTCAACAAATGGCTTTGGCTTGATCTTACTGATTTTGGCAGTGAACATTTAGAGGTGTTGGATAAAGCTGACTTGTGATTTTCATCTAGACAGAGTGGTAATCGACCCAAACACAGTTACAGGGTTTCTTAAAAGTGTGCACATTAATAAAGCAACAGGGCCAGATGGCTTGTCAACATTTCTCCTCTAGACATTTGTGTAAACTCATGCCAGCCTGGCATTTGCTGTTTATTCATAAGCACACTCTGCCTTATCTCTGACAAAAAACATATTTTAACTCCATTTCCTCAAGAAATCATGTCCAAGTATAAACCAAGGCTTAACTCTAGTGGTCTTATAATAAAAGCAGCCTAAGATCACACATTGGATAATGTCACTGCTTCACAATTCCAAATGGTTAAGCTTGTGTGACATTTGCACATTATCCTCATATCTGTGTGGCTTTTCTCTTAATACTATCGTTTCCTCTTACATCCCAAAGACATTCAGGCTAGGTGTTTCACAACTATAAATGTAAATGAACTGGTTACTGCCTTGTACCCATTGTTGTTGTGATAAGTTCTGGCAACCCCCATGCCCCTGAATTGAAATGTGTAGGTTCAATAAACATGGATATGAATATCATCATGAAACTAAGTATTTTAAGTTAATACTAACCAGGACTGGACCAGGATTCAAACGCAGCTTCTTAGAGGCGTGAGGCAGCAATGCTAACCAGATGTTTATAAGGAGACATATTTGTATCTACCTGTTTGGATTACATTTAAAACAAGTCTAGTCCTGGAGAAATAATGTGTGCTATATTTTGTTTTGATTGAGATATTAATTTAAGAATAAAAGTCTAAATGTTGATAGTTGTTGCTTGATTTTAACTATTCAATTTCAACTTTTCTAATTTCAGGCACTTTGGGAATGGTCTCAATCGAAAAAGCACCCAGTGATAATGGTAGGAGATGTATCATTACGCCAAGAGCCAGCTGCCAGCTTGGTGAAATTAAATAAATAAGTATGCAAATAAATGAATGCATTGTGAAATGTGACAATAAGTAAATAAAAATACAATGATACGTGAGTATAAATAACTGAATGTGTCATTAAACATCTTTTTGTTGGTTATTTCTTAATGTATTTACTAGCCACATTAACTGTTAAAGACAGTGTCACACGCATTTGTGTAGGAGACAGTTTAAGGGCTCTGATGATGGTAACTCTCCACCTCTGCAGGGATAGGCACTCTACAATAATGCCTCCACTTTCTCTCCATCTGCAGACCAGAAGATTGTTGGCTCTTCCATCACTGACGTCTGAATTGGAAGAGCTACCATTTTTCTTGGTCATATCCAGACTCCCATATGAAAAGATGCAACTTAATACTTTACCCACATTTATTTCTATTTTGAGATTTCAGTTATACGGGGTTTGCCTACAGGTGCCTAAGAACTTCTAACTATCTTTGGCTTGTTATTACAACAGGTAATAGAATACATTTTAAAGTATTTAATATGTCATGTCTTGCATGTGTATTCAGCACTTTACCTCAGTATCCACACATATTTGAGCATCTTTTGACTGGCACTCCCTCTGTCAAGTGTGTTGCCGCAATGCCTACTTGTCAGACTCTGTTATTTTTTAATCACCTTGTTTACCTTCTGTCCGCTTCTATAGTCCTCATCTTTGAAAGCAGCTCTCAGTGAGGCCCCTATGTATCTCTCCTTCCCAAGTGCCTTTCAATTGCATGACCAAAACCAAACTGACAAGTCACACCAAAACCAACCTGTCTAATAAGATTGCTTTCAGGGACTGGTCATACACACAAACCTTAGTGTTTTATTATATAGTAGATTTAATTTATTAATTTATTTATTTTAGTGACACCAAACACAACATGAAATAGGCCTTGAAATTAAAACTGTTATTTCACCCATCAAAATTTAGAGGGTTGGTTCTGGCAAATACTGTGCTATGATTGGTGAATTACTGGTAGAAGGGACGTGCAATACACATTTCTATGAGCCACAAGTTTACTAAGGAAAAGAAAGCATACGTCACACCCATGGCCTATCTGAGTGCAAGAAAATGACTGAATTTCTGAAAGTATTCATGAAGCTCTAAATTCGTCATCATCTCAGGAGTCTGTATCTGAAGTGTCTGCCTAAAAATAGAGCACTTGCTGGCCAAAGATTTACAGTACGTCCATTCACCAGTGAAAACACAGCCCTTCTTCTCCATTTTCATTTCAAGGTGTATTTCATGTTGCGTGCAATATCACTGAAATAAATAAATAAATAACCAACAAGAAACAGATTTCATGACACATTTAGTTATGATTTCTCACATACGGTATTTTTGTTTTTTAATTTATATACTGTCACATTTCACATTACATGTATTTATTTGCATGTGCATTTATTTATTTAATTTTGTCAAAATTGTACTTCCATAGGAGTGCATGACAGTGGTTGTCAAACATCATTGTATTTAATGAGGTTACTTCTGAACTATGATACTCTTCAAACCTGGGCTAGTTTTTTCCTCACAGAAGCATATATGCTGCAACACTTGCACAACAACTAGGATGCAGGAAGTATTCAAAATTACTTGTTTGTGAATTCAAAATTGTTGAGATGTGAATTTTTGCATACAAGTTGATAAATATTTTGTATGTCTTTATTTGTAACTTAGGCAAAGCAATGCAATATTAGTGTTGCATTAGTGAGAAGCATTCATGTCCCTAACTCCCCCCCAAAAGGACTAAGTCCATCAAGTGCCTCAAACAAGTTTGGAAAATGTTTCTCTAAAGACTCTTACCCCAATAGGAAAGTCAAGCTGCCTAACTGCCAAGCTTTACCTCAACATATGGTTTTGGGGGCAGGTGTGAAGGTGTTCTATTCCCCCATTGGTCTGAAGTATGGCTATTTGGAACTGGCTTGTATCAAAAGCCTTTAAGTACCACAACGCCCTATTGGCTCTAGGGGTTGGACAGAAAACCTATAAATTGTTTGCTTTACCTCACCCTCTGTCTCTCTCTTAACTAACTGATGAAAGATTATCTCACACACCATGAACTCAAAAGGACAACACAATGAAAAGCACAGCTCGGATGCCATATTGAGACAGGAATGTGGCCTGTTCTGAAGAAAGCGGACCACAAATTATGCCTTAACTAGAGACATTTTAAGTAATCAACAAGTCTGTATGCCTCCTGAAACTACACATCAACATTTATCAGGTTGTATGGTTACCAATATTCAAATGCACTTTGCATATTGCTATTATTTATGAATATTATCAATAATACATTATTTAAACTGTAACTTAACTCCTGTCTTTTATTATTATTACTACTATGATTACTTGAGGTTATAGATGTAGAAGGGAAGGTGGGGAGAAGTTATATGGTTCAGTACCTTATAAACCATGATAAGTCTGTGAGATATGAGGCATTCTGACAAAGGCTACATATTAATAATACAAAAAGGAAAAGTAGAGCAATATATTACTTTACCAAGACAAACAAATTACATTCTTGTTTTTTTTTTTAAAGTCCGACTCCGATTTTCACCTTGCCAAAGAAGTGAACCAGCCACCTTGGCGCAGCATCACTGGCTTCGACTCAGGTGCTGACATCTGAGGTTTGATCCCTGTAAGGGGATGCACAAGTGCGTACACCTGACAAGCCCCAATATAGGTGAAACACACGTGGTGTACACTTTTTATTATTTGGCAGATACTGTATCACATATCTATGAGCTGCTTCTTGCAACTGAGAGGATGTGGTGAATGTTTGCTGACTGGCTGACCAACCACAAGTGTTACCTGGTGGGTAACCACCTAACAATTGCAATTCAGAATTAAAAAAAAGAATATATATATATATATATTGTGAGCTTGGGTCTGAACACCATCAGACTAACACCAGCCCTTTACCAAAAACACACGCTTATTAACACACATAAGTCCCACACAGCACACAGTGCCCCCAGCACCAACCACCCTCTCCAGGGGTCGCTCTTCCAGTGTCCGTGGGCCGCCTTTCCTCTCCTCTTGGGAGCTTCATCCTGCTCCTGCTCCTGCTCCTGACTCTAACTCTCTGATTGGAGTGAGGCAGCCCCTTTTATTCCCAACCGGATGTGCTCCAGGTGCCTGATGACACTCTTCCGGCAGCACTTCCTGGCGTGGCGGAAGTGCTGCCGTTGCACCTGGAAGCACTCTGGGCGTCCCAGGAAGGTGTGGCGGAAGTGTCGATCTCCTGGGTTCCATGAAGCTTGTGGTGCTCCCTGGCAGAGGCCATGAGCCCTATTGGGCTTGAGCCTCCTTGCTTCCCTGAGGTCCCCTCAACATCCAGGGCGGTTGCCCCCTCATGGCCTGGGGAACATATAGACCACCTCCCAGTCCTTCCAGGTGCCCCAGCTGGGTCTCACCCCCAGCTTCCTGTGACAATATATATACTGTATATATAGTACATATTTTATATATATATACTTGTGTATATATATATATATATATATATATACTAGCCGTACTCCGTGGCTTTGCCCACATAGTAATGAAACAAGACAAACTTTAAAAATCAATAGACGTTGGCACTATATCTGATCGTGTTCAGCTCTGATGGGAAAGCGTTCCTTGCATGGGGAGAAAAGTACATGGCTGTGATATTTCTGGCAATCAGCAGATTTTCCTCTAAAACACATGGAGCTCTGACCTCTTTCCCAAAACCATCAAACGTTGCTCCTTAACAATCTGTAGATGATAATGTGTGTTGAACAAATAGGTATCGCTAGCTAAGCAGAGGTAAGGTGCACTCCAACAGAATGCAAGATATAGACTAACCCGTACAGACGGTGGCGAGTGAATGAGGAAGGCCCCCTCCCCTGCTCTCAGCCCACAGCCACTCTGTTGGATTTGCATAAATACATTGGTACTGCAAGAGAACTATGGTACTTTGCACGATGAGAGAAGTCGCAAAATCAACTGGAAAGTTCAAGCAAATTATAGAAAACAGCCAGATCTAAATCCGTTACGTAATTCTCTTGTGAAAAGCAGACAGACATAAAGCGGACAGACATACAGACAGAATGCCCTTGGACCACGAAATTTTTAAAACCGATTCATAGCAAGCACCTATGGGCCAAGAGTAACCTACATTCCAAATTTCAAGTCCCAAGTCTTCATGGTTCGGGAGATTTCATAATGAGTGAGTCAGTGGTATTTGGCTTTTATATATATATTAGCAAAATACCTGCGCTTCGCAGCAGAGAAGTAGTGTGTTAAAGAAGTAATGAAAAAGAAAAGGAAACATTTTTATAAAAACGTAACAAGATTGACAATGTAATTGTGTTGTCATTGTCATGAGTGTTGCTGGCATATATATATATATATATATATATATATATATATATATATATATATATATATACACACACACACAAACATATATATACACATATATATATATATATACACACATACATATATATACATATATACATATAAATATACATATATACACATATATATACACACACACACACATATATACATATATATACATATCTACATATATACTGTATATACACATACTGTATATACAAATCTACATATATATATCTACATATATATATTAGGGGTGGGACTCGATTAAAAAATTAATCTAATTAATTAGAGGCTGTGTAATAATTAATCTTGATTAATCGTATGTAATCACACATGAAAATTTGCCCCAAATCGCAAATGTTTTTTTTTAATTTAAAAGGGTTTTAGTGGGCGACAGAATCAAATAATAGACATGGACATGAATATTGTAAACTCAAGCTCTTTTAATTTCTGAAAAAAATGCTTTTAAACTGCATTTCAATTCAAAACAGAAACAAAAATATCATCCCTGGCTAAAATTGGGCAGACTTAAAAATAAAGTGGTATTTTAAGTACTTTAAGTATATTTTCAGAATGGTATTGTCTTTAAATAATAATAACCAAAATTTCAACATAAAGTGCAGTTTTTCTTCTTAAAAAAATAAGTCAGAAACATAAAAGGTAATTTGACCAGCTTCATCTTTAAACTCTGAGTAACCTTAGCCAAAATTATTTTGTACATTAGGCTAAAACAGTGTGATCATTGAACATTTTGTAATTAGATGTAATTAGAATTACTAACGGTCACGGAAGTCCAATGATCCCCAGTAAGAGCCACAAAGTCCGCTTTCTGTAATGCATCTAATTTTGCTTGCTTTTCAGTGTGCACAAAACCATGCTTTTATCAAGGCTTCCATCGGGTAGTCTTTTGAAATGAAATTTGCCTCCGATCAGTCTTAGGAACGCGCTTTATTCAGACTCTAACATTTTTGTAGCTCTGATGTGTGCATCAATGTAATCGATGTACCAGGAAATCATGCATTGACAAAAGTTCCCCTTTGCTTGGAATTGAAAGTGTGATTAAATGCGTTATTTTTTTAACGCGTTATGGAGTACATGCATCGAAGCTTCTCAGCTGTGCTTGTGCTAAGAAAAGGAAACATTTTAAAAATAATGTAACATGATTCTGCGTTAACCGCATATTTTTTTATTTGTCTCAAACCAAGGGGATGCGAAGGTAAAATGAATCAGCAAGCATGCATACATACTCAGTGGATCTCCTCTCGGGAATCGAACCTCGGATGTCGGCGCTAGAGGCAAAGCCTCTACCATTGCGCCACGGTGTGTGGCTTGTCTATTTGAGAGTATGTAGATCGGGGTATATATATACATATATATATATATATATATATATATATACCCGCGTTTCGCAGCGGAGAAGTAGTGTGTTAAAGAAGTTATGAAAAAGAAAAGGGAACATTTTAAAAATAACGCAACATGATTGTCAATATACAGTGATTATTTTGTGAGTGTTATGAGTGTTGCTGTCATCAAGGATTTGATTATCATTATTTCTTTCAATCAGGTTCGTATTTGTAGGATGTGTTGTGTTCAAGTTACATTCCGTGTTTGTCAATCGTTGTAAAGATAACAGGTTTCATTCATCGATTAGTTTCTTACTGCATCAATAAACAGCTCGTCTTCCTCTTTATCTGAGACGTGACACACTGCATGCACAGGTTTTTTTTACACTGTCTTCCTTTAGCGGGACATTGACTTTTTCCACCATGTGCTTTGTTTCCGCAGTAGCTGCACTTATGAATATGCTTGTATGTATCAGATGCTTCATATTTTTTTGCTGCCTTCTCAATTGTGTAATTCGGTTTTTGTTCAGCACTCTTTGGAACTGTTGCTTTTTGTCTGTGCACTGTGTCAGTTCACGTGAGCTGCTCGGTGTACATGCATCGAAGTTTCCCAGCTGTGCAGGTGCCATCTCGTGCGATGTCCACGGCTGTATTTAATGTTAGCTAAGACCCAGCACTTAAAAGTTTCTCTCGCAGTTTCGCTGAGTTTGTGCCAAACACCACCTTGACCATCTCATCTTCCTCTGCATAAGAACAGTCCTTCACCCGTGAATATTTAGCGGCAGTGTTTCTATTGGATTGCCGCTGACGGACAGCCTTATATGGGCAGGCACTAAATTACATGGGAGGCGTAACTCCGCCTCCCACGGGCATCGAGCAGAAGTCTATTATAGTATATGGACGAAAAAATAGGTTCCAGTTATGACCATTACGCATAGAATTTCGAAATGAAACCTGCCCAACTTTTGTAAGTAAGCTGTAAGAAATGAGCCTGCCAAATTTCAGCCTTCTACCTACACGGGAAGTTGGAGAATTAGTGATGAGTCAGTGAGTCAGTCAGTGAGTGAGTGAGTCAGTGAGGGCTTTGCCTTTTATTAATATATATAATATAATCCGGACATTACACTAGGTGTTGTCATGCCGGCAAAGTGTCTTTGCCACCACTATCCAAGCCCCCTCTTTTATTTGAAGACCTCTTGACTGGCAAGAACCCGCTGTCCAAAAATTACTGTGATCATATCAGGGAATACAACTCTGCTTTAGCTTTTCGCGTCAATGGGCTCACACATCGCTCAACCATCTGGACAAGGACCATATGCTTTCAGAATCCACAGTCAAATTTATCAACAGGTCTCTCCTTTATATTACAATCCTGCCACGTCAGCACAATAGGGTCATCTATATATCTTCGATTCTGCTGTGGCTACCAGTCAACGTTTGCAAAAGGAATGTAATAGCGCTTGCAGTGACATTTTGTTGCTTCAACTAGACAACATGATACGCCAGGTTAATCCCTTCTCAAAGTCTTACATGCAAATGCATGACATTATCACTCACGTTTACTCTGTTACTGCTGTACGAATGGTGTTCATGGAAAATCCAGGTCTGGATATGAGAAGGTATAACACCCCGTTCTGTCAAACTGATGTTGCTGCTTTTTAGGTGAAGACGGGGAACCTCCTGCACAACGCAATATTTGCATATATCCAAAGGGAGATGCTTGCAAGCGTATCTCTGTTCTCAATATGAACTGTGACCCCATGGTTTTTCCACTGCTATTCCCTTTCGGAGATCCAGGCTGGCACATACAATTAGCCCATGTTGAGTAAGCGAACCGCGAAAAGAACGCGAGTCACACAGCTCCAATTTTATGCTTTCAGGCTTGCCATGAGATCTTCATTTAGTGTCTTGCATTATAGTGGCAAACTCTTCCAGCAATACATCGTCGACGCATATGTCAGAACAGAAGGCGTGCGTCTGCATTACCTTCGCTCACATCAACAAGATTGGTCCGCCAGTTTTCAGTCACAGACGATTGTGTGTTGGTTCGTTCCGTGCATTGTTACAATGTTGCATTTCTTGCTGATTTATTACATTACCGATTTTTCAAATGTTAAAAATCATTTAAAAAACGGCCTGATTAGGCGGCGTATGGTACGCCACGGGTTAGCTAGTATATATATAATGTATACAATATATGTACAGTTTGTTACTTATTACTAGTTTGTGGATTTTTGTTGTATTTTTGTCGGGGAGACTTAAAACATTATTGCACCATGAACTACTTCAGTTCCTCCTTCTCAATTGACTTCAATGAATTTTGTGGAGTTTGGCAAAGTTTATGAACATTTCCATGATTTTGCTGAATTTAGGATGATGTGACCTCCACACTCATCACTATGCTTTTACAATTGTTGTGGCCAAAAATGAGATCAGGGCTTTGAAGCAGTATTGCTATCCACTGCACAACCATGCCTCCCATAATTAAAATGATTCTTCTAGTCCATAATGCTCTAAGTAATTTATCCCTCTCTATGTTTCCCAAGTACCTATCACTATGATTAACTAAAGACCCACAGAGCTTGTGCAATTTACTGGGAGGGGGGTTTAGTCTAGGGTAGTAATATCATGCATGTATATATATGCTGTAAATTATTCAGGCATGCACAAAGGTGATCAGGCAGCACCATAAAGGGTGAGGTGCAGCATGCATATAGTACACATGTGTGAAAGTTCTACATTTGCTCAACACTAATCAGGCAGGTAGTGCAAATTGGGTAATGACATTCCCATCCAACATTTCTTTGGCAATTTTGTTTGATAATCAACACTAATCCTAAACTGAGGAGGCAGGACAGTTCACCTGAGGGGGCAGCATCCCCTTTTGCTCACCTGTGGTGCCTGGCTTGTTGCCACAGCAGTAACTGTCAACAAACACATTTGGGTGGACAAGCTTGTGGAGCTATGCAGGAATATCTATGCCTCAGGACTGTGGTGGGACCAATGTTACCTTTGAGGCTAGGGATCTGCACTGGCAATCAGAAGGTTGCCGGTTCGAATCCCGTAAATGCCAAAAAAGGGACTCTGCTCTGTTGAGTAGTTACAAAAGCGCTATATAAATGCAAAGAATTATTACATAAAAGAAATATTGGTAGTTTCTCCCTGTTTGCAATTGTGCTACCCACCGAATGTCAGGTGTTCATTCATCTTTCCTTTCTAGGGTTTCAAATGTGAAACCAGTTATTTACTGGTTGCTTCAGTTTAATTTACTGTAAAACATAAGAAAAATATAACAGAACAATGTCTCAGCAGAAACATGTAAAAGTATGTATTAATTATACATATTTAGACTCATAACTGATTCATAACAGTCATGCCTCCCGGCACTCATGGTTTTTTTTCTATTGTTCTGAATTATTTGCCAATAAATTATTACAAAATGGATCAAATACAAAAAAATACCAAAAGTAGAACATAACATACAATTCCCAAACCTCCTTAATCCAAATCGTTGTCAATTGCTTATCCCAACAAGATGGAAACCTCCTTCGAATAAACCAATCCCTTTAAGTATTGGGTTTTAAATCCCACACATGGGTTTCTTCTGGAAATGCTTTTGGAAACAGGAACTCAGATTATCTATTATATATTATCTATTCTATCCTACTGCTGCAAATGCCCTCACACCCAACATTGTGTAATGTCTTTGTCCCTGTACTTTTTGGAAACATTTCAACATATCTATATACAGTATATGAAATGTTAAAGGTTGAGTCTGCCTGTCATGTGATTACCCGTGAACCACTGGGGCTAGAACCTAGATCTTGTTCTTAATCAAAAGCTTATGATGTGATACACACTGATGAAGCATAGAATTTCGGTGGTGGCAACCTCTGTGAAGTTACTGCTTAAAGTATGCCATCTTTCTTACTGGCAAAATCCTCGCGAGGGTGATATTGCTGACATCAGTTATACAAAGAAGAAGATAAACAATACCACCATCTGCTCAGTGTCAAATACAAAAAACAGTATGCATGTGCGACAAAGACACAAATGCAAGCAACCAGGAGCATAACGGTTGATCTGTGCCCCTGTCCATAGTACACCCCATGAAGCCAGAAAAAGAACTCCTGAGCATCAGTGATAAAGAACAATGACAGGTAAGCCTGAATAATGAGCCATTGAGCAGCTTGCTTATACTTAGACAGTGAAACCAGACTGACATAAATCACATTCACACACTTACTCATGTCAAACTCCACACAAACAGCGAAAGGGCCAGGACTTAAACCCAGGCAACTACAACTGTGAGGCAGTTGTGCTAATCATGCTGCAATCCAGGTGAAACCATCTTGAGCTGACCTAAGATAAACCTCTAGAATTGGACTAGAAGGGCATTTTGGACTGTGATTGCTCAAAATTTGTTTCTATTTCAGTGACTGTGAATGTGATTTAAAACTGTCCATCAAGTTGCAGACATGACTTAACCTAGAAAGGTAGCAGGCTAATGTATGCAGCGCAACTCATCAAAATTGACATTACACACTTTTACCCATTGTGGTTTTCTGCTCTTTGGCAATGTTAAACAGACTTTCAGCTTCTTTTTACTTATTCTTCAAAAAGATTTCATGTGCAGCCCAATTTTGTTCTGTATTTTTGTACTGTATTGAGGTGAAAGTAATGCTTTATATAGAAGTAACATTCATAATTTTTAAGCTGTGGTTCATTAATATAAGACTATAGAATTACAGGTGAAATTCCATTGAAACAAACTCCATTTTAACAAAATACTCATTTTAAACAAATGTTTTTTTGGTCCTGGCAAATTTCCTGTAAAATTAATTTACAATAAAAAATAATAATAATAGTAATAATTATAGCAAAGTCCATGTTACCTGCAAAATTCATTACAACAAAGTATATTTTTCATAAGAAAACAGCAAAACACTTCTGTATCTGTCCCAAAAATCATGATTCAGGAGCTTGTTTAAGTCACTTGGTTTACTTGACAATTATTACACTCTTGCAGCTGTGGAGCTTGAGAAAAATTACAACAAACCCAGAGGCATTGTGGGCATATTTAGGGGTGGGATAACTCTCAATCAAATTTGACTTTAGTTACACTCTGTCATTTATTTTTGGGCTTGCCAAAGTATGGGCGCATTTGAAGGGATTGAGGATTAATTAAGTTTATGCTACTAAAATGTTTTTGAGGTGTTTCAAAATTCAACAAAAATTTACCCTATAAACACCTACACACCGTAATCTTTCAAAAAAAGTATTGTTGCACTTTAACGCTTCTTTGAATTTTGTGCATGCAAATTTACACATCCAATGATTCTTATTTATGAATGTGACCTTCGTTTCCTCTGACTTTGTATCATTATATTTTTATATAAAACTTTATAGGTTAAAGAAAGGGTGACTCACAAAAGAACAGATGGCAGCCAGAGAAGAGCTGGTTAATATATTAGATGATATGTTTTTGAAAGTTAAAGGGGGTACGTTTGTGAAAGATGATATGTGGCATCAGGTAAATTTTAAATGAATAATTGCGCCCCAAGAAAGTGCGGGCGGCAATTGAGTTTTGCTCAGCTGCTAATTGAGGTGCTGGCTGTCTGCGTCACATACACTTACAGAGATGGGAGAGTCAGGTGCCCCAATGATGCCACAAAGGGTTCAGCTCATCATACCTATGCCCACTTAGGCAGCAGAGCCTAAGGAGCCTGCACAAGCAGAGAGAGGGAAGGAAACTGATTGGCAGAAGGAGAGAGTAGGAGTCAGGTGTTAAAAGAAAGGATAGGAGAAAATGTCAGAGTGGGAGAGATCTGGTGCATGAGTGAGAAAGAAAGAGAAAAAGCTGACAGCCAGGAGGAGAGATCCTTGAGGGGAGCATGCAGCTGATACTCAGGGGCTCCAGAAGGCTACTCCAGCTGAACAATCATGCAGCTGGAGTAACCTGTTGGTGAGACTTGCCCTGTTAGTCTGGGAAGGCAGCAGGATGCTCAGATGAGGAGTCCTGTCGAGAAGACGGATGTACACAGTGACTCGAGTCATGGTTAGGTGAGGTTTGGATGTGGAGCCCTGCTGGGAGGCATGAGAGAGCACTGACCTGGACCTGTAAAACTTGAATGTCAGTTAAGCATCTCCACCTTCTGCAAGGTCCTGACAGGATAAGGAGAGGATATGCCAGGATAAAGGTGTTGCACCAGGGAATGAGTTTTAAACAACAGCTAACTGCCTAAGGTTTTTAAACTTTAAAGAATTATTTATTGGATATTTTAACCACCATGATCACAGACTTTTAATTGATCATTTAATTTTTAATTGAAGATTGCACTACACATTAATTTTTGCACTTTTCTGTCTTTGGAGTTTAAATAAAACAACTTCATCACTTTTGTACCTACCCCTTGCTATGTGTGTGTCCTCATTTGCCCGGTTCATCTCTGTAATGTTATCGATGATGGTGGGTTCAAGAGGCTCACAAACAGGAGTGGCAGCATAGGTCCAACCTGAACCGTCACAGCACTTCAGACAAACGGGGCACAGTTTATGTAACTCACGTGTGCTCGCTTTGAAGTTTCCACATTATAGATACTGTACCAAGGGACACCATTTGGGTAACTTAAAGGGGCAAATGCTTTGGACAGTGATGGGGACTCCCGACCCCTCTCTCCTTAGACCTCAAAGTCTAGTAATACTGACTGCACACTATGGATGCTGAGAGGCATTGTTCATGTAACTAAAGCAATATATTTTACAGAAAAAGTTGAATTTTCTTGCTGCCATTTATGCTATTGAGTATATACATTCTGCCGTCAGCTTTGTCAACTGTACATGCCATGCTAGGTTCCAATTCCATTATAATGAAATCCCTGTTATTACAAATAATTTCTTCAGTCCCAAGCACTTTGACCTGTATTTTAAATGAAATGTAGCTTTGAAACAAATAAATTATATGAACAAGACTCTAGAGCTCATAATGGAAAAGCCAACATATTAATTGTGGTTTTGACAGGAGTTTGACATGGCTGGGCATGGGCAAGTGTTTTTTAGCCAGGATGTTAGTTGGCCTCCATATTGTATATTAAGGAACAGTCTCAAGTCTGATGGTAGTTATACAAATGCAAAAGCAAATAGTGCCATGACTATTAAATTGTACTAGCTATATGCTCAGATAAAATAACTAGAGTGTGCTTGTAAGAAGATATTAAATAAGTAATTAGAACATTTTAGTTTAGCATGAGTATAATTTTAATTTTATTTAGTACAATGTAATGATAAGAGTAGCTGCACTGACAAGTAACAAGACCATTGATAAGTTCTCAGCTGTCCAATTTTAGCATGATGCAACTCTTGCCTAATGTTGCTCACGGTGTCATCATCTTAGCAGTAATTTTTCAAAGGAATTACCTCATAGTATAATAAGGCATAGTATAAAAAGAAACGGCACTTTCTTTGACATTGTTGTTAACACTAGAATCCCTGATACCTATTAAAAAAGTCATAATCCCGGGCCACATTCCTTCTCACCTCCTCATCAGCATCTTTGTCTTGCAAACGTGTCGATTGGCACTGGCAGCAGGCAGCCTGCTCACTCATCCCCCCACGGAGGCAGCTGAAGTCAACTGAAGGTTATCTGGCAGTGAGGTGTTTGGAATTGTATTGGATAAATACAATACAATACAGTTTATTTTTGTATAGCCCAAAATCACACAGGAAGTGCCGCAATGGGCTTTAACAGGCCCTGCCTCTTGACAGCCCCCAGCTTTGACTCTCTGAGAAGACAAGGAAAACTCCCAAAACCTTATAGGGAAAATGGAAGAAACCTTGGGAAAGGCAGTTCAAAGAGAGAGCCCTTTTCAGGTAGGTTGGGCGTGCAGTGGGTGTCAAAAGAAGGGGGTCAATACAACACAATACAGAGAACAGCAAAAAATCCTTAATACAGCATAATAATAAAAATTGTAGAAGTACGGAGCAGAATTTAACAGTAGATGATATCACATAATAAGATTTGGATATTTTTAGAGTCCTGGAGACCTCAACCATCAAGCTGCCTCCCCATTTGGCCATTCCACGGCTGAAACGTTGCTCCGATGAAAGGACCCCTCTTTCCCATGATTCCTGTGATCCATCAGGGATGACTTTACCATAGGCAGGCAAACAACTTGGCAGGTGGGCCGTGGCACCAATTGCCACATTTGGGTACCGAGAACAGAAACAGAATAGGTGAGGGTTAGTAATTCTAACTATCATGTTACTTATGTTTTAGTGCTAATAACTAACAACAGAGATACAGTATGTACAGTTAATCAGCAGCTCTAGTCAGGATAAACTGAAGTAGTGAGTCTTCAGCCGGGATTTAAAGGCTGAGACTGAAGGGGCATCTCTTATAGAAGCAGGCAGAACATTCCACAGTTTAGGGGCCCTGTAACTAAAAGCTCGACCTCCCACTGTTATTTTATTAATCCTTGGAATCCTAAGCAGACCGGCATCTTGAGATCTTAATGTGCGCTCTGGTTTGTAAGTCATGATAAGTTCAGCAAGTAAGCCGGACCTTGGCCATTTAATGCTTTATATGTTAAAAGGAGGATTTTGAAATCAGCCCTAAACTTAACTGGGAGCCAGTGTAAGGATTTAAGAACTGGAGTTATGTGTTCATATTTTCTTGTTCTTGTAATAATTCTTGCAGCCGCATTTTGGATTAACTGGAGGCTGTATAAAGAACAGTTTGAACAGCCAGTGAACACCGCATTGCAGTAGTCAATCCTACTAGAGATAAATGCATGAATTAATTTCTCCGAATCCTGTTTATTTAGAAAGCGCCTTAATTTCCTAACATTTTTAAAATGGAAGAAACATAATTTGGACAACTTTGTAATATGTGCTTTAAATGAATGCTAGAATCAAAGATAACTCCTAGATTGCGGGCTGATTCAGTAAAATTAATTGGGATTCCAACTGAGTTAAATGACAACAAAATATTGCTGTGATCAGCGTCATTCCCTCCAACAATTAACATCTCTGTTTTATCTGTATTTAAAGACAAATAATATATTATTATTTGGGATACATACATTTCATGTGTGTTCTGTGTCTACAGCAATCTGGGTAAATGTAGGATGACAGGAAATGTGAGGCAGGAAATGTTGAACACATAATTAAAACAGAAAATATTAAATCTTTCTATAATAATGGCAAAATGCAGACTTGAAGTGTATAATGTGTGAAGTCTGAAGTCCAAATATCAAATAAACACTTTCTCAAAAGGTATAACAAAACAAGTGTGCTTTTATTCAAGAATATACCTAAGAAAAAAAAATATTCAGTTTACATGTTGCTGTCAATTAGTAAAAACTGAAGCCCATATATCAGCTGATGTGTCTGGCTGGTGCAGAGGTAAGGACTGCTGTCTTGTAATCAAGAGGTTTTGTGTTTGAGACTGGGTTACTCCTGTTTTGAGTAGTGAGCTGCTGTTACTTTTACTATTATATAATTAATAGTGTTTTATTTTATATCCCAGTAACCACTTGAATGACATCAAATCTGTCTTAGCTTTTCTTACACATGCACATACACATCCATACACGGAAACATCATTATTTTAAAGCACTCTCTCAACAGAACATGAGTAGTTGTTTCAACATGGTGATTTTTTTTCCGATCTTGCCAAACTCCACGTTATGGTGCATGGTATTGAAAATGCAGACAGACACCTTCTTTTTGGGTGCATACACCATCAGCATGGCACTTCCAGATCTAAACACAAGCATGCAGAACTGCTCGCGTACTGAAGTCACTTTACCTGTAGAGAGTTGTGTTGCAGTGCAACAGTCTATTAGACAGCAAAAGTGACGTGAAGAAGTTATCTGTTATGGTTCTGCCTTTGTACAGAAACAGCTCCATAAGCTTTAAGGCCACAGTCTCAGAAAGTCTTTCTCCCCATAGGATAAGGGGAATCTTTTCCAAAACAAGGAATTGCAATGCACATGCACTTCGTCTCAAACTCTGCCGCAATCAAAAACTTTATGCAAAATTTGTCAGGCTTGGTTGAGATGTATTTCAAGAAAGGACAATGGACCTTGGTTGGAAATAGTTGCTCATCAACAGTAAGATGTTGCCCTGGGTTATAACTCAAAACGCAGTTCTCAACAAAACGTTGCCAGATGTCCGAGATCACAGCAAATCTGTTGTTTTTCACACATTTTGCACAGGTGTCCTTGTTGTCAAAGCGCAAATAGTCTGATAGCGGTCATGGGACATTGAATCTTTGATTGCCGGTACAACAAATAGTTCTGACCAGGCATCTACCACAGCACCAACTGTGGTCTTCGGTGGTCTTGTGAAAAGAATAGAGAAAAACACTATCAACTCAGAGAGGGAGAGGCAAGTTTGTTGTATCACGTCTTTATTTGAGAAATAATGGTGTCAGATTGAGGGGCTGTGAACATGACCGAGAGACTAAAACTGAATAAAAAAAAAAAGCTAACTTTTGCAAGAAGTAAAAATTTACACCGGGTGTTACAGACTTATATCAAATGTATGTTTTTCTTATACTAATAGTAATAATAATAGCAGCTCACTACTCAAAATGAGGAGAATCGAGGCTCGAACCCACAACCTCTTGATTAGGAGGCAGCAGTTCTTACCTCTGCACCAGCTCAACAGACATATCAGTTTGGTGTAGATTGACATTTGGGCTTGGATTTTAACTCATTGACAGCACCATGCAAATTGAATTATTTTCTTTTCTTTGGTTCTATTCTTGAATAAAAGCACACTTGTTTTGTTATAAATTTTGTGAAAGTGTTTATTTGATACTTTATTTGATTTGGACTTCAGTCTTCACACATTATACACTTCACGACGGCATTTTGTCATTATTACAGTAAGATAAAATATTTTCTGTTTTAATTATGTGTTCAAAATTTCCTGCCTGACATTTCCTGTCATCCTACATTTACCCAGATCATTGTAGACACGGAACACACGTGAAATGTATGTATCCCAAATAACAATATATTATTTATCCAATACAATTTCAAACACCTCACTGCCAGATAAAGAGACTTCAGCATCTGAGTTGACTTCAGCTGCCTCGGTAGAGGGATGAGTGAGCAGGCTGCCTGCTGTCAGTGCCGATCGACACATTTGCAAGACAAAGACGTTGATGAGAAGGTAAGAAGGAATTTAAAGGTGGTCTGGGATTACAACTTTTTCCGTTGGCTTCAGTGATTCTAGTGTTTAGCCTGCTGTTTACAACAGCATGCCAACAACTATGAGCATGTCTCCCTGTTTAAGAAAAAAAGACCGTAAACTGCTTAGCTACTCAAGGTGAACCATCTGAGATGTAGCTTACTGTGTGAACATTGTTATAAATCATTCAGGCAGGTTGTATGTTTTCATTTATTTAACTCCCAGTGTTTGTTATGTCTGGAGCCTCTGCAAAATATAATGATACATACGTTAAAATAAAGAAGAAAGTTTGTCATTACTTCATTGAAATAACATTGTGTTCACTGACATTAACAATCTCTGAAAGGTCTGGAATGACTTTCCTATGTTGTGCAGATCCTGCAGAGACACAACGGGATGGCTTTGTGCAGCTCTCACGGTACTGGAAAACTTGGTAAAACCGAAGGAAAGGTGAATAGTTGTAAGCCATAGTCCCATCAGTGCTGACGATTCCAGAGGTGAGTATTGCAGGGTGTGCATGTAAGGTTAATAGACTATAGTACTGCTTAAGGTTAAGGTGCCATTTAGGCTTATATAGTGCTTTATATGAAAAAGTAGCATACAAATCCAGTGTTAAATGTGGTAATTCACTCCCTTAGAAATTTGGGGACAAAGGAATGTTAAGTCATAATAACACATGGATCATGCAGTAGTCCAAATCAGTTTACAAGGCCAGCTGTCAGAATGACAGTTCAGGTCGCAGCAAAGAAATTTTGTTGCACCAATCGGTTTGTCCCTTTTATTGTCCGGAAACAGAAAAATAAACTATACAAACAAAATAAAGCTCATTGGTGTGTGTCCCTTCAATGGGGATTTCAAAGTAGTCACTATAACTGAGCTCCATCTGCCAGGCTGCTCTGGCCAGTAATGACGCAACCTTCCGGGACACCCAGGATTTTATAGCAGCTGGACCAGATAGGGTGGGGTTAAATGCCTTCACCCAACAGCTTCTTCACACTAACTAGAGTTAAGGTATGGGTTGTTACATACCTCAAATGAGCCTGCAAAGAGCTCCTCTGACACAAATGTGTTACACCATTTTTATAAATACATTATGCTCACTTATTCAGTATTTTGTATTTTTTGTGTTTTTTATTATTACACATTACACTGCACTCTTCACAGCAAATCTTCTTCTCAGTATATTTATTACTTGACATCACTACTGGCAAATATAAGTTCACCCACTAAAAGATTTTTACCTTGGAGCAAACATTTGGACTTGATAATCAGTTCAAAAGAAATAAAAAGTTTCTGGGAATTTTTCAGTTTTAGTAGAAAAAGCTTTTCAGTAATATTAGCCAAGTGCAATTCAATGTGTCGTTTGATCCCTATCTTGATGTAAATGTGTTTAAAAAGGTAAAACACTATATGTTAATAGCAAATAATTTGATTTCATGGTTACAGGTTTCAATATAGCAATATGGAATGCAAATTCTTACTACTGAAAATTGAAACAGATTGTTGCAGTCTCTGATTTTAATGTAAAATTTTCCAGGTCTGACTGTTAGAAGAAAGCAAATCAGATTTCTGCAGCGTTATTCTTTATGCTTGTAGATTAAGCTGAGAGAATTCTTAACAATAAATTCACAGGTTTCCCTTTTTACCATTTAGCACATCAAAGAAATTAGACAAAGTTAAAGCTTACTTGCTAAAGTATGTCTTTCTAGACCATTACTTCCCTTTTTATTTTGAAAATAAGCCATTCCCAGACTTTACTTGCATGCTCAAATGTCAAAATTTGATACGGATTAAAAGATTATCATGTAAAAAAGTACATCACACCTAAAGAGTTCATTAGTTATTGAAGAAAACTGAAAGTGCTGATTAACATATAGCTTACCGAAAAATACTTTCAAAATTGATTTAATATGTATGAAAAAGGCATCAGCAGCTTGAAGAGCTTTTAGTACCATCCGATTTGCAGAAGCATATGTGCAGTAATCTTTCACTGGAGTAGTGCTGGCTGGAAATCTGCCCAAGTCTATAGTGGCCGAAAGTCATTTCCTTGCTAGGTCCTTACAAAGATTGTATGAATTATTTATGTGTTTAAAGTATACATATTATTCAGAAGAAGGCAGATATTGTTTCTTTGAAAAGCCTTGTCCCTAATAAATGCTGAGTGCCGACTAAGATTCCTCACCACCTGCAGTCTCACAAGTAAACTGCAAAATGCATACTGCTCTCAAGAAAGCCACAATTCTGTCAGACTTGATTCACTAACATTTATCACTTATATGCAATGCATACTACTCACAAAAAGCCACAATTCTGTCAAACTACATTTACTAACATTTCTCGCTCATATGCTATGCACATTTTTATTCCAGTATAATTGCTTAATTTGATTCAAGCAGTATGTGTGAAGACTGAGTCAGAGTTAGGGTTACTTTTGCCTTCATGCAAGGTTATAAAATTGTGCCTAATTTATTTTTATATGCATAAAGCACTACACTTGCAAAAATTAATGCTATGTGATAATGAATTGCTTTACACAAGTTCTAAAAATGCAGACATGTGAATGTTAATTTAAATAACATAGGAAATATAAGAGAAGAACAAGTTGAGACAAATCACAAGGCTGGCGTACACTATGTAAAGCCTGTTATATTTCTCACCACACTGACTATAGTTGTGCTGTTTAAGATCCTGCCTCAAATGATTACTCTAGCAGATCAAGCAATTACACCTCCTAAAATTTTTTACAATGTATACTAAAACCTACGCTGTGATGTGGCAGACATGAGTGATGTTAGTTATTTTTCAAATTGCAGTGTAGTTTAACAATAGTCATGCTTAAAATAAATGACTTGTGGCACCATATATTCTTGGATGGTGTAGCCTGAGTGGAATAAAAATCAACTAAAAAAATTAAGGACATCAAAGATCATCAGGCAGTAGCTAAGTGAATATGTTTAGGTGGGAATATTTTTCCCAGTTTATGTAAGATAAATGCTAAAATATAGACTTCACAAATCTATAGATTCATTTTTAATGACTACAGTGGGATACAAAAGTTTGGGCAACCTTGTTAATAGTTATTATTTTCCTGTATAAATCGTTGGTTGTTACGATAAAAAATGTCAGTTAAATATATCATATAGGAGACACACACAGTGATATTTGAGAAGTAAAATGAAGTTTATTGGATTTACAGAAAGTGTGCAATAATTGTTCAAACAAAATCAGGCAGGTGCATAAAGTTTGGGCACCGTTGTCATTTTATTGATTCCAAAATTTTTAGAACTAATTATTGGAACTCAAATTGGCTTGGTAAGCTCAGTGACCCCTGATCTACATACATAGGTGAATCCTATAATGAGAAAGAGTATTTAAGGGGGTCAATTGTAAGTTTCCCTCCTCCTTTAATTTTCTCTGAAGAGTAGCAACATGGGGGTCACAAAACAACTCTCAAATGACCTGAAGACAAAGATTGTTCACCATCATGGTTTAGGGGAAGGATACAGAAAGCTGTCCCAGAGATTTAAGCTGTCTGTTTCCACAGTTAGGAACATATTGTGGAAATGGAAGACCACAGGCTCAGTTCAAGTTAAGGCTCGAAGTGGCAGACCAAGAAAGATTTCGGATAGACAGAAGCGAAGAATGGTGAGAACAGTCAGAGTCAACCCACAGACCAGCACCAAAGACCTACAACATCATCTTGCAGCAAATGGAGTCACTGTGCATCGTTCAACCATTCGCCGCACTTTACACAAGGAGATGCTGTATGCAAGAGTGATGCAGAGGAAGCCTTTTCTCCGCCGACAGCACAAACAGAGCCGCTTGAGGTATGCTCAAGCACATTTGGACAAGCCAGCTTTATTTTGGAATAAGGTGCTGTGGACTGATGAGCATTCATGCAGAGGAACAAGTACAACGTTATGGAATGGCCATCTCAGTCCCCAGACCTGAATATAATTGAAAATCTGTGGTGTGAGTTAAAGAGAGCTGTCAATGCTCGGAAGCCATCAAACCGGAATGAACTAGAGTTGTTTTGTAAAGAGGAATGGTCCAAAATACCTTCAACCACAATCCACTCTCATTGGAACCTACAGGAAGCGTTTAGAGGCTGTAATTTCTGCAAAAGGCAGATCTACTAAATATTGATTTCATTTCTTTTTTGTGGTGCCCAAATTTATACACCTGCCTGATTTTGTTTGAACAATTATTGCACACTTTCTGTAAATCCAATAAACTTCATTTCACTTCTCAAATATCACTGTGTGTGTCTCCTATATGATATATTTAACTGACATCTTTTATCGTAACAACCAACGATTTATACAGGAAAATAATGACTATTAACTGTATGTAAGCATTCATGGTCTTTAAATAGGTGGCATGATATAGCCAAAGCTGTCAAAGAAATACTCCTGCCGTATATGTATCCCATTTGCTACCAGTGAAACAAAGAAGAAAATAAGGATGCACTGGTGTAACAAAAAAACAGAATAAAAGTGCACTTGTTTTGTTATACTTGTACCTTTTGTGAAAGTGTTTATTTGATATTAGGACTTCAGTCTTCACACATTTTACACATCATGTCTACATTTTGTTAATTATAACTAAAATATTTCCTGTCATCCTGTACTTGCATAGATCTTTGTAGACATGGAACACACACAAAATGCATGTGTTCCAAATAACGATATGTTATTTACCCTATACAGCTGCAGGTACCTCAAAACCACATAAACTAGACTTGACTTGAGAGAACTTTTTGCTTTTCGGTGGTGGGCTTGATGGATAGCAGGCTGCTTGCTGCTTATGTTAATCGACGCATTTACAAAACAAAAGACACTGATGGAGAGGTGTGAAGAAATTTAAGGTGGGCCGGGATTACAAGTTTTATCGTAGGCTTAAGGGATTCTACTGTTAATATACATTGCTGTGCTTTGTATATCAATTTGTGACTTTTTGTTGCTTTTGATGATTTGTTCCTGATATTTAATGAGTGCCACCCTCTCATTTTATCAAGCTAATTACCTCTGTCCCAAAGCTGTGTTTAATCAGCTAATCAGTTCTATGTCACTGTCTTAGAAGAATCAGCTCTTGTGTGCAGCACTCCTCATGTGAAAACCTACTTGTGTAAAGATTGTAAGTCTACCTATGTGAGTCAATCGAGCAACGAGATGTCAAGGTAGTGGATAGTCTTATTCAACCATGCACATTGTTTCCCTACCATGTATTTTCATTACATTCCCATGAATAATACTAGATATTACTCTCAATACACTAATAGGTGGGAGTGTAACAGTAATATCAGTTGAGAGCTTTGTCAACAAAGCAGACTTTATTCCAGTATTATTAAGTTATGGCACTGACTGAGACATCCATTTATCCAGGAAATGCAGCAATACCGACAACGGTTTCTTCTGGATTCAACTTCTCTTATAAATGTAATTCTGCTGGAACAGGTGGAGAGACAGGTATAACAACAACAACAACATTTATTTATATAGCACATTTTCATACAAAGAGTAGCTCAAAGTGCTTTACATATTAAAGAATAGAAAAATGAAAGACACAATTATAAAACAAAATAAATCAACATTAATTAACATCGAATAAGAGTAAGGTTCAATGGCCAGGGGGGACAGAAAAAACAAAAAAACTCCAGACGGCTGGAGAAAAAATAAAATCTGTAGGGATTCCAGACCATGAGACTGCCCAGTCCCCTAACATAAATGAAACAGTCCTCTTTGGATTTAGGGTTCTCACGGAAGGGCTTGATGATGATGATGGTCACGTAGACTTCTGCCTTTTAATCCGTCCATCATTGTTGGAGCATCATGAAGCTTTGAGAAGGACCACAAAGAAACCGGAAAAAGAAACAGAAAAGAGAGTAGGGGTCAGTACGGATTTTAGAGCCACCATGAATAGTTATTATGAGGAAATTGAACAAATAGAGTATCAGGATTAAGTTAAATTAAGATTAAATTGAAGTTATAGAAAAGCCATGTTAAAGTAATGTGTTTTCAGCAGTGTTTTAAAGTGCTCTACTGTATCAGCCTGGCAAATTCCTATTGGCAGGCTATTCCAGATTTTAGGTGCATAGCAGTAGAAGGCCGCCTCACCACTTCTTTTAAGTTTTGTTCTTGGAATTCTAAGGAGACACTCATTTGAGCATCTGAGGTTAAGATTTGGAATATAAGGTGTCAGACATTCCGATATATAAGATGGGGCGAGATTATTTAAGGCTTTATAAACCATAAGAACAATTTTAAAGTCAATTCTGAATGACACAGGTAACCAGTGTAGTGACATTAAAACTGGAGAAATCTGTTCGGATTTTCTTTTCCTAGTTAGGATTCTAGCAGCTGCATTCTGCACTAGTTGCAAACGATTTATGTCTTTTTCAGGTAGTCCTGAGAGGAGTGCGTTGCAGTAATCTAGTCGACTGAAAACAAACGCGTGAACTAATTTCTCAGCATCTTTCAGTGATATAAGAGGTCTAACTTTACTTATGTTTCTTAAGTGAAAAAATGCTGTCCTAATGATCTGATTAATATGTGATTTAAAATTCAGATTACAGTCAACAATCACCCCTAAGCTTTTTACCTCTGTCTTGACTTTTAATCCTAATGTATCCAGTTCATTTCTAATAGCCTCATTGTATCCATTATTGCTGATCACTAAGATTTCAGTTTTCTCTTTATTTAACTTGAGAAAATTACTATTCATCCATTCTGAGATACAAGTCAGACATTCTGTTAGTGAATCAATAGAATCATGGTCATCAGGAGCTATTGATAAGTACAGCTGTGTGTCATCAGCATAGCTGTGGTAGCTCACGTTGTGCCCTGAGATAATCTGACCTAACGGAAGCATGTAGATTGAGAATAACAGCGGACCCAGGATAGAGCCTTGTGGAACACCATGTCGGATATCATGTGTCTTCGAGTTGTAATTCCCACAACTAACAAAAATTTTTCTCCCTGTCAGGTAGGATTCAAACCAATTTAAGACTGTGCCAGAGAGGCCCACCCATTGACTAAGGCGATTTCTAAGAATATAGTATATAGAATATACTAATAGTGTCCAAGAGCTGGAGATTCACAACCCTGGATACTACATTAACAATACTACCTCTAAATACCATGCAATCGTTCTATCATGCCTTAGTAACTGAAAACATTATTGTTCTTTATCATCCTCCGGGTCTGTTAAACAGCCTCGTCTATGAGTTGAACATGTGGCTCTCATCCATTCCAGATGATGCCATTCAGCAACCTGAACATCCACCTGGACAGTCTTTTCTGTTACAGATTCCCTTTCTCTTCTTTTTTTCTTTCAGCCTGGTACAGCTCCACACAACCAAAACAGCTGGTAAACTGCTGTTCTCTCACACAATTGCATATTCACAATGCAACTGTCACTCCACTACACACATCTAACCTCTTTTTAATTCAGTACCCTCTACTGGTCTACTCCAACTGCCATTCCTCCCACTGTGTTCTCCAATCCTTCTCTTCCACCTCTTTTCCCCTAGTTTTCACTGCTCTCCCTCCTCTTGACCACTCTTCCTCTCTTGATACCAAAGCTAATAAGCAATACCCTGTGCTCAACTCTGTCCCCTTGTTCTGATGTTGTCTGTCCTCTAGGCCTGCAAACAAAGGATCCTAATGATCATGGCTATGTAGTCTATGGACAGAGCTTATGACAACAAAAGTAAATGGAGGAAATCAAAAGCATATGCTGACCTGGATAAGCAACCATCTGTTTAGTGTTCCTTCTCTTCTGCTACTACCAAAACTAATATAGCTTTCTTTCAAAAAAGGAATAGCAACAGTTCTGGTCTCTCCTCAACCCTCCACCCCCAACCTCTTGGACTGCTAATGACTTTACAACCTTTTTTCTGGAAAAGGTGGCTGACATCAGCAGTCAGTTCTTATCACTCGTACCAGTCAGTCTGTTCACTCCCGAATACAGCACATCACTCACCACTTTCCCCCTCTTTCCACCACTGATATTTCCAGCCTACTCCGTAGTTACCCTACTAGCTGTCCACTTGAACCCATTGCCTACAGACTAACACCCCCGCCCCACCCCCAATTTTGCATTTACACATATCATCAACACCTCTCATAACTCAGGCACTTTCCTCCTGTGTTCAAACATACCCTAATAATCGTTTAAATCAAAAAGCCCATACTTGACCAGTCTCAAGTACGTAATTACAGACCAGTCCTTTCTTTTCTATCCAAGACACTTGAATGTGCCATCTCTAACCAAATTTCTTTCCTTACTTCTACAGTAACGTCTGCTTAATCCTAACCAAACAGGCTTCTAAGGAGGCCATTCCACTGAGACTACTATACTAATAGTTGTTGACACATTATGGCTGGCTAGACATAACAACATGACATCTGTCCTCAACCTTCATGTAGTCTTAGCTCTACCTCACGTGCAGATCCTACGGTGTATCCTGGTAAGCAGAGATGTTAAGGGTGCAACAGGCAAGTGCATGGGTTCCCCAAGGATCGATGCTGAGTCCTCTCCTCTTCTCTTTATATACACCACCTCATTAGTCCCATGATTTCTTATTTCAGTGTCTTGCCAATGATACACAACTGTACCTGCTGATCTATCCAAAGAGCCACATAGTATTAGCTAGAATCTCTGCATGTCTCACTGATATTGTAACCTGGATGAAGGAGCACCATCTCCAGCACAGCTTGCCAAAGATGGACTTGCGTGTTATCCCACCTCGTCCATCTATTAACACTAGAATCCTCGAAGCCTACGAAAAATCTTGGGCCACCTTAAATTCTTTTGCAAATCACCATTAGTGTGTTTTGTTTTGCAAATGTGTCGATCAGCACAGGTAGCAGGCATCCTGCTATCCCATCCCCCCTACCGATGCAGCTGAAGTTCTCCAAGCTCAAGTCTGTTTATCTGGGTGCAAGGTGCCTTGAATTGTATAGGGTAATAGTATATTGTTATTTGGAACACATACATTTCATGTGTGTTCCATTTCTACAACAATCTATGTAAATGTAGGATGACAGGAAATGTGAGGCAAAAAATGCTGAATACATACCTAAACCAGAAACTTGTAATAATTGGCCAAATGCTGACATGAAGTGCATAATGTGTGAAGACTGAAGTTCAAATATCAAATAAACACTTTCACAAAAGACACAGATATAACAAAACAAGTGCCTTTTTTTCAAGAATTTAACCAAAGTAAAAGAAATTGGGGCAGGGAATGACACACACACCCACATATACATCTACTTGGCTAGTGCAGAGGTAAGAACTGCTGTCCCCAAGTTGAAAGGTGGCAGGTTTGATCCTGGGACATTCATGCATTAACTGTTTTGAGTAGTGAGCGGCTTTTTATTATAAAATAAATTAATACATTTGATTTATTTGAGTCTGTAACAGCCGTTGTAAATTTATGGTACTTGTAAAAGTTAGCGTTTTGTTTCATTATTCACTTTTATTCTCTCAGTCATGTTCACACTCCCCCCGATCTGACACTGTTAGTTTTCAAATAAAGACGTGCTATAACAGAGGTGAACTCAGAGGATGAGGGTTCTACATCGGAGAAAGAGAACAGGAGCCCTCCCCACAAGAAGCGTCCACTTACACATAAGAACAATGCAGCTGCACCAGGCATAAAGGCGAAAGATGCAGCAAGAGGCTGGGCGTCATCCTGCCAGTGAATTTGCCACACACATGTCCTTTAACGAAACAGCAGGGCTTACAGAGCTCGTCAAGGTATTGTGCAAAGTCCTGTTTTTGATTATGTTTTGTGATGGTCTTTTTCATTTATATGTTAAATATATACTTTGTAAAAGCTAGATATAATGTTATTTATCTTTATTTATTTACTTATCTCCCTACAGCGTAAAGTCACAAGTAGACTGCAGAGCTTCCTGTGTCTGATCAACACGGGCATGCTGACAAAGTACATGGTGGAAACTCCTTTCGCACTTTACATAACTGTTGTTACGGTTCTGCCTTTGTCCTGAAACGGTTATATAAGATTTATGACCTTAGTCTTGGAAAGTCTTTCTCTTGTGGAATGACTGGGATCTTTTCATGAATAAGGAGTAAGATTGCACATGTACTTTATAAGCATGCCTGTGTTGATAAAACAAAAGACACTAATGGAGAAGCACAAAGGAATTTAATGTGTCTCAGGGTTACTAGTTTTTTCATATGCTTAAGGGATTCTAGTGTTAAAAACCTCAATCTCAATTCACCTCGGCTTACTATTGCTAAGCCAGTACGCACCCTTGTGGTGGTGATCGATGACCAGCAATCCTTCACTGCTCATGCAGCAAATGTCTCTGGCTCTTGGTTCACTCTATAAAACATCCACAAGATCAAACCATACAGTATATGGCAGAGTATGCAGCACAATTCCTGGTCCAGGCTTTGGCCTAGTCACATTTAAACTGCTGCAGCTGTCTGCTGGCAGGAATACGGGCATGTGTTACTAAGCTGCTGCAGATGTTTTATAATGCAGTGGAATGTCAGCTGCTTAACCAGCCAAGACAGACACATGTGACATGTCCTTTTTTCAGATCGCTACATTGGGTCGCAAAGTTTAAATCTTTGATACTTGCCTACACATTAGCCAATTGGTCTGCACCTACATAATACTGTATATATGGAGACATTTGTAAGCTTCTGTTCTCCTTCTTATCCTGTTCTCCTTCTTATCCACTCAGGTCTGCTGATAAGCAACATCCGGAGATGCCACCATGGCATCAAATCTCATTCCTGGCTCTTCATGTTTAGCTTCTGGCTGGTGGAATAAGCAACCTACCTTCACCCAAACTGCTGGTGCCATCAATGTCTTTAATTGTGGAATCAGATTTAAACTTAAAATCACATATAACCCTATTACAGTACTGAGAGTATTTTTCAGTTAAGAAAAACTGCCAGAGTTAGAACTTTTAAAACATGTCAAGATGTTGAAAATTTCACATTTTGTTCACTGCAATGCACTTTAAACAAGACAACCTTAGAAAAATATTAATCATCTGGAGCTAGTTCAAAATACAAAAGCAAGAACCTTAACCAGTAAAAGAAAATATAAGGACATCACGACAATCTTAGTACTGTTTTATTGGTTAGCTGTGTCCCTTAGAAGTGATTAAAAAATTAACTGTATGCAGAGCTCTGAAGAAACTTGCCTTTTCTAATATTTTTGATTTCCTATACCCTTTCATTCCCAGTTATAACTTAGATACTCAAACACTGGTTTGCTTATAATTCCAAGAGACAAGCATAAAAGACGAGGTGAGGTAGCCTTTTGCTATTATACACCAAAACTTTGTAATGCTTTCCCTATAGAGACACTCCAACCTAATGCCATGGAAAATCTGCAAAAAATATCCTGAAAACCTACTTTTTAATTTCAATTTTTTCAGATCTCATTTTCTTTGTTCCTGTTCTAACAGATTATATATATTTTTTTTAACACCAGAATCCCTGAAGCCAACAAAAGTGCTATCGATGTACAATTAATGCAGTCATGAGGAGCTGCAAGTAAAATTAAGGTAGCCCGGCATTACAAATATTTGTTCAATGTTTTCTTTTCTGGTTTTCTGCAGTGTCATTTTAATCTACAGTCGCCTGTGATGCCACAAGGAATGTGAATGATTGAACCTTTGATGAGACTTAGTACATCTAATCTCTTAATGATGGTGCATCCCTGTGATGCCTTGTGTCAGCAGCCCATGGCATTGTCCCTAGTCAGGGTATCTTGTAGGTCATAGACTGAGGATGGACCAGTAGCATGGGAGGACACAACACCAGTTTCCTACTGCAAAACTTTGCAAAAATGCACAGCTAAAATGCAAAAAAAAAAAATGAAAGTATCATTGTGCAGTTCACATAAATATACTTAAATAAATAGATGCTTAAAAACAGCGACTTTGAGAATAAAAAAATAAAACACTTAAAATCGGCCATTGTTTTTTCCTTGCTTGCAAATCTTCCATCCCTACTGTGCCCACTCAACAACAGATCAGCAAACTCAAGGTGGTACAAGTACTGGGGCCTCATGTATAAACGGCGCGTACGCACAGAAATGTTGCGTAAGAACTTTTCCACGTTCAAATCGCGATGTATAAAACCTACTCTTTGCGTAAAGCCACGCACTTTTCCACGGTACCTCATACCTTGTCATATGCAAGTTCTCCGCTCGGTTTTGCAGACTGGCGGCACCCAGCGTCAAAGCAATGCTACTGTTCCTGTGTGGTTACACCTTATTTTCCTGACGCAGCTTTATAAATACACTGAAACTAACTGCATATTGTTTATTACTGTAACGCATCTAATTGTAATTAACTTGTAACAATATAATGGTCCAGGGAATAGCTATAGTATTCCAAATACCATAACTGCTTTAGCGTTGTTACTCTTACTGCACCTCCTTTCTTCTTCTTCTTCTTCTTCTTCTTTCAGCTCCTCCCGTTAGGAGTTGCCACAGCGGATCATCTTTTTCCATATTACTCTCACTGCACCACTCGTAGTATTTATATAACTGTATCTGAGTGTGAATAACAGCAGCAGCTGATCGGAAAGAGAATTATCGGTATACAGCTTCAAGCACACACTGTCTCAGCAACGGCAAATCGTTTCAAAGCCTTTCCTGTCCGGACCTCGCAGTTCAGAAACAGTTTCATCCCAAGAACTTTAAATGCACTTAATCAATTGCACCTTGTAGAACTGTTTGTACTTACAAGTACAATCACCCCACTGTAAACTTGCACTACAGTTATAATATCGCACAACCTGAGCCACTTTATAAAGCGCGTATTTACATATGATGATGATATCATTTTTAAGGTGAAATGCAGCAAAATATGTTTATTATATTATGCTGATAAAACTTTAACTTCATTTAAATAATCTATATTCTTCACTGGGAGTGTCGTGAAGGATAGAATAATTAAACTACGAAGATATTTCAGTGCTCCTTAAACGTTTTGAAGAATCGGCGCTCTAAGCTTACAGATGACTTAACTTCTATTACAGAGCTGATTTGGTGTGATTGGGTATTGGGGAAAAAAAAAAAAAGGACTGCAGTGGTGGTATTTATATTGAATATAAAACAGAAAGAGGAAATAGCAACACAGCTAAAAGCGCAGCAACAAATTTCAACAAAAGTTAAATGCTTGTGTCATGAGCACAAGGCGGCTATGCAGCGTCTGCAACGGACGTGGCCATCCACCGTGCCTCAGTATTTTAGTTATTCAGAGAGCTGTAATATCACAAATGTAATGGATTCTGTGTCCAGTTGGAGGAAGAGAGCCGGATTAAGAAGCAAGTAGTGATTCACACACATAGAGCACATAGAAGATCAAATACAAAACAAAGCATTTAACGTGCTACTTTAATTACGATGTGATTTGAGAAACTGGTTAATTAAACGATTTTAAGATGAAGTTTATGATGTTCTACTTTAATGACAAAATAAACTATGCGATTAAAGTGGAAATGTCGAGATTGAAGTTGACATTTTGTGCTTTCTCCCTACTGTGAGCCTTTTTTTCTCTGTACCCTAATAAGCTTTCATATGACACTCGGACAGTGGGCTACAACTCGCCTTTTCACAGCGACTTTGATATGTGACTTCTTTTTTATTTCCGGCACTGTGCGACTTTGTGAACGTGAGCTTTCAAGCTTCTCCAACACGCTATGTCACTCGATCAACTTCCTTTTTAGTTGATTATACCACGGTTTATTTGAACAAATAGTATGTTTTTCCTTTGCCTCCACTTGGTATTCGCTGAAATTCTTATGTTTTCCCCCGTGCTTTTCCCATTGTCTTTTCACAGAAGGCTGAGCTTAAGGGCGATTTATATTCATTTGCATATTCAAAGAGGCGTAATTCTGGGAGGAGTTGGGGCGTTACATAAAGCGTGTGCATGAGCATTACTTTTCACACTGATCGGGATTTATATAGCGGAAGAACGTGGAAGTTTGTGTAAGCACAGATTCCTGCATCTGCTTTTTTCTGTGCATGAGCACATTTCGGCTTTTGTGCTTACGCCATGTTATAGTGTGAGTTCTACGCACGGCGTTATACATGAGGCCCCTGGTCTTTTCCCAGTCACCTCCACTGACATTCATTGTCTCTTAGAGCCCTATCTACTCCCCACCGCCTCCATCCGCAGTGACTGTAGAGCCCTCGATATTTCCGTGGTCATTACAGTCATCAGCAGGTCTTGATCCAGAGCAGCACTCCTCTCCTTTACACTATACTACACTACTGAGAAAAACTGCACCTGGCGTTTTTGCCATGTTTGTGACATAAGGTTTTCGCAAAGTGTCACAATAATAACTATTATGAGCTGCTGTAACATATTTGGTAGAATAACCAAAGCAGCAGAGTAGTCTTTTGGTTTTGCCAACTTTCAAGGTTTATTTTATCCAGCATCCCATTGGGTGCATACTGGCTTAGCCATCCTCCTTTGCCATCTGACCATAGCATTGGACTTACCACTTATAATCATTAAAAACCTAAAGTTAACAGTAATTTAAGTAATGCTTAAGAACTTTTTCTTTTCAATTGCTTATTTTTATTGTTTGTATTTATTTGTTTATTTTATTTATTTCTCTGTATTCATTTATGTACATCATTTGTTAAATTATTTTTTTTCCTTTGTATCTGGCTTTTTTTTCTCTTCAAATTCTTGTAAAGCACTTTGAGCTACACATTTGATATGAAAATGCAGTAAATACATGATATTCTTGTGATGTGAATTGAAGTAATACTTTCAATATGCAAGCAATATTTTTCTGACTCTTACAAGTTGCAGTTATTACTCGCTCAGCAATGAAGTAACATTCCCTGTTCTGTAACATATTGCCACTGACATGATTCTGATTTGTTTTAAACAGGACACCCACCTTTTGTCTTGTGGGTACTGAACCCATAATGCAGCTCCAGGCAACCAGCCACTACACAATGTCAAAAATCCTTTTACGTTTTATTCTTGTTAACTACGTAAGAAGGATGAGGTGCCTACAATGTATATATAAATGGAGATAGCAGGGTGGATTGTCTACATTCATTAAAACCTTATACACAGTGCAATGAAGAGTACTCTACATTTATTATAGCACCCAAGAAATAAGAGGCTGACAACAGGACTCAGACTAGGCTTGAACTGACTGAATGTGGTTTTTACTTTAGGACCAGTAGTTGTGCTGAAAACCGAAATCCTCTAAACTAGCAGAGTATTTCATTTCTTTTTTGCTTAAAAGTAATTACTAGTACCTCGCCTGACTACCTTCACATTCTGGGCACTTCCTTTACAATGCTCCCCATGTCTTTTCACGTCCTGTCCGATTTCCACTTCATCTTAATCAATCATCTTTCTTAAGTTAAAGGTCTTTACTCTCTGTCCATTCATGTATTCTTGCACAATATATCAGTCATTTACCATAGAAAGTTTGAGGGAAAAAAATATGAATTAATAAATTTGCTTGCTTTAAAGGATAATTCTTTTTTATGAGATGTTTCACTGCTGTTCACCCTCTTCCTGCCTTGTTATGCTGCAGCTCATAAAGGCCTCTGAAGGATAAAGTGGTTATGGATAATAGATGAATCTGTAAGGGTGCTAATGGAGGGCTTCCGAGGTAATATTGTTTTCATTTCTGCCTCATTACACAGGTCTTGTAAGTACCTTGAGCAACATTCTATCATCTTTGAATGATCCATCCTTGTTTTGTATCCTTTTTCTCACATCATAAGTTGGTATTATGAGGGCAGTCTGTATGAATGTAAACCTTTTTTATACTGATTAGAGCAAGTATGTGCACCAAGGTCAGTGCTTTTTTATGCTATTCATTCTATTTTATTTTATTTTTTTCTAAATGCACATTCCCTAAAAGTAGACCTCTGTAATCATTTAAAAAGATGTGACATAATGTATTTCATTGAATGTATAGAATATTTAAAACAGAACAATGCTGTATATATCTTACTGAAGTGTTATTTCTCGTTTGCTTCCTGGTCCGGGAGATGGAGACAGAAGTTCTGTACAGTGGGAGGTTTTAATACATTACAATAAAACCACTTTATTGGAAAAAATGTTAGTAATGTACAGTATGGTTCTACAGAAGTAGATAAAGAAGAAAAGTATACTGTACTAAGAAAAGGAAATAAAAATAGTACTGGAATGTCTAGAAGCCATAACCAAAATGTCAAACTAATGATGTTTGCTGAGTCAAAAAACAAAATTTGTAAATCTGCCTTCTTCAAAATACTATTATTGTAGATTTTTAAATTAATATAAAAGCCAAAAAAGTGAAAGTAAATGTCCCTTTTCAGTATTAGAACCCACCATATGCTAATCAAATATATGCATAAAGCTCCTTGTTTATTTCCTTACTATAGATTTTCAATGAGTGTGCAAATGTATGAATGAACAATAAAGCAATCAATATTGACCAATCTTATCAAATTAGCATAAGAGGAACTGCACATAACACAGAAAACATAGACACTCCTATATGTTTTCCTCTTTAGTATGAATAGTTTTTTTTTACAGATATTGACATAAGACATTGAAAAATGTAATTTAATATTAGTATGAACCAGGGAAAAATTGCAGTCTGCAACAACAGTACGACAATTCCTGTGATCGAGTTTCCACCAACAGCATCAAAAAATAATGAAAAAGTTTAGTATTGCTTTTGTCAGTTAGAAACTCATTTAGAGAGAAGAAAATTGCAAAACATCATGCAACAAATAGCATAAACTACCAGTGCAACCATTTGTGTTTGATCAATTGCATACTGTATGCTTCTTTCTTGTTAGAGTGCAGTCCTGCAGCATTGCTTAAGTATTCTCAGGCATATTTATCGTGAATCAAAAACAGTTGCCTGTTAATTTTACTGTAGTCACGAATTGGTCTCTTTGTGTAAATACAGTGAACTGCTGCTAAATTTGTACAGGTGCCAACTTTGATTCTGATGGTAAAATATAACATTTTTTGTCCTGCTTTGGTAGAGTCAGTCAAAGACAGTCATTTGGGTCTTCATGGATAGTAATCTGTACAGCTGGTAAGCTCAAACTTTGCCTGTAGTAGGAACACAGTGAAGCACCTTAATCCATGACAGTTTTTAGCATGCTAATGGCCATCTCCCTTTCTTCTGATTACAGTTAGCTTTCTCTGCATTTGATAATGCTTGAATAATTGTGGTCTTTGACATGCTGAATCCTAAGCTTTGGATGAAGGCTATATTTATATGTGGTTTATATGTTTCGTCTGAACAAAAATGCACCAGACAAGCTTTTGTGTGTTTTGCAAGTTGAATTGCCACACTGCACAAGCTCGTCAAAGGCTTAAAACAAATTGACAACCTTTTGTAAAAGTACACTATCGACTACTCATGTATTCTCAAGTAAGAAAAAATGTTTACTATGGCAATATATTATCACTATTGTTTTTGTGGACTTTATATCATCATATCATACAAAAATTCATTTGTAGGACAGTGAAAATAGTTTTTCAGGTTTCAGAAGCACGATTATAAATGATGCAGAATAAAATAAAACAATTGTTTGAATTATAAAGGTCATTTCATGAAGTTGGCCATGAGAAGATTTAAAGTATACAGCACTCTTTTCAGCAAGTGAATAACATCCATTTACTATACCCTCAATAGCTAACTCAAGGACACAGGTGCAAAAATTGCAGGCAAGGCAGAAAGCTCCCAGACGGGCAGAAGGCACCCTTACATATACATTTTTTTCCAGCTTCCATTTTCATATTCTGTTCGGTGTTTTGGCTTAAAAGATTAATCTATTATCTGATTTGGATGAAAATTGATTATCCTCCAATTTGGCCATGAACTTAAAATGCCAGCCTTTTCTTTCTTTTTTGTCTCTGTATTGAAATAAGCAGGTTAAGAAAACACATAGTCTAGTAAAAATATCCAGGCTCCATTATATTTTTCATTGTGACATTACCTTTCACTATTGACTTACTGTGTATTTAGATAAAATTGTACTTGTAACAGTATTAATAATTAGCCACTTTTATTAACATATGTGCAGTAATGCACTGCAAACAAGTTACTCTCAATAATGCATGGCCTCTCTTCCTGATGATTATCAGTCTTAAAAATGGCTGAATAGACGTGATGTATGACTGACTCCCTCTGCTTCACCACTAAGACTGCCTTTCCTGCATTCATGCACACTGTTCAATGGGTTATTGCTTCAAAAAAATAAGAAATATACTAACTGATGCATGGCTTTCATCCTCCCTGTGTGGTTAAAATGCAGCTTGCTTCCTTGTTGCTACATATTGTGATAGTCTTGGCTTGTTACAAAGGATTTAAAGATTTTTCTTATATAATAAACTCATTAATTCTAATCCTTGGCACACTTTTTAAAATGAGGTTCCTTTATGACAGCCCACTCAACCCATCTCCATGACTAGTGCTGACATACTACAGATCATTTATATTGAAACTAATCACTTAACAAAAAACACTAGGCTATGCAACAAATAAATTGTTGTTTCAACAAATGTGAGAATTTGACTTAATTCTTTTTATGCATTTCAGTTATAAAGCTGTCTCACTTTCTTCCGAACAACTCTGAGGCAGAAGTGTCTAATTTGCAAATGTTTTAGTAATGGTTGAAAAATGCTGCTGACCACTGTGGATCTATAATAAATATATTGTAGGTCAAATCTTACTCAGGCACCTCCCACCGATCAGCCATTTGAAAAGCATAAAATACCGGCAGTCCTCTGTGCATTTTATTTCACATTTTGTTGTCTTTGACAGATATTCTTTTGCATGCAGAGACTGTAGCATGCTTAAACAAAATCCTTACCTTTCTTTCCAACTATGTAAAGTTAAAATGATCAATTTTGCTGAAAGAAACCACATTATTACTGCAGAAAATGGTATGTTTTGTCCATTAAATGCAGTACACTAGACGTCTGTTTTTTAGCTGTATTTAAAGTTCAGGACAAAATGATCTCATATTTGCATTTAGTTTTGATTACAGCCAAGGGCTTGTTAAAATTTTCGGTACATTTTCATTTTCAGCATTAAATTAAAATATGTCTGGTCAATGTGTAAACAGGGACACCAAAAAATTGGTCTTCCCCTCAACACTAGAATCCCTGAAACCTAAGAAAAAAGTCGTAATCCTGGGCCACCTTAAATTCCTTTGCACCTCCTCATTAGCGTGTTTTTTTTGCAAATGTGTCGATCAGCACTGACAGCAAGCAGCCTGCTATCCCATCCCCCACTGACGCAGATGAAGTTTTCCCAACTAAAGGATCTTAATCTGGGTGTGAAGTGCCTGGAGTTGTATAGGGTAAAAAATATATCGTTATTTGGAATACATGCATTTCATGCATGTTCTGTGTCTACAACAATCTGGGTACATTTTTGATGACAGGAAATGCAAGGCAAAAAATGTTGAATACATAACTAAAACAGAAACTTTTTTCATGTTATAATATTAATGAAAAAATGTTGACATATTAACTGTATAAAGTCCAAATATCAAATAAACACTTTCATAAAAGGTACAAGTATAAGAAAACAAGTGCAGCTTTATTCAAAAATATAACCAAAGAAATATAATTTGGGTTAGGGGAGAGGCTGAAATGTCTGCTTGGCTGGTGCAGAGGTAAGAACCTCTGTCTCATAATCAAGTGCTTAATAAATTCAATAAATATTTTAATCAACTTTGAGATAGAACATGGAAAAAATCCCAATAATTGTTCAAAAATAACAAACAAACAAAACAAAAATCTATACATCCATTTTTTTAACCAACTTATTATAATTTGAGGTTACAGATTCATCAAGTACAATGCATTGAGCATACAAAACAAAATACAGGAGATGATTCAAGTGTATAGGGACAAGGCAGAATTGTAATTTAAAAGGAGGCAAGGACCCAGGAAACCATACAGTCAGCCAAAAAACAATGTCAAAGCCAAAACACAAACCATAAGGAAAATCAAAATAAAGTTGCCTAAAAGTCCTCTAACTAACATGCCCCTCACTATACTAGAAAAGTATTATATATTATATTATATATTTTCTTGCCCCTCACCATACTAGAAAAGTAGTATATAGTAAACAAGAATTTAACTTCACAATTCATCATCATATCATGTGATGGGAAACATCCACAGTAACAGTTCAACAAGTTTGCAGAATCCATGACCCACTATACAAATGGGGCACAAACTAAGCAAAATACAAAAATATCAACACAGTGATGTTACCATCAGAATAATAAAATAATAATAATTAATACCATAAATAAAAACATGAAAATTACAACATTTAAGAAGCAAGTATTCTACAAAAATAAAACCAGTGACACAGACTTCTTGAAGCCTTTGCTGGACTGGGTGCCAGTCTATCAATTTAAACTTGAAAATTAAACAAATTTAATGAAGAGAGACAGCATTTTTTATCAAAAGGACCAGAAGATGAACAAAGTAAAAAAAAAAGAAAGACTAGCTGAGGTCAAAACCAACAGTCACCAGATATATCAACAAAGCCTAAACAAAAAAAGGACAAAAGCAAATGAATGAAGAGCAAAAATAAAGGCCTAGAAAGTCTCAAAAGAAGACAGATTCATTATTCACAAACTTGGATACAAAATGGCCAATAAGATTGCTTTTTAACCTCTCACTATCTGACCCCCTCAAGTCATGATCAAAGAGACCACACCCCTAGCAACCAGGACTCACTACTTGACAAAAGAATCCAAAAAATGGTAGCACTATGGAAAAACAAAATGGTGTTGAGACAAAACATAAATAAATTATAAATTCCTCATAAATGCATTAAACTGGAAATCTGACTTTAGAATTAGAATCCATGACTTTTAGAACTCCAGAATAGAATATAAATTGTCAGAATTTATTCAGGATAAAGCATAAACAATGTAAAAAACTTCCAGTCATAACACCAATGTATAAGGGTTTGGGATGAATGTGGGAATTAGGTATAAAAACCTATAAAAAACACACAAACACCACTTTAGTCTCATGAAGCTCTGAGGCAGCATCTGTAATCACTGCACCATCACATCTAAAAGTAAAAGAACTTATTTATCAATTGTGCAGAGCAAGAATTTTATGATCAGCAGATTTTATTAATTAATTGTGCATTCCAATAAACTATTTTGAATAAATTATACTCCTTTTTAGATGATATGAAAATATCATTTATTTCTTGCTACAAACATTTTCAGAGAATAAAAAATGTAAACCATTATGTCACAATGCCATCTTGTTTTGTATATGGCCACAGCCATTTTGTGAGACCCTTTGCCAAGTCTTGACTCCTGTTTGTCAGGGATGTGGTCAAAGAGGTGGTGACATCTGACATTATTCATGTGAAAGGTTTAAAGGTCAAAACTGGAGGCCATGTTCTCATCCGAGTTTATGGATGATGACTGTGATAGTGTGCAATTCTTTTAGGTAATAATTAACATCTTGGCTTTAGAACAATGCTGTTCTTTTTGGTACCTCAATTTTTAGTTACTGATTTAAATCTGACTACTGATTGGCTTGACATTTGGTTCTGATTTTGGCCTTTTCCTTGGTCATGTTTCATCTTCTGGTTCTTACCATTATAAACAGGTGCATCTTATACATGGATACAGTTTCTCTTTCGGTTTGTACATGCTCAGTTTCTCCCTGTGCATTTTCTGTGCAGCAAGCGACTGAGCAAGAGAGAGAGAGCGCGACACACACACACACAGGTGCGGGAGAGAGAGGCACACACACACACATACACACACGCAAGAGAGGCATACACACACACAGGTGCGCGCTAGAGAGAGGAACACACAGGTGCTCCAGGCTCGCGAAAGAGAGAGCGAGGGAGGGAGGACTGGACGCATAAGGTAGAAAAGGCTTGTTTTTGTTTTCAGTTCTGTTTACAGCGATCGGTTCATAGTGTGCATTGTGGCAATGTTACTTTTCTTGGTGGTTTATTAAATTAAGGATTTTTCAAATGTAAATTTTTTTCCCTGTGCTTAAAACTCATTAAAAAATGTTTTTAGCGAGCAGTTCCTAGCACTATAGCGCAAACTATTGCAGTGTTAGTTTTCTCTGTTGTTCAAGGCTTTCTCAGTGTTATTCAATGCGTGATGCTCTCGGTGCGTAGACGGGAGTGTTTATTGGACCTTATAATTGTGAGCGCATGTGTCAGTGCCTCTCCTTCACCTTCGATGGCTGTGTGACGGGGACAGAGAGGAGTGGTTTGAATCCAATTTGAATTTCAAGGTTTGTTTTCAAGCGACAGTCGGTTAGCAGTGCTGCAATTGTAGCTACTGGGGTATGCCTCAGTCCGCGCGAGATTAGCCGTCACCCCTGCACTGGCATTTCACACCATTTCAAATTTAAATATTTTTCAGGTGCAGAGTCGCTAATACTGTATCGATTTTGGAGAATGACACGGTGTTTGAAAGCTCATTTTACAATACATCTACCTGTTTGCCTTATTGTAACATTAGGAAATTGTTTTATTTTGAATTTTCACGTCACCGATACGTTGTTTTCGCTATCTAGTATGTTTCTCGCTCCTTGTTGTTGTTCAGAGAGACTCCAGCCTAACACAAACGCATGAATACAATCTCTGGTGCAGGCGGCAGCAGCTTTTAATTAGTAACTCAAAATCAGGATGCGTCTTATAAGCACGTACACAGGTTTTTCCATGGTTTTTAGGGTCAAAAATCTACTGTGTCCTATACATGGTATCGTCCTATATGTGGGTATTTACGGTATATCTTTTGATATTCATATTTTAAATAAAAATATAAGCTACCAAATAATTATTTAAAATTTCATATAAAACATTTTCCACTCCTTTAATGAATTTAGATATATAAACTATTTTAACTACTACTTCCTTTTAATACGTTTGGTGGCTGTAATACTACTACTACTACTTCTTCTTTTTTTGGCTGCTCCCGTTAGGGGTTGCCACAGTGGATCATCTTCTTCCATATCTTTCTGTCCTCTGCGTCTTGTTCTGTTACACTCATCACCTGCATGTCCTGTCTCACCACATCCATAAACCTTCTCTTAGGCCTTTCTCTTTTTCTCTTGCCTGACAGCTCTATCCTTAACATCCCTTTCACTCTTGCTGATACCCGCCTGTCACAAATTACTCATGACACTCTTCTCCACCCATTCTACCCTGCCTGCACTCTCTTTTTCACCTCTCTTCCACAATCCCCATTACTCTGCACTGTTGATTCCAAGTCTTTATACTCCTCCACAGTCTCTCACACGCACAATATTTTAACCTTCCTTCTCTCCATCATATCTGCTAACTGTCTTCCCTTACCAGTCATACTGCCAACATTCAAAGTTTCTACCCTCAGTTCCACTCTCTTTACTTTCCTCCTCTCCTTCTGCCTCTGGACACGTCTCACCTCTCTTCTTCTCCTTCTTTGGTCAACAGTAGTCCAATTTGTGCCAGCACCCTATTGGCTAACAGTACTGGTGGTGTTTGTTGTTAACCCAAGGCCCGACCGATCCGGTATGGAAATTTGTATTTTTGCCCGCAGTTTGATTTGGCAAAATTTTATACTGGATGCCCTTCCTGATGTAACCATCCCCATTTATCTGGGGTTGGGACTGGCACGAAGAAACACACTGGTTTGTGCATCCCCTGTGGCTAGGTTAGAATTAATAGTATTAATTACCGTCATCTGCATTTTATATACAGTGGTGTGAAAAACTATTTGCCCACTTCCTGATTTCTTATTCTTTTGCATGTTTGTCACACAAAATGTTTCTGATCATCAAACACATTTAACCATTAGTCAAATATAACACAAGTAAACAGAAAATGCAGTTTTTAAATGATGGTTTTTATTATTTAGGGAGAAAAAATCCAAACCTACATGGCCCTGTGTGAAAAGTAATTGCCCCTGAACCTAATAACTGGTTGGGCCACCCTTAGCAGCAATAACTGCAATCAAGCGTTTGCGATAACTTGCAATGAGTCTTTTACAGCGCTCTGGAGGAATTTTGGCCCACTCATCTTTGCAGAATTGTTGTAATTCAGCTTTATTTGAGGGTTTTCTAGCATGAACCGCCTTTTAAGGTCATGCCATAGCATCTCAATTGGATTCAGGTCAGGACTTTGACTAGGCCACTCCAAAGTCTTCATTTTGTTTTTCTTCAGGCATTCAGAGGTGGATTTGCTGGTGTGTTTTGGGTCATTGTCCTGTTGCAGCACCCAAGATCGCTTCAGCTTGAGTTGACGAACAGATGGCGGACATTCTCCTTCAGGATGTTTTGGTAGACAGTAGAATTCATGGTTCCATCTATCACAGCAAGCCTTCCAGGTCCTGAAGCAGCAAAACAACCCCAGACCATCACACTACCACCACCATATTTTACTGCTGGTATGATGTTATTTTCTGAAATGCTGTGTTCCTTTTACGCCAGATGTAACGGGACATTTGCCTTCCAAAAGTTCAACTTTTGTCTCATCAGTCCACAAGGTATTTTCCCAAAAGTCTTGGCAATCATTGAGATGTTTCTTAGCAAAATTGAGACGAGCCCTAATGTTCTTTTTGCTTAACATTGGTTTGTGTCTTGGAAATCTGCCATGCAGGCCGTTTTGCCCAGTCTCTTTCTTATGGTGGAGTCGTGAACACTGACCTTAATTGAGGCAAGTGAGGCCTGCAGTTCTTTAGAAGTTGTCCTGGGGTCTTTTGTGACCTCTCAGATGAGTTGTCTCTGCGCTCTTGGGGTAATTTTGGTCGGCCGGCCACTCCTGGGAAGGTTCACCACTGTTCCATGTTTTTGCCATTTGTGGATAATGGCTCTCACTGTGGTTCGCTGGAGTCCCAAAGCTTTAGAAATGGCTTTATAACCTTTACCAGACTGATAGATCTCAATTACTTCTGTTCTCATTTGTTCCTGAATTTCTTTGGATCTTGGCATGATGTCTAGCTTTTGAGGTGCTTTTGGTCTACTTCTCTGTGTCCGCAGCTCCTATTTAAGTGATTTCTTGATTGAAACAGGTGTGGCAGTAATCAGGCCTGGGGGTGGCTACAGAAATTGAGCTCAGGTGTGATACACCACAGTTAGGGTGATTTTTAACAAGGGGGCAATTACTTTTTCACACAGGGCCATGTAGGTTTGGATTTCTGTTTTCTCCCTAAATAATAAAAACCATAATTTAAAAACTGCATTTTGTGTTTACTTGTGTTCTATTTGACTAATGGTTAAATGTGTTTGATGATCAGAAACATTTTGTGTGACAAACATGCAAAAGAATAAGAAATCAGGAAAGGGGTAAATAGTTTTCACACCACTGTAGCTGTTTTAGATGTGGTGGATGTTTTAAGGTGTTGTACTCCTTGTGACCATGATTCTACTAGGTAAATAACAAAGAAAGTAAATAATATTTTCCTTTGGGACCACTCGATCGGTGACATTATACAGTATGTAACTGAAAGAAGTGAAAAAAACTTATTTTAATGACTAGACAGAACTATTCTTAAAACATAAATTAGAGCATTTTTCACAAAATAGATGCAGGAAACATTATTATGGGAAATCAAACCAAATCATTGGTTCAGGAGAAGCATTAGTTAAAAACCAGAAGAGTGAACTCTAACTACACTATTACTTTAATTGTACTGTGAGTGTTGGAGGTACTGTAAAAACTCTTGCCAGATCAAATTAATTTATGTATAATAATTTAGAATTAACTAATTAATCTAGTGGCAAAATTTTAGATACATTAGAGAAGGGCAATTCAGATGAAGCCAAAGCCAGATAATAAATGACAAGACTCTGTGTGTTGCAATTAAAGGGGATCACTAAATTCAAAGTTGCACCTAAAACTAGATTTGAAACCAACCAGGAAATTCTAATCAGGGGATTGGTAAAAATGTAAATGTGCAAGTGGTCCCTGATATGGACTGGTATTCTTTTTGATGCTGGCAGCTTCCACCTAATTTTGCTAGAATAGGCTCCAACTCCCTGTGACCCTTTACTAAAGGATAATACTCATAAAACAATAACAGTAAGACAAAGCTAATTTGGTTTCAACGAAAAGCATAAAAGAACAAACTTGAATTTTTCAGGGTTGTAAAGTTTTGGTTTTTTTTTTCATTTATTAGATTACATTTTGTTAAATGTTATATGTTGGGAACAAAACACATTTATTATTGTTTCAGTAGCTTCCCTGGCTGACTTGAAAGCTTTTCGAATTAGGTGCTGTGGTTTCATTTTCTTTTTAGTAGGCTTCCATTAACATGCAGAGGATTTATGTCCATATTCCATATGAAATGCTTTTCTTGTGAATCGCTGAAATCATTTCTTACTGTGCAATATTTTACTTCAAGGAAACTACACATTAAAGAGAAAGGTGCTTTACTGTCTTTAATTGTAGTTTGTTTGGGGTAGCTTTTTTACAACTACTCAAGTGCTATGTTCTTTTACTGTGTCATTTTCCTCTGGACCCTCAGGAAAAATAGTCAAACTCTCATTTTACACAAGCAGACCCATCTCAACAAGGTTAGTCAATCAAGCCCTGATAATTCAGTCAACATGTAGCACTCCTAAAGTAGTGTACATACATATCAATTACTTCTGTAGCTACACTGTTCTCATTATCAAATAACACTTTTCTTCATTTTATCTTGTTATTGCCCTCTATAAAGCTGTTCTAAATACTTCAAGAAAATCAGTGCAATGTTAATACAGACATGAATGTTATGAGCCCCTGCTACTAGTGGCAGCACTCATACAAAATCTTTAAAATAAATTATTTGAGATATACAATGTTTTTATAAAACCTAAAAATAGCACTCACCAATGCAAAAGTTATTGTGGATTTTGCATTTGCTTCCAGGCCATGTAGGAAGTGATGCACATGCGGATAGATGGATGGATAGATAATTCCAAGGGGAAATAATATTGTTAACCAAGTTAATACATAACAACTAAACAGAATGTACTCAAGCTGAAGTATTAAGATAAATAAATTAATAAACACATCCAGTAAATACAGCAAATAATATACCTATATACATAAATGTGTCCTAATTCTTTTAAAATGATCACATTAAAATGTCAGCAAAAGACAATCTAGGCAGAGAATGTGTTGTAATATTAAATGGCAGCTGTTAAAAAAGAGCTTCGATACCTTGTGCTGAAGATGGTTCACAGGTTGCCTGCTGGGTCATGCTGAGGGTGACAGCCAATATCCATATATGTTATTGCCTCCAGAATGTCCAGACTAGTTAGCATTCCTGATTTACTTAAGTTGGTTGGAATCTTGCTCTCATGCTGTGTGTGAGCATATCATAGCATAAAAGATTATAGTTGCAATGACAGATTTAAGGAACATATGTGTAAAAGTTCAAAGTATACCAAAGATCCTGAGCCTCCTTAAAAAATATAGTCTACCTGACATTTTATTCTGTACATATGCTAATACATATTAATACTAATACATATTAATGTCCAGGTGAAACCCCAGGTACCCACTTAACTTCTATACCACACTCAAAGACTACAGTCAACAAATAATTGCTCTTTCTTAACACCAATACCATCTTCCAAGTTTTGTTCATGCTGAGCTCCATTTTTTTTCATGCATTTGTTTAAACCTCCTTCTGTTCACCATTTATACACAACATGACTGCAAAGTCCTCTGAAAACCTATTCATTGGCAGGAATTTGAATGTGTATACTGGGTATGTGTGAAGCTGAACCTTTGATCATCTGGTAGTTGGTTTTTAGCCTTCAAACATTTTCAAAATTAGATTCAAAAGGCTGGATCTCCTAAAATGTATAATTGTTCTGTTTACAGCTACTGTATGTGTTTCTAATGGTCTCAATGCAGCACTTTGTTTACTTTCAAAATAAAAACATATTTATCTGTAAAATAGCTTATCTTTGTAAGAGCACCTACAAAGGTCTCTTAATGAAAGAGATTCGGGTTTGAGAACCCAGTAATGCTGAATATCTTTCATGTCACTCAGAATTACTATCTAGTGGCATGTAGGTAGATTTACTTGCTTCCTTTGCTTTCTCAATTACTTTCCAGCCTTTTTTTTGAATAGAACGCTCAATATCTGATTGACGCACTACACAACAGAGAGCAAAAACAAAAAGGCACCTGCATCAATACACCAAGATAGCATTCAACCACACCATGATAATATATAGTTAAACAAACCATCCTCCCTTAGCCCTCCTTTAATCCGCATGCTGCTAGCTTTGACAGGTTCAGTCTGCAGTCTGTCAGGTTAAAAGCAAGAGAAACATTGAAATGGCAGTCTTTGCACAGCATTCTGCTTTGAGCCCAGCATATGGTAAACTGCTCATCTTAGGAGTTCCTTAGGTGAAAAAATAAGATAACATCAACTAATAATAAAGAACAAGCATACATTGAAAGAATTTTAATCTTCTGCCATCCACAATATATATCACACTTGTGGATGTGTCAAATTGTATAATGCAGGATCAATCCCCCCGTGTCTGCTCTCAGAATGCTTCCTAAAAAGCTTTAGAATGCCATCAGCAGAAAAGATGTCATCAATTAGGAGGTAAGAAGCCATGGCTCATGGAGCATGTTTGTTGTTTGTCTAAAGTGGTTTATAGGCTAGATGTGAATAAGTAGTCTAAATATAAACTCTATTCTAAGCTACAGATTCAAAAAAACACCTAAGACAGTTAAATGACGTTTAAACTGACAATCTGCAGAGAAAATCAATTTCACAAAATCTTATCTTATTAGATTATTAAATCTAGTCAAGAAACAAGCAAGGCCTGTGTTAAATGTTAGGAATCTGATGCTTGATTCATAAAATATGATGTTTGTTTATGGTCTTTTTTTATAAATGAAATTTTTCAATATTTAATTCAGATCTCATACTATAAATGGTTCACTGGAAAATGCATTTCACTGATAAAAGCTGTCAGAATGAAATGTGTACAGTGCATTAATTAAATATTCATTATGAATTCTGAAACATCTGCAGATACGCTAACATTTCATTAGTTACTACATTCTTTAGATCACAGTAAACTAGATTATGAATATGAACTAAAATTATAATGAAAATGCACCCATTGTTTGAAAATATTGCAGAACAATACCAAAAATATTATAAAAACATATTTTCCAATATGTAAATACTTTTTAAGGCATCATGTCATGTAAGTGTTTCATTTTGTCTACTTAAGTAGCATCCTGTATAGTTGTTGGTCCTGTCTTATGCCTAGTGATTGCTCCAATAGGCTCCAATTGCCCTGTTGTATCCAGCAGTGGGTGTATGCTCCCTGGGAATATGTTCATTAGTGATTTTAGCTTTCACTAAACCAAAAAACTCTCTCTCTCTCTCTCTCTTTTATATATATATATAGTGAACCTTGAACCCAGACACAGACAGACACAGACTCCAAATGTCCCAAAACACACATGTTTATTTACAACCCACAACAACAGTGCACAAAATGACAACAGTAATGCTCTCTTTCAATCTCTCTTCTGTTGCCTCCAACTCCTCACTGCAAGCTCCGTCCTCATCCACCTGACTCCGGCTCTCTGAATGGAGTGAAGCAGCCTCGCTTATACTTCACCCGGATGTGCTCCAGGTGCTTCCTGATCTTCTTCCGGCAGCACTTCCTGGTGTGGCGGAAGTGCTGCCATTGCACCCATAAGCACTCCGGGTGTACCTGGACTCCCTTCCTGGTGTAGTGGAAGTGCTGCCTTCCAGAGCTCCATAATTATCCGGGCACCCCTTCTGACTCAGACTTTAAATATTCCAATATCAGGGCTGCCCAAGTTAACAAGTCATTGTCGCGTTAATGCCTTAAATAATTAATGGCGACAATTATTTCATCGCGGATTAACACAGTTTTTGTTATTATTATTTTGAAAGCCTCAGTCTTACTAGAGGTCAATAGAGATCAGTGATATTCTTGTTACATCACTTTTTGATACGCTTTTGCTAGAAGGAAAGTTAGCTTTGTTCATTTGCCCTTGGTTCCCTGTGCATGCATGAGTAGCGAAGAGCAAACAGCTTCCAAAATGGCATGTGAAGAGATATCAAAGTGAATGCTCAAAGCAAAATAATCAGTGGATGACTTTTTTAGTATTATCTCTAAATCAGACTCTGATTTGTCGGAATCCGATTTTGATGCAAGTAATCAGGAATGGTAGATTGAAAACGAAAGTGAGGTACTGGCATCAGCTGAACGGTCCCCAGCTGATCATAGTGCTGAACACGTTTGTGTAACTGATACACCTATGGCAATGTTTGCCTGGGAGAACAGCCAGTTAAGATGACAGGAGGTACAAATCATATTGTGTCTCACTGCAACTGCCACCCTGTGCACCTGTCTCACAGCCAGGCAGCCAGCTCACCGTGCATTCCTGCTGGCTGTCAAGCTGCAGTGCAGCCACTGCTGCCGCAAACAGGCGCAGACAGCAGGCACAACAGGCAGCAACAGACATTTTATGTTGATTTATGTGTGAAACCACTGCTTTGTGCACTTTGAGTTTTTTGGAAAAAATATGAACCCTTAAAGAGTTGCTACTGAACATAGACTGTTTATGATGCTCCCTGATAAAATACAATGTTTCTGCTGGTATTTGTTCAGATAAAAAAGAAAACGGATTTAGAAATGTTAACTTGCTGTTGCTTGGAAGGTGCCTGTTGTAATGTTATGATCGTGGCTATGGACTCTGAAGTTAATTTGTTTTTCTATAACAAACTAGATACAATTTTAATGCCCTGGCGGTGGCAAATAGCTTTAGTTTTATATTTGATTTGATTACATTAATGTTTAAGTTGAGATTTACAAGAAATATTTTAACTGCTGCTATGAAAAGGGAATACTGCTGTTAAAAAACACCTTATTTGTTTAAAGTGTTTGCAAACCAAACACACAATAGAATACTTTTGAGTTCATTATAGAATTTTGCACATGACAATGTGATTCTTGTGATTGTCTGCGATTAATCGCGGTTAATCACAGACAACCATTCGATTAATCGCGATTTAAAATTTTAATCGTTGCCCAGCACTAATATATACAGTGCATCTGAAAAGTATTCACACACATTATGTTACAGCCTTATTCCAAAATTGATTAAATTCATTTTTTTACTCAGAATTCTACACTCAACACCCCATAATCATAACGTGAAAAAAGTTTACTTGAGATTTTTGTAAATTTATTTGCATATATATATATATATATATATATATACTAGCAAAATGCCAGCGCTTCGCAGGCGAAGTACTGCCTTGAAATTTTTATTAAGAAGAAAATTAAACCTTTTTAAACTGAGGGAAAATACAGTATACCAATAATTATTTGTTAAGGATCTCTTTGTATACCACATTGTGAGTTCGGCACTCCGGTTGTAATATGACCAAGCTGTACGCTGAGCTTACTCTTGAGCATGCAACGTACAGTTGGCCATGTAAACAGTAATCTTGTTTCAAATCTCACAGGTTGGATTGCTGTTGTCATAATAGGTTTGAGTTTCATGGTTTGTTTCAATTACGACGGTATTTGTAGGACTTGTGTTGAAGAGACATTCGGCATCTGTCAAGCGTTGTAAGTATACAACCGGTTTCATCGATAACTTCACATCCAGCTTTTGAGAGTTTAAACATTCATAAACATCAAAGTGTCCACTTCTGAAATCGTCACCTGTCAATCTAAGATGTTTAAGAGGCATTGGCGGTTGTCGAAAGGTGTAAAATATTTGGCCATTTCGGTACACTTGAAAGCGACAACCGAACAATTCAGCGACAGCCATCAACTCACATGCAGATGCATAGGTGAAGGGCGTAAGCATTTCACTCTTATAGTGCTCCTGTGTAGTATAATTATCTCCTGTACCGTCATCAGTCCACACCTTGAACCTGTCCCAGTCATTCAATACATAAGACACAATGTTCCTCCGGATATCAAGAGTGAGCCTGATATGGCCATGCAATATGTAACACAGAGAATGGAAAAGGCAGGTGCCATCTCCAGGCATGGAAACCACTCGGTAAGTGACAGTTCTTTGATCGATGGTGATCACCTCGATAGATATGTTAATGGGGGTACGGTTGGAATGATAAAGGAAATGGGTACCTGAACAATGTAAAGTAAGTCTAAAATACCTACACAACAACTATAATCGTAATAAATGAACAATAAAACAGCGCAGAAGCCGTGGATTAAATAAAAAGGCTGTAGTTATCAGCAGGGAAATGTGAATCCCGTGGTGAAGCAAGGAAGGGAATGTAGAGACTGGAGCAACGGACGGCCTTATATAGGCAGGCAGCCAACAACGTGGAAGGCGTTGGGATGGGGGACCCAACGCCGCCTCACATGGTGACCGAGCTGCAGGCTATGGACGTATATATGTACGTAAGTAGGATTCAGTTAACGTTGGGAACCCGCATACCAAATTTCTTGAAGATGGGCCCATAAGTAACAAAGACCGTTGAAAAGTTCAATATGGCGGCCAACAGTGGCATCATACCACCGAAATAAGTACATACATTGGTTTCGGTTAGCGCAGGGAAGCCGCCTACCAAATTTCATGAAGATGGGGTCAGCCTTCTACCTACATGGGAAGTTGGAAAATTAGTGACGTTGGAAAGTTTAATATGGCGGCCGACAGTGGCATCATACCATCGAAATAAGTATGTACATCGGTTTCGGTTAGCGCAGGGAAGCCGCCTACCAAATTTGGGCCATAAATAAGAAAGTTCAACATGGCGGACATTGTCGACCGTTATGACCGTTACATATAGAATTTCGAAATGAAACCTACTTAACTTTTGTAAGTAAGCTGTAAGGAATAAACCTGCCAAATTTCAGCCTTCTACCTAAATGGGAAGTTGGAGAATTAGTGATGAGTGAGTGAGTGAGTGAGTGAGTGAATAATGGCTGGACATTCACAATAAAACAATATTCGGAGAACAGCTACTAGCAAAAAGTTTCTGCAGTCCGCTCTGGCCTCTTCCGGATTTCAGGGAGCATATTTCCGAGGTACAGGCAGGAGCAATGTCTTCCATCCGTCTGTAGGAGATCTCTACTGTTCAGTGCAGTTGCCTGAGCTTTACACTTTTCTCAGGTTCCAAAATAAGAATATACAGTACATTTCCCAAGCATGGGATTCATTTACAGAGAAATCCAAAACAGCAGATAGTAGCCCTGGCCATCTATTGATCATCACCAAACATGGAGCACATGATTTTTACATAGTCTGGCTGGGTCGTCTTCCACTTTTTTCTTCCCATCTCCCTGTCAGGTTCTCTCTGTTAGCTGATTTGTGTGGCTTCAGCTGGATTTAATTATGACATCAATTACCTGTTTTTAATAAAACAGTGTGTATGGAATAAACCTCACAGATCACAGTGGCACACTTCAAACATTTGGCTACAGGGGGGAATGGATGGAGAGATGGATAGATAATACAGAGTGTTTATGTGGAATTTGTGATGTCTACATGTGTTTTATCATAAATAATAAAACAAATAAATAAATAAAAATATATTATTTATTTATTTTTGTTCTCTTTCTTTATTCAAGTTCCCCACTTATGTTCTAAAGATGTACGACTTCCATTAACTGGAAGTTCTGGTGTTGCTCATTACAAATGAATTCCTGCCTTGGCCCTAGTTCTTCTGGAATATACGGCAAGGAAAAGGAGTTGTATGAAAAAGTTAGGTGTACAATAGAAGAGGATTGAAGAGTGAAAATAGGAGTTGACATGGAGGGATAGAAAGCAGAACAGCCAAACGGTCTGGAAGAGATTTTGAAGGACTTGAATTTGCTAATGGTGTGTGGGAGATTGTTAGTTAGTGTTAGACTGTATATATACAATTTGCCACACACAAATACTGTAGGTGTATGAGACCGGACTGTGGACAAATGGAAACAACTGAACATGTGCTTTGGAATTGTAGCTGGGCACAAGGAGTGAAGGCTGATGTGGAGGTATTATTGTGAATGGTACAGGGCTCAACTTATTTTTCATATGAGTTCATTTTGAAAAAAGAGGGACATAAGAGAAAGTGGAAGGAGCTCAAGAGAAGTCTTTTTGGTATTGATGCTGATTAGTCTGCCAAAGAAGAGAATATAGGATGCCAAGAGTATTCTAATAAACATAAATGTGACCAGAAGGGTGAGGTAGGTGCAAAAGTGTTTGGAAAATGAGTTGGAAAGGCAAGTAAAAACAAATGTTGACAAGTGGGAATTTGCAGCTGTTAAGGCAGATGGAAGGGCTTATGGATATTGGGGAAAGGGAACTAGGGATTTACTGGAAATTGTCTTTTAAATAGAGATGGAAGTAAATATAAAAAGGGCTTTGGTTCAATATTTGGGGAATGGTATGTTTAAATTTTAAGAAAAGAATTGAGATTAGACAAGACTTGAGAATGAAAATTTGAATTATATTGTATGCTTGAATTGACTCTAATAAGATATGAAATGCATCATGCTTTGTTTTTGATGATGGGAATGACAGAGGACTTGTCAATGTTTTTGCATTTTGTATTGTGTAATAAAAAACTGGTACATCATGATCCTGAATAGGAATGATTCAGTAAAGAAATGGATATATGAATATTGGAATTCTACAAGTAATTAGGTTTGATCACACAATTCAGAGTCAACAACAGCTTGCCTTAACAGTACAGATTGTATATTTTCTGGGTAAATCTTTATTTGTATTGTAATGGAAATATTTATATTGGTACAAGACAAAGCTGTATGAATTGTCAGTTACACTAGTAATTTTATTTTCATGTATTTATGCCATTTGTGCTAATGCTATATTGAAATGATTGCCCTATAATGCCAAGCAAGGAACAGTAGGGAGACCTGGGGTTATTAAGGGGAACTCTTGCCTGGTGTCCCTGGAGGTAGTTTCAAGAGGACAAGAAGTGACCATGGAAGTGCTTACAGCATGAAGTTTAAAAGGTCCTCCTGGCCTTTGGGCCATGGAATGTACAGTTAAAAGAAGAGTTAGGTGAACAGGGGCAAATACCTATGAGTAAGGGCCAGTGCATTTTTGTTTTATTTTTATTCCCCCAATAATAACTGCTCCCTTGTATTTATCATTTTCACACAAAACCATCTCATTAGTGACCATTTTGGGACTTTTTGGACTTATTTGCTTAAGTAAAAGAAATTATAGATGGCTAACTTTAAGATTTTATAACCACCTTCATAAGTGCATTTTAAAGTTTTAGAAAGATAGATGTCATATTTTCCATAACTTGGTTATCTCTAAATTACTCTTTCTCTAACCTAGGTCTTTATTTTACATTTTTACAAAATTCACTTAATTATTTTCACCTCATTATAGGCTTCAGCTGTAGACCCTTGTTTACCAAAGTCAATTAGGATTGTTTGATAAATGATATACAATGTCATTCATGCTAGTTGTTATCCCTGAGACCAAAAAAATGAGGTGATAAAGCCTAATTGGTTTACTGAATATATCCATAGAAAAATCAATTAGAGACTATTCAAAACTGATTAAAAAGCAAAAAAAAAAAACAAAACAATACAATTCATAATTAGATCAAACAATTCTAAATCCAAGGCACAATAATATTGCAATAAAGAAAACACCAATCAATAAAAGGCCAAACTGCCAAACAATACAATAATGAGGAAATGGCCAAGGTAACAAAAAGTTAAAATACAAAAATATAAAGAAAAGCTCAAGCAATACAAATGTCCAAATATAAAACTGCTATAATGAAGACAGGGCCAAATTACACTAAAGCCAATACAATACTTTTAGGCCAAAAAATACTAGAGACCTGAATTCTATAACATTCAAAACCAAACTAACCTTCAACTAACATAATTCACATGTTTTGAGAAGAATGAAAATGGGGGCCACACACAAATAGAACAAACTCAGTGCTCCAACAATTAGAAAGGGGCCAGCAATTTCCTTAAATAGGGGCTCAGGTTGCAGTCCCATTAGCCATACACATGCATACTTAGGAGGACCTCCCCCCTGGGGCTCAACATAAAGAAGCAATGGTTACAAATAAAATCAAACAATTAAGGCACAAAACAAAATATAGCAACTGACTAACACAAAGGAGTATACCAAATTATACACAAATAATAAAAGAAAATAATGAATTAACACAAGAAAAAAGAAGAACCCGGCATGGGACTATGGGCAAACCAGTTCTACTAGCCAACAGGCCGGTTTTTTAATGATTTTTAAGAACAGGGAGAAAATTAACATTTGAAAAATTGGTAATGTAATAAATCAGCAAGAAAAGCAACATTGTAACAATGCATGGAACGAACCAACACACAATCAATCGTCCGTGACTGAAAACTGGCGGACCGCCATTGCTCTGTGCCCACCTCCAACTCAACACTTGAGACGTTGTCGTCTTTGCACAATCCAGATGCACCTGTGACTCACATAGACTTTCCGTGTTCCTGCAGGAGCATCTAAGAAGACGCATGTTTGTCGCGGATGCGAATTGCTGTAGGTAGCGTGTAAAACAGTTTGCTATGGTGTACGCGGTCGTGCGTCGTAACCGAAAACTCGGTTTTTAAAGACTGCTTACTTCATTGTGTTTTAACCTTAGTTGTAAAGGATTGTTTTACGGATCCCATGGGATACCCCTGGCAAACCGTTTTACACGCTGCATATGGTGATTCACCTCAGCGAGAAACATGCCTCTATGTACAGTCAACGTGGCTCATAGGTGTATGTGGCCTCTACAACAGACGAATATAAATGACGTCGTTTTTTCTGTGTCGTCGTGTCCGAGTTGGTGGGCGTGGCTCTGTGAGTTGTCGTTGTATCCAATGGTCTTGGAGTTGGTGGGTGTGGCTCCTTCCTGCGTCCACCATAGGTGTCTTACTTGTCTGCGGCTTAGTGAATCCATGCCCCTTCCAGCGTGCTTTCCATGGGTGTATTGCCTTAGTGAATTATATATATAGATATACATGTTTTATATATATACTGTATATATATATATATATATGCAATACATAGTATACATGATGTACAGTATGTGTTTTTCAGAATTTATATTTTAGCAGCTCCTTAAACAAAAATTAGATGGTAGGATGGTATGAACCTAAGTGATGTGCTTTGGCTGAAGACTCAAGATTATACACTAATACTTAACAAACAAAGCCATGCCTGAGAATAGAACATAATGGTAATTTACATAATATATCATAACCAATATCTTTTGTTTTAGAATTTAATGAAGATTAACTTTTCAAGCATATTGATTCTAATCTCAGCATTTAATTCTGAAAGCTTTATGATGCAGTGCAGTTGGATATTGTTAGTTTGAGCTTCCTTTCTGCCTTCTGCCAGAAATAAATACAGCACCGCAGGGCATCAGCAAATTGGCTGATCACTACCCAAAGAAGGCAGGAGAAAGCTGAATAGGAGTGCAGCATTTTTCAACACGTGCCTGTGTCCCTGGAGACAAATGTGTCATTATGTGGGCTTCTGCAGTGCCTGAGGATCTCTCTTACTCCAAAACAGAAAACTGACCTTTTTTTTTTACATCTTGTACCTATGTTCTAATTTAGGTATTTGCCCCCAGTTTGGCTGTTAGTATGAATGGAACATTTATTATACAAGAGAAAGTTTAATGCAGAAAAAAGTGAATACACATTTACAGAGTATCTATGCTTGCTCATACCTGCTTAATAAGAAAATATGTTGTTGCAGGTTTATTGCAGCTGAAGGTGTTCACCTTAGATAAGAGATTAGTTTGTCACAGGACACATACAAACACATCTACTCAAACTGAGACAAATTACTTGCTAATTATCCTAAAATTATGTCTTTGATAGTGGGTGGACAAATGAGTAACACAGAAGATGCTCAAAGCCAAACTTGAAAGAACAGCACGGCATTACTATACACTTTAGATGAGCTTATTTTAAAAATTAAGGTATTACTATGTACTGTAGATGAGCATACTTTTAAAATTAGATAGATAGAAATATTTAAATACATAAATAGCAGGGCTGGAAATCAATTAAAAAAAATGAATCATGTATGTACGTAATTAATTGTGATTAATCCCATCTAACATTTAATAAAACGTAATTATAAAATTAATACATAAATCATGAAGTAAGTACACATTGAATCACAAAATTAATGTAAAATCAACACAAAGGAATTATAAAAATGAATGACATAGTTTATCTATATATAAAATCCTAAGCCTAAAAGTGCAATGATTTTGTGCAATGATTTTATGTGACTTTTTATGTCATGTTTTTGTCACGCTTTAAATCAAGCTTATTTCAAAACCTACATATATATGTTTGGCATCATTCTTTTCAGAATGTATCAAACTTTAATGTGATTTTGTTAGATTTTCAGATTCTAATTCTGTTTTAAAATTATAAACTAAAAAATATCAAGAACTCACATCCCTCGAAATGAGACTTTGTGCCAAGAGATTTAACCATGCCTGGGGCCGGAAATAAAAGACAAAGAGTAGGACAGCTGCTGTAAAGGCTTTTAAATGTTCGAAGCGCCATGCAAGATGCAGATCACGTGGCATGGTTGCAGTAGCAATTCAGCAGCTGATCGAGCAAAGAGGAGGTAAAAAAAAACTGTATTGGTTTCCTATTGTATCACCGTTTAAGAGGGGGTTTCAGATGAGCAACTGCATCTCTGTGGGGTGCGTTCAGCCCCCCTCTTCACAATGTGAGCAGCAGAGACGCGAAGTGGCTGACATGTACCGCAGGCCGGGGGGAGTTGGCAAGTGAAGTGAGCAGGGGGCGAACCCCCTAGTATTTAAATAATGATTTTAAACCTGAACTTTTAAAAAAATACTGCTTGAGCAAGTACAACTTGAATTTGAATGTTTTCTTAAAAGGCAAGTTGGAAAAGAAGGCAATAAGAAAACAATGCCAATGTATTGATTTTCAAATTGGCATAGCATATGAGACACAGACATGTCAAAGTATAAAATGTTTAAAGTTATTGTTGACTTGGAAAGCACTGCTAAAGAATGATTTAAATTGAAAGAATACAAATCTCTTATATGGGCATACATTTAAAATTAAAACTCCACAAATACTATCCTCAATTGTTTATCGCCATCAATAACTTGATCATTATACTCTACAGATGTGTTCTTCAACTGGTGTACCATGGAAATAACTGTGTAGTGCCCCTGGGTCCTGACCTGAGAGAGACACGCTCCACAGGTGATAAAACCTGTCGGAGGAGGACGGGACTACCTGGAGAAGCTATATGAAACCAGCTCCATGATCGCTGTTTTGTAGACACAGCACTTATAGAGCACTTTAGCAGCCAAGAGACTTGTCAGGGGTCCATTGGCCTGGGTGTGTGTTGGCCAGCGACTCTTGCAGAGCCGAGGACCAGTGGACATATGAGTTGCTTCTGATCTAGAGTGGAGTGGAGTGTGGAAGAGAGAAAGGACTACCTGTATGAGTGGGCAGAGGGACAATGGAGCTGGGAAATGTGTGCAAAGTGCTCACTAAGTGCTTTGTCTGTGAACAGCAATCTCCAAGCTGCTTTTTTTTGCTGCCCCCTGTCCAGACCCTTTGAACAATAAAGCATATTTAAGAAATGTAATACTTTTTAGTTTTTAATTGGTAAAATTGTGGTGTACCTTGGGATTTTTTGAGTTACAAAAAGTGTACAACCACAGAAAAAAGGTTGGAAAACACTGCCCTACCTACATTTTTGCTCCTTGCACAGTAAAAAAAGATCTCCATAGCTGCTTTCTCACTTAACACTAGAATTACCAGAGCCTACGAAAAAACTTGTAGATCTGGCCCACCTTAAATCCTTACGCACCTCTCCACCAGCCTCCTTTGTCCTGTAAATGTGCAGATAAAGACAAGCAGCAAGCAGCCAGCTATTCCATCCCCCCCACCGACTTAGAATGTGCAGGATCTTCTCCCAGTTCATGCCTTGATTGATTATCTCGGAGTGAAGTGGAGTTTTAGAGTGGAAATAATAGATCATTATTTGGAACACACGCATTTCATGTGTGTTCCGTTTCTACAATAATCTGTGTAAACACATTTTTAAAACAGAAACGTTTTTCATATTTTAGTAGTAAATGACAAAATGTAGGCATAAACTGTATAATGTATGAAGCCTGAAGTCTAAAGATCAAATAAACACTTTTACAAAAGGTTCAAGGAAAAGACAACACCTTCTGTGGTGTAGCGGTAAGATTGTATGTATCATGATCGTGATTTAGAGAGAATAAAATTGAAAAACAAACGTTAACTTTTACAAGTCCTATAAATGTACACCGTGTGTTACAGACACAAACCAAGTGTATGTGTCTACTGTATAATATTAACAATAAGAGCAGCTCACTACTGAAAACAGCAAATATAGGAGTGATTTATGATCGAACTGGGGACTCTTGATTACAAGTCAGCACATCTTACCGCTACACCACAGAAGCTGTTGTCTTTTTTTTAACCTTTTCTGAAAGTATATATTTGATCTTTGGACTTCAGGCTTCATACATTATATAGTTTATGCCCACATTTTGTCATTTACTACTAAAATATGAAAAACATTTCTGTTTTAAAAATGTGTTTACACAGATTATTGTAGAAATGGAACACACATGAAATGCGTGTGTTCCAAATAACGATCTATTATTTCCACTCAAAGGCATATCTGGAATCTGTATAAATTGTTATGATTTTTCCTTCGGACAGCTGACATGCTCGGGTGAGCGCTATTAATTCAGCTGCTTGTGCACTTAAACTTGATGAAATTCGATTTGCTTCCAGCAGGCGGTCCCCTTGGACCACTGCTCACAGAGAGCCTTCTCAGCCTGCTCGGACCATTGCACCTGACCAGAAAGAGGAAGGCCAGGGGTGTTTGCTAAATTTTGTAACGGCTGTGCTCTTTCAGTGAAATTCAAAATCCATTGCCGGCAATAACCCAGAATGCCCAATACAGACATAACCTGTTGTTTTGTGACAGGTCTGGGAAGATTTTGAATGGTGTTAATGCACATAATATCATCTACATACTGTATTAATGTACTACCTCGGTCTGGCCAGAACCCTTCTAAATTTTGAGCAAGCTTGTCCATACACACAAGGGGCTTCAGTATATCCCTGAGGCATGACAGTCCATGTCCAACGGCGGCTTCGAAAAGTAAAAGCAAACCAGAATTGCGAGTCAGGGGGTACGGGGATAGAGAAAAAAGCATTGGCTAAATCAATTACTGAAAAATAACGAGCAGAGGGAGGGATTGCAGAAAGAATAGTGGAAGGATTAGGTACAATAGGAGCTCTAGGAAAGATTGCAGCATTCACTTGTCGTAAGTCTTGAACAAAACGCCATGAACCGTCAGCCTTTTTTACAGGTAAAATGGGAGAATTAACTGGAGAATATTTAATTGGAATAATCGCAGCGCTTCACAAGATCGGAATGTATGGCGGAGATGCCAGCCTCTGCTTCAGGAGACAGAGGATACTGGGCACGGTGCGGACGGAAAGAAGATTTAGGGTAGATCACCAGAGGCTCACAATGGGCTATCCTTCCATAATCATTTTTACCCTGAGACCACAAAGAGTCAGGAAGCGCTAAGAGCCAAGAAGGGAAGTAGTTTGCAATGACAACGCAGAAAGGGAAGTGCAGCATAATGTACGATGTACTAAAAAATCAGTTTGAAGCACAACTTTAGTTATTAAATGGTCTGAGGTATCAAAACACCTGAAGCAACATGTACCCAGTCTGTTCTATTAAGACATTGTTCTACCCATGATCCGATTTCCACCCAATGGACAGTGCTTGATTTAGCTAAAGAAATATGAGGTAAAAATATTCTGTGAATATGTAAGATGTACAAATGCAGCAGCTTTTGTGGGGAAATGAAAATGCAGGGGATGTGAAGGGTTTCGGGCAGGTACCTGATGAAAGAAAAGATTCTAGCCAGGGGTGTCTACTTCTATAGGGAAATATTGGGCAGTGCAATAGGGTGTCAGGGGCTTGGAGATTGGGAAACAAGCAGGAGGGAAATGAGTGAAGGGCTTTAAGAAGGATGGTGTGTGGGGAAACATTTCATTGAAATGGAGAGAGAAAGTTTTGTCATGAGATCCCTTCCTAAGAGGTTAACTGGACAGAGCTGATTTAAAAGAAATCAGTGTGTTAAAGTGGAATCACTGGAATGCAGCTGAACTCGAAGAATCTCTTGAGGCAGGGACCTCCTTCAGCGAAAGGGCTGAGCGCGTGGCTCCTGTGTCCACGAGGAAAACAGTTTCAGTGCCATTCACCAGCCAGCAAAGTCAATAATGGATCAGTCTCTGAATTATGGGTGAGCAAAGGTAGTTGAAGAGAAGGGCTGGGGATCCCTGCGGATTCCTATGTCCATGAAACATCAAATTGTTCAGGTGGTGGAGGAGGGGGTGGGCACTTGTGAGGGCAATTGCGGCAGAAGTGTCCCATTTCACCACACCCGTAACAAGCATATGGTGTAGCGTTTGGATCTGGAGGGGAAGCAGCTGAGTGGATGATCCACTTGGATTAGGTAACATATATCCGCTACCTTGTCCCCGTCCACACCCTTGTCCCCGGAAAAATCCTCCACGTCCACGACTTCTGCCGGGAGTGGCCCCACCAGTGTAATAGTTCATTTGTGCTGCAATCAGCTTTGTCTGGGTGTCTGACTCTTTCTGCTTGCTCTGTTGTTCAGCATGCGCTGCGTGACGTTTTACTTCCTCAAACGCGGCAGCCTCTCATCTAATACAGGATACCTTGTTTTGAATGTCGCTTCTAAGTCCGGAAACAAAAGAGGAACTGCAGTTTTAGTTCGGTTGTCTGGATTTTCAAGGCCGGAGTGTGTTGCCATTAACTCTTAAATTCAGTGTGCCCATTCATCTACTGTCTCTTTTTTTCTGTTTGGCAGCCGAGATAAGAGACCAGTCTCTGCCTTTCTTATACTTGTCCTTAATATTATTTTAACATGTTCCCATTGCGTAATAAAGGGACCTTCATCCCGGCCCCGAGGCAACGCCTCGTTCCACTGCCACGGGTTTCCGTTATGCTGTCCATGATTGACAGTCTCCCATGTGGTGCCAAGCTTTCTCCACAGCACCTGAGTCCATTCTGCGGCATTAGGCTTATACATATCATACAGCTGCTGTAATTGTTCTATGAATTTTTTAAACACACCGATGACTTTGGGATCAGGCAATTCGGACACAACGTCCTTCAGCTCTTGAATGTCTCAGTTACGATGTATCATTACAGTAGTGGGGTTATTAGCTCCTGCAGGTTGCATTGAATCATGTCGGGGGGGTTCTGGGATCTCAATCAGGGGGCATTCCAATAAGGGGCCTGTGGGTTTTGGGGACTTTAAGGGGGATCGAAAGGTGGTGTTTTGATTAGGGGGCTGAAGGAATAGGGTTTGACTTCTAGTGCGTTGTGAAATGGAGGTTCTAGGATCGTGAAACCCACCTAAAACTCCACTTCACAAGGGATCTCAGATAATCAATCAAGGCATGAGCTGGGAGACGTTCGCTTATTCCATTTTTACATGCCCTTTTAAAATCCAATCCGCTCTAAGTCGGTGGAGGGATGGAATTGCCGGCTGCTTGCTACTTGACTTTATTGACACATTTACAGGACAATGGCTCTATCCTCTGTCCAATAGATTTGTCCGGGTTTATGGGTGTGCCACGCACCGGGAGAGGTGCGAACATATTTAAGGTGGGCCGGATCTACGGGTTTTTTCGTAGGCTCTGGTAATTCTAGTGTTAAAAACTGACACTGTGCATTACTTGGATGGTTATGTTGTGCTTCTTTGCATAAATTGGCAAATATACTGCAAACTGGGGATAATTATTACATCATTACACTTCTTTTTTGTAGAATCATTATATTAGGGCAGTTAGCACTATAAACTACCTGGCAGACAGGCAAGTTGAATACAGAGGTACTAGAGAAGGGGCATTAAAATAAAATTTAAAGAGGTTTGACCAACAAAATTTTCTCCTATGAAAGGTCCAAACCTCACGTTTGTGCTGTGATTCAGATTCCTATATACAGTAAGTATAAAAAATAAACAAGGTATAATTACCACAATATTTTAACAATATTTATTTCCAATTTTCAATAAGGGCTTTAAACATGTGGACCCTATGAATTGAATTGGCCTTGTATTTGTATGGAATACAAATGACTATTTTTAACATAACATATAAAACTAATAAACAACTCTATTTAATAAAACATAAAAGTAGGCCTATCACATTCACACTTTCAGTAAAAAAACATCTGAATAAAATTAAAAAGTGCACTCCTTTACAATGGCCCCATCAAAAAATATTTTTTTATGTTGCCCCAAAATCAACACTACTTTAATTGAACATTTATTTGTATGCTGCTATATTTTCTGACTAATATAGCTGAAGCTTTTCCTATAAAAGTTGTAATAATCACATGAACAATGATTTAGTGCCACTATTTGTGCAATAAGTGCCTTAGTATACTAAGAAAACCAGCAGACCTCCAATGTGATTCAGAACTTTAAAATAAGCAAAGGCTTTTAATGTTTTAGTTTACTTCTACAGTATATTAATAGTCTTTCTTGGCTAGTAAATGTGTATAATAATAATAATAATACGTTTTATTTATTCATTGGTGCCTTTCTAAACACTCAAGGACACTGAACAATAGATAAAACACACATTATAAACAATAGTAAAATACAAAATTTAAAATCAAACAGAGCAATTGTAGTCAAAGAGAACAAAGATATGACAATTTTTCTAAGCTGCCTATCCAGTTCAGGGCTCAAGGTAGGAAACCACATCGGCCCAATTAACTTCATATGCACGTTTTTGTGATGCATATAAATATAGGAGTATTGTGAGAAGATATGCAATGCATATTATTAGATATATTAAATCAGCATGTCTAATTTGGGCTGTGAGGGACATGCTGGCTTACTGTCCCTGTACGGAAGAACATATGCATAACACAGCCACCTGGCATCACCTCTTCAGAAGGCAACAGCAGACTGAAGGTATTTTTTGCAACACACCATGCATTGAAGCACAGTAGTTCTACAAATCAGGATGAGCCAACAATGAGATATGTACAGTAGAGTCTCGCTTATCCAACCTTCGCTTATCCAACATTCTGGATTATCCGACGCGAGCGTGCACCTGCCTGTGTCTTTCTTTCGCTCATGTGCATGTGCCTGCCTGTGTCTCTCTCGCGCGTGTTTTTGTGCATGCGCCTGCCTGTGTCTCTCTCTCTCGTGTGTGTGTGTGTGTGTGCGTGCGTGCACCTGCCTGTGTCTCTCTCGTGCGTGTGTGTGCATGCACCTGTGTCTCTCTTGCGCATGCGTGCGTGTGTGCGTCTGTGTCTCTCTCGCACTCTTTCTCTCTTGCTGCACAGGGAATGCACAGGGAGAGACTGAACATGTGCGGAAATCATCGGCGCGCACAAACCGAAAGGGAAACTGGCTCATTCGTATACCTAGTGTGTGGTTGTGAACAGATGCAAAAGTTTGGCGAACTTTTTAGTCATTAGCCGATTTGTATGTGTTCAGAGACGTTCATGAACCGAGGTTCCGAGGTAATGTGTAAAATTATAACATAGTTTGACGTTTAATAGGCTTTTTCTTAACACCTCCCATTATCCCACGTTCTGCCGGCCCGTTTATGTCAGATAAGCGAGACTCTACTGTATCTGACAAGCCAGTAATCTGAAAACAGAAATCAAAAAGGCAGGCAGGAGGACAGAGCACAAGGCAAGCAATCAAAGGTGATAGTATCCTGAAGCAGTAGGCAACATATGACAGTTAAGAAAAGCATGCAAAGGTCAAAAGAAAAGTAAACCCTAATCTCTTAAAAAAATAACTCTAAAATACTAGACTAATGGCTTTCCTTTTAGGAACCGAGTAAAATGCTAGACTAAGGACCTTTAGTTAAAGTTGCGCTTTTATATCAGTGCCTTCTCAATCATGTGCAGCATGATTAAGGTTGCATAGCAACAGATGCTGATAGGAGGGGCCAGGGAAAAATGTGAGCAAAAGATGTGTCTAGGGCCAAAGCCCCAGCCAACTATTGATAGCAACATTTTAGAATTCTCAGTTACCCTAATTCACCTCTTGTTGGGATGCAGACAGACGCTGGAGTATCCATATAAAACTGATTAGATATGTGGATAACCTGCAAATTCAATAGTCAATAAAAAGGCTGGAAATCAAAGCCAGGTCCTGGATCTCTGAGGAAGCAGTACTGAACACTATGCCTGCATCCCATGTAGCATGCAGGCAATTGTAAATCCTACAATGGTGAGCATTTAGGATTAATTCAACAGGAAATGTGCAAAATGATTGTGTTATGTGGCCATATTATGTGTTTATATATCTACAGAAAATATTTTATGCTGCAAGATAAAAAGCTAACATGTTTCCATATGTTGTCCTATATAAGTGTTTGTATCACTTAAATGGTAGATTTTATCATTTCTTAACTGCATTTCTTATATCCATGTTGTTTATTTACAATTAAAACTAAATGGTTTCGGGTACAGTAAATATTGTGTTTTCATTTAATTTTATGCAAATACTGTAAATGATAACACAACAAATATACATGGAGCTATTTTTAAACTAATTGCACAACAGTACACTTGACATCTCCTGCTGATTTTCTATTTTTATTTTCTCATATTTAAAATAATTTAAGCTCAATTTAAACATTTGTAGTGCCACGTCATCGGTTGCTGACAGAACAAAGTCCAGAAAAGAATGTACATAAAAGAGATTTAACATGGTATTTTTGAGACTTTTGAAGAACTAAAGTGGCATTTTCCTTCCCAACCCTGTCTTACCCAGTATTACTCTGCACTTCGCACACCATTAATACATGAGAGCTCGCTTGAATTAATTGTGTCTTTAATACTGCAGCATAAGTATATACTTATTAATTATGAAAGCCTTAGGATATCACACAATAGTAGTGGATCATCATGCTGGGCAGAAAGAAACGGTCAGAAAAAAAATACTCCACATTTAAGTGGAAGGAAAGCCATTTCTTTTAACTAAGAGAGAAAATGTCTGATGAATTGCTTGTGCCAGGAATGGCAGAGTGTTCCTTAGAATTAGAAGACGATATAAGTACCATAGAATAAGCTGAGCAGGATAATCCCACAGCTACAGCAGCATCCCTGAAATTTGTCTTCAGTATTACTTTGAAATGTCCTTTTTACAAAGGGAATTAATAATTTGGTAGTTTTCCTGCTATTGAATGATCCTTTATTAGATCAGTTTATTTATTTAAATATACACAAGTGGAACTGGAATTGTAATCAAATACATTGATATGAACTACAGAATGCAGAAATGACAGCAAAGCTTTCATTAGCAAAACTGCATTAATAAAAAGGTTGTGCATGGCCTATTAACTAAAGAGTAGACAGGAAAACTTTATAAATCATAATATAATGATAAAAACAGAACTGTTCTTCTAAGCACAGTATTAGAAATCTCTACAATCCCTTCACCCACAGCACATTTAGCAGCCATTATCTGGTTTACTGCCCTCACTTCTTGACTTTGGTGATTACTCTAGTTCTTTGTGAAACAGATGGTCAATCGTGACCTGATCTCTTATCACACTGGCCATAACTGGAGTCAAAGAGTCATCAAAGATGCATGAAAACATTAGATGTCCCTTGAAGTCGCCACATGATGAGATAATTCATCCTAAAATCTGTATGAGATGTTTCAAATATATATAGGCAAATTTTGATAACTGTTCTTGCAGATCCAATGCAAAAAGCTGGGGAAAGTTTTTTTTTAACTAATTGCCTGCTATTGCCTTTCATGTTCAGTGCAAGCCATATGACATAATACACTACTTTAGTGATCCAGATGATGCCACCAAAGTTGATAATCCTATACAATAAAGCATTATTTTCTTTTATCATGTATAAACATATCAAATATTGAAGAACAATAAAATAATCACTTGCAAATATTAAATGTAAGTTAAGCAACAAAATATGAAACTCTTTTTACTGTAACTTTTCTGAATGTAGTGAGAAGTCAAGCAAAATTACACTTTTTATTGGCGAACTAAAAAGATTACAACATGCAAGATTTCGAGGAGGGGCCTGAATTTCCTTGAAAGCTTACATATTGTATTCTTTTAAGTTCACCAATAAAATGCATCATTTTGCTTGACTTCTCACTCCATCCATAATGGCTAACATGGTACAACACCCTACTGTTTCTGAATGTACAACTTGCATAAAAATCATGTAGATTTAATTTGACCTTTTGGCACTGATCAACAACAAAATAAATCTGCACAGGTCTCTCTTAGCTTTGCACATTTGGACGCCGCCATTTTTCCTCTCTCTTCTTCGCAAAGCTGCTTAACCTTGGTAAGTGAAAAGTCTTTTCAAGTCCAACCACACATTTTCCATTGGATTAAGTCCTAGACTCAGACTTAGCCATTTCAGGACATTAACATTGTTGTTTTTAAGCCATTCCTATATAGCTTTGTCAAACAAACAAATCTTCTCCCAAGGTGCAGGTTTCTTGCAGACTGCATTAGGATTTTCACAGATGTTTTTGCATTAATTTTACTCTTTACCCTCATAGGCCTTCCACAGCCTGCTACAGAGAAGCACTCCCTCATTATAAAACTTCCACCACTATGGTTCACTGTGGGGATGATGTATTTTCAATAATGTGAAATTGTCAAACATGGTGTTCAGTCTGATGGCCAAAAAGATCAATATTGGTTTCATCCGAACATGGAACCTTCTCTAATGTGGCTTCTGGAAACTCTGGTTGAGATGTCAGTTGTGTCTTTTTTATCAGTGACTTTGTTCTTACTACTTTCCCATAAAGTAATGACTGGTAAAAAAGCTGGGTGACATTTGTTGTATGCACAGCCACTCCAATCTCAGACTTTGTAGTTTGTAACTCCTTTAGAATTATCATAAGCTCTTAGGTGGGACTCCCTCATTAGTCTTCTTCTTGCAAGATCATTCAGTTTTTGTGGATGACCTGCTCTGGACAGATACCCTGCTGTTCCTTAATCCTTCTATTTCTTAATAAGTGATTTAACTGGACTCCAAGGGATATTCAGTGATTGGATATTTCCTTGTCATCGTCCCTTGACTTGTGCATTTCAATCACCTTTTCGTGGAGTTGCTTGTAGTGTTCTTTTGTCTTCATTGTGTAGGTCGGGCCACCATTCTAGCTCACAAGTGGGACGTAGGATGAGAATAGAATGAATTTATGCAACAATCAATTGAAACTCCTTGATTACAGACAGGGAATCTCCACTGAGTTAACTGAATGAATTCTAAAACTAAGTGACTTCATTAGTGACAATTTAGGTATGTCATATCAAAGGGGTTGAAAATTTATAGGATCAATTATTTTCATTTTTATATTTGTAACTAGCAAAATACCTGTGCTTTGCAGCAGCGAAGTACTGCCTTAAAATTTTTATTAAGAAGAAAATTAAACCTTTTTAAACTGAGGGAAAATATGCCAATAATTATTTAAGGATCTCTTTGTATACCACATTGTCACTTTGGCTCTCCGGTTTTAATATGATCAAGCTGTGCGCTGAGCCTACTCTTGAGCATGCAACGTACAGTTGGCCATGTGAACAGTAATCTTGTTTCAAATCTCACAGCTTGGATTGCTGCTGTCATAATCGGTTTGAGTTTCATGGTTTGCTTCAATTACGACAGTATTTGCAGGACTTATGTTGAAGTGACATTCGGGAACTGTCAAGCGTTGTAAGCATACAACTGGTTTCATCGATAACTTTACACCCAGCTTTTGAGAATTTAAACATCCATAAACATCAATCTGTCCTCTACTGAAATCGTCACCTGTCAATCTAAGATGTTTAAGAGGCATTGGCGGTTGTCGAAAGGTGTAAAATATTTGGCCATTTCGGTACACTTGAAAGCGACAACCGAACAATTCAGCGGAAGCCATCAACTCACATGCAGAACCATAGGTGAAGGGCTTAAGCATTTTACTCTTCTCATGCTCCTGTGTAGTATAATTATCTCTTGTACCGTCATCAGTCCACACCTTGAACCTGTCCCAGTCATTCAATACATAAGACACAATGTTTCTCCGGATATCAAGAGTGAGCCTGATATGGCCGTGCAATATGTAACAAAGAGAATGGAAAAGGTAGGTGCCATCTCCAGGCATGGAAACCACTCGGTAAGTGATAGTTCTTTGATCGATGGTAATCACCTCGATAGACATGTTAATGGGGGTACGGTTGGAATGATAAAGGAATTGGGTACCTGAACAATGTAAAGTAAGTCTAAAATATCTACACAATAACTATAATCGTAATAAACGAACAATAAAACAGCGGAGAAGCCGTGGATTAAATAAAAAGGCTGTAGTTATCAGCAGGGAGACGTGAACCCCGTGGCAAAGCAAGGAAGTGAATGTAGAGACCAGAGCGACAGACGGCCTTATATAGGCAGGCAGACAACAACGTGGGCCGCCTCACACGGTGACCGAGCTGCAGGCTATGGACGTATATATGTACGCAAGTAGGATTCAGTTAGCGTTGGGAACCCGTGTACCAAATTTCTTGAAGATGGGCCCATAAGTAACAAAGACCATAGAAAAGTTCAATATGGCGGCCAACAGTGGCATCATACCACTGAAATAAGTACGTACATTGGTTTCAGTTAGCACAGGGAAGCCGCCTACCAAATTTTGTGAAGATGGGGCCATAAATAAAAAAGTTCAACGTGGCGGACGTTGTTGACGGTTATGACCGTTACTCGTAGAATTTCGAAATGAAACCTGCTTAACCTTTGTAAGTAAGCTGTAAGGAATAAGCCTGCTAAATTTCAGCCTTCTACCTACATGGGAAGTTGGAGAATTAGTGATGAGTCAGTCAGTCAGTCAGTGAGGGCTTTGCCTTTTATTAGTATAGATTAATTTAGATCACTTTGCAGAAATTCGTTTTAACTTTGATATTAAAGAAGTATTTTCCTTTTGGCCGGTGTCAAAAAAGTTGAATTAAGTCCATTGTGTCCACTTGGATGATGTATAACAATAAAATGTGAATGTTTCAAGGGAGTGAAAAATTTTATAGACACTGTATATTGCATTTGCAACGGATAATTATATGTGTGTTCTATTGTTCAAATTTCACTTATATTGAACCATTTCTATTTTGATAGTTTCGGAATCTCAGTAGGGACTTTCTGATATCTCAAACAAAGTTGGAGCAGCCACCCATATATTGTGCCCTGGCTCCAAATGGGCAATTTGTTTGCGAGTTATTCATCAGTCTGAGTGCAAAACAGAACTGATTTTAAGGTTGCAAATATGTTGGCTTTAAAGGCCTAGACAGGAAGTGAACATTTTCGGTACTGGAACCGGATGTGATGGCATCAGTGGGTGGGGTCGGAAGTGGCATCATCAATGGTGCCGGAACCGTGCAGGATTTCCCATGGATGGTCTGCAGTGGATTGAGAGAGAAAGTCAGTGCACCTCGCCACCACCTGGTCTGGTGTGGAAGTCTAGTATTTAAGCCCTTTGGCTGCCTCCCAGTCGCATGTATGTGACAACTTTTATCCTGAGTAGGGTCAGGGAAATCTGATGCCTATCTCAGCAAGCATTTGGGTACAAGGCAGGAACAATCTCTGGACAGTGTGCCACTCCATTGCATTCACATATGTATTGGGGCCAGTTTACTATCACTAATTCATCTAACCTATGTGTCTTTAGGTTGTAGGGAGAAACCGGAGCACCATGAGGAAACCGACACAGAGGACAAACAAACTCCATGCAGGGAGGACCTGGGACAAGAAAAATCCCATGACCTGCTTATTGTGAGGCAGCAGCACTACCACTACACCACTGTGCCAGGAACACTATAATCATTTTACATAAAATACTGTAGAATGACATGAACATTTTAAAACTGCTTTAGCCACATGAACATGTTGATAACAAGTAAACTCCATTCCAACAGTTCATACTATATATAAACCAACACCTTTGAGTGGCATCAAGATGTAAATAAATGGGACTTCCATGACATGCAACAGGTTGTCCTGGAAGCAAAGCAGGAGTTCTAAGATGTGGAAACAATGATTCAGGAAGAACCAACAAAGGAAAAAAATAAAATCAAATGCTAAGAAGATGCTGGCTCACAAAGGAGATTATAGATCACGAAGGACAGTGCAAAGGCATTATGTTTTTCTTATTGTGGTGTTAGCTACTTTAACTGTAGTTAGTGGTTGTGACAGAGGTCAAGTAATGAAAGAGTGGAACTGGACTGTTCTAATGTACGGGGAAAATCTAAATTTCATTCTCACACTTGATCATTATTCACAGCCTTTGACTATATTATTCCTGTGGCTTAATTTGGTACATATTTTGTTGGTACTATTAACCAGCATGTAGTATCCTATTTTGTGACATTTAGGATGGTCCATGAAAGGACAGTTTTCAAAAAGTCTACTGTATATATGACATGCTGCTGAGGCATACAGAATGTTCTACTATTGTGTCTACATTTCAAAGGGCAGGGAAGTGTAACAGGTAGTATATTATGTCTGAATGAAACACTGCCTTGCTGTTAAGAAAAATGCTGAGCTCTGCAGTAAAAACTTGTAAATGTTTGTGCACTCAGGTCAGACCTTTCAGTGTAGATGAGTAAGTACATGGTGTCAAAAATATCTTGGAAGACTGAAAACATTGCTAGAATTATATAATCAGATAAACCAGTGATATCCATGTTTTGTTCACCTTCTAAACACTCTGAATAACTTGCTTTTATCTATTTAATTCAAAGCTTATTATCATTTCATGCCCTTCTGGGAATTATGACAAAATGTTCTATTATAGAGATAAAGTAAATCTCAATTATTTGCCATATTTCAGGACAAGCGGAAAGGTTCACATTATATACGCTTAAATGAAAGGCATAGCATCTGGCTGGAAAAAGAATAAATCAGTGAGTTTTTATAGATCAGAAGAGTGGCATCCTCATAAAGTTCCCTGATCATAAAGGCCGGCAATTTTGCTAAAGTGTAACACCTCACTGCCTAGCTGCGAGCGTCAATTCACTCAATTGTTAATCAAGTTAGTGACCTTCATTCGTTTTCGTATTATTAAACCATTTTGTTAAATTTTTTGGATTATAATTTTTGCAATGGCATCTTAAAGGCAGTTTAAACTGGTTACACACTTTGATATGTTTCCATTCAGAATATAGATTTGATTAAGTATCATATTGAAGTGGTACCAGTCCCAACAGTATTAGGCAAAATGTTGGAACCAGTCCTGGATCAGACACCAGTTTTACACACTCATACACCAACATTCACATCTTTCAGGCAATCTAGTCATAATATAGTATTATGCAAAAGTATTAGACACCCTTAATTATTTAAATCAAGTTTGCCTTAGATGATTATTTTTTTGTCTTCCTAATGCGTTTGTAAGTAGCAAAGAGAACAGTTCATATTTCCAAACCTTAATCTTCCAAAAAATTAAATGTTACAGAAATTTTTGTATTATATTAAATAAAGTAAAATATTAAGTTATAAATCGCTTTTCAAGTAATATATTTGATGACTTTATAAGAGTATAGCCCAGTGCATCATTGAATAGATATAACAAACAGGTGCTAATGATCAATGACATAATGAGCTGATTGAACCAAACTGATTAACTGAAAAATAAATTTGTGTAGAAGGAATCAAATTGGACAATCTAACTAAAAGGTCAAGATGTGGGACAGGTAACTTCAAATCATCAATTCTTACGCCATGGCAAGTGTGAGGTCTAAGACAGGCATCCTGAATCACAACTGTACAGAAATTTCATGGTAGTTTAAAGATGTGCTTACCAAGCTCTTCTGAAGAGGCAAAAGGAAAAAGGAAAGGCTGTGGACCTGCAGCAGAAAAGAAATACCTTAAATTAACCTTCCTTTCAAAATTGGAAAAAGTCCAACACTACTGCTATTACTCTGAAATCACAGAAGCCACTGGAAGCCAAGTATATCTGTCCACAGAAGTTGTCTTCATGGAAAAGCTTCTACCAAAAAGCCATTCCTACAAAGCCAAGTGACTATCCTATGCACAAAAACACAAGAACTAGGGAGATGAACAATGACAACTAGTGTTCTAGACCAACAAGTGAAAACTGGAAGTTTTTGGCTAAAAACACCAGAGGCCTCATGTATAAACGGTGCATACGCACAGAAATGTTGCGTAAGAACTGTTCCACGTTCAAATCGCGATGTATAAAACCTACACTTGGCGTAAAGCCACGCACTTTTCCATTGTACCTCATACCTTGTCGTACGCAAGTTCTCCTCTCGGTTTTGCAAACTGGCGGCACCAAGCGTCAAAGCAATGCTACTGTTCCTGTGTGGTTACTCCTTATTTTCCTGACGCAGCTTTATAAATTAACTGAAACTAATCTTATATTGTTTATTAGTGTAATGCATCTGATTGTAATTAACAATATAATGGTCCTGGGAATAACCATAGTATTCCAAATATCATAACTGCTTTAGCGTTGTTACTCTAACTGCACCTTCTTCTTCTTTCAGCTACTCCCGGTAGGAGTTGCCACAGCGGATCATCTTTTTCCATATTACTCTCACTGCACCACTCGGAGTATTTATATCACTGTATCTGAGTGTGAATCACAGCAGCAGCTGATCGGAAAGAGAATTATCGGTATACAGCTTCAAGAACACGCTGTCTCAGCCACGGCAAAACGTTCAAAGCCTTTTTCTGTCTGGACCTCGCGGTTCAGAAACAGTTTTATCCCAAGAACTTTAAATGCACTTAATCAATTGCACCTTGTAGAACTGTTTGTGCCTTTTTTTCTCTGTACCCTAATAAGCTTTCATATGACACTCAGACAGTGAGCTACAACTCGCCTTTTCACAGCGACTTTGATATGTTCTTTTTTATTTCCGGCACTGTGCGATTTTGTGAACGTGAGCTTTCAAGTTTCTCCAACACGCTATGTCACTCGATCAACTTCCTTTTGTTGATTATACCATGGTTTAATTAAACAAATAGTATGTTTTTCCTTTGCCTCCACTTGGTATTCACTGAAATTCTTATATTTTCCCCTGTGCTTTTCAAATTGTCTTTTCACAGAAGGCTGCACTTAAGAGCGATTTATATTGATTTGCATATTCAAAGAGGCGTAATTCTGGGAGGAGTTGGAGCGTTACATAAAGCGCGTGCACAAGCATTACTTTTCACGCTGATCGGGATTTATGTAGCAGAAGAACGTGGAAGTTGGAGTATGCACAGATTCCTGCATCTGGATTTTTCTGTGCATAAGCACATTTCGGCTTTTTTGCTTACGCCATGTTATAGTGCGAGTTCTACGCACGGCGTTATACATGAGGCCCCAGGCCGTTTGCCTGCAGAAAAGCTGTAAAGCACTACTTGGATGAATGTCTTACGCCCAAGGTTATTTGGAACTGCATTTCTACAAAAAGAGTTAGTAATCTGATTACTAACTGACTCAATGGAATCCCAAATGTAAAAGTATAAGTGGATTTTCATCCATCAAATTTTATCATCAAAGATGTGTCTGATTGGTCCCAACTTCATTATGCTGTAGGACAATAAACCCAAACACATGACCAAAATCATAAGAAACGATCTTTAGCAAAAAGAAGAGTAAAAACGTCTACAATAGAAGGTACCACCTCCACAGAATCATCCACGCTAACTAGGATTACCTGAAGACCCAGATGTCAACAAGACAAAATTGTCATTAATTTTCATAGGATCTTCACCTTACAATTGTTTTTACACATGACTACATCTTTGCATATTATAGTATACTAGTTTGCAATTCAATGAAATGCAAATGCAGTACAGCAGACCCCTGCAAAGACACGGTTCAGAGTTCGTGGACTCAGTCATTCGTGGATTTTTCCTTAGAACCTAACTAATAATTGTTAGTGGAAACCGCAAATATCCACCACAATTTTTATGGCATATTTCGTGGCAATACTGTACTGTAGAGAGAACCGCGGCTTGGGATGGTGAAAGTAGCCAATAGAATTTGAAACTACAACTCCTAGCAGTCCCTGCAGTGGATCTGATTGGTCTTCTGCTTAGGGTGCTGGGGCTGTTGACGTCAAAGGGTGTCAGCGCGGCTTTTAAAAATGGGGCCGGTGACCAACAGCAAAAAAAAGATTTGTAATTTGTGTTTCAAGTTCCTGTCTAACTGCCATCTGTTGAGTTACCTGTACTTATTCATTTTGTCCTGGATCGTTTCGTGCTTCTGGATTGTCTGCCATCTGCCTGTGTACATGAGGACTGTAAGAGGATTCATGGCCATCCTGCAAAGAAAGGAGCGCTCCTAAACCCGTCTTTACCATTTCAGGAACTACCGGTAGGCCTATCTTTATATTCCCATTCAACGTGCGGATCTCTGGACTATCTATTTTCATCATTACATTTCATCCGTTGCCATTTTTCATTAACTTTTTCATGATTTACTCTGTGTGTTTTGTTTGTGCTTTGTTGTATTTAATGTGTAATCGCCGTAAGGGGAACAGGGGTGGTATCGTTGTTTTCTTATTTTCATTTGTTTTCATTACATTCTTAATTTGCTGTTTGATTATTGGTTTGCTTTGTTTTTGTCTTTGTTTGTGAGTGCACGCTGGTTGGGTCAAGGCTGGGTGGAATATCCATCCTAAAAATAAATAAATCACCGTCTTGTCAACGGTGTGAATCTTGGTGGCACCGGACCGTTACAGCATTATTCATTTCTCCTTGCTGCTGATTGACTGTAATACATCTCCAGCTGAGTGTTCTTGTTCCTGTCCTTTTTGGCTGATTGCTTTGTTTCTCTCTTCTCCCCTAGACATTCTCTGCTCCTGTTGGGGGTTGTGCTCCCCTATGATGTTTGTCTATTGTTTAATCGATAACTAACTGCATACTGAACTCGTTTCTCTTCTGAAAGAGACATGTTTGTTTGAAGTGTTTAAATAAAGTTCCTGTCTCTACAATCTCCTGTATTTCTGTGACCCAAGCGTGACACCCTGCTGCAAGCCGCACTAAGACTACCCTGCCAGCGTCAGCGCTTACCTCTGTGTGCTTGCGTGCAGCCCATTAAAGCACAGTTGGCTCAGTGATTTACTTACATGGCGTCAGTTGCACTTTGTACATATTGTTCCAGTAGTTTTTTTAAATACTTTTTACAGTTCATTAGCAGTGTGTAAAATGATCAGTGTTGCAGTAATTGTGATGCTCTTTGCATGAAAAAAAATGTGTTCCATTAAAATTGAACTTTTTCTTTGTTAATTGTGACATCTACTTAAAGTGCAGTAAAAAAGTATTTGGCGTCCACGGATGCATTTACCCCCAAGTATGTGGCAGTTTAAAGGTTAAAGCCCCAAGATGCCACCGAAATGAGCCGCACCGCCGAAGGCTTCTGGCAATAAAAACACGCTTGCATGAATTACAGTACATATAGTGGTAACATCTGTATTTTACATTCTAGCACTGCGGGAGACATAGTAGTACAGTATACAGGTTTACCTTTACATTCTTTATTTTTAGGTAATGTATTAAGCAGAATTTGAAATTAATTTTTTTTTTTATTTTTTTATTAATTTTATTACAATCAATACATAGCAATCAAGTTTTTACAAAAAAAAAAAAGAATTATGCTAAGAACAGATCGATCCCCACCCTTGAGAGAGAGAGCAAGCCAAACGGTGTAAAATTTAAGGCTTTTAAAAATACCTAAATCAACAAATTCTCTGTGCTTTATAAAATCATTTCAAAATATTACTGATTAGATCCTGCCATGTTTTGAAAAAGTCTGCACAGATCCTCTAACTGAGTATTTGATTTTTTCCAATTTTAAATAATATAACACATCAGTTTCCCACTGACTTAAAAGAGGAGAGTTTGGGTTCTTCCAGTTTATCAGAATAAGTCTGCGTGCCAACAGTGTAGTGAATGCAATCACAGTTTGTTTGTCTTTCTCCACTTTAAGACCCTCTGGAAGAACCCCAAACACAGCTGTTAATGGGTTAGGAGGGATTGTGAGTCCAAGACTGTCTGAGAGGTAATTAAAAATTTTTGTCCAGAATAATGTTAATTTGGAGCAGGCCCAGAACATGTGACCTAGTGAGGCTGGGGCTTGGTTGCAACGTTCGCAGGTTGGATACAGTACCATGTCATCTGCATATAATGAGATTTTCTGTTCCAGTCCTTCTCTGCTAATCCCCTTTATCTGATCAGTATTTCGACAATGTATTGCCAGTGGTTCAATTAAAGTAGTCTGAGCAAATGTTATTGATGCAAACTGAAGCTTCTGGGTTAGTATACAGTAATTTAATCCATGCACAAATGTTCGGGCCAAACCCAAACTTCCAAAATAGTAAAAGGTATTTCCATTCAATCATGTCGAATGCTTTTTCTGCATCCAATGATAATAATATTTCTGGGGTGTTTGATTTGGTTGGTGAGTATATTACATTAAACAGGCGTCGAAGATTTGAAGATAAGTGTCGGCCCCTAATAAATCCAGTTTGGTCTTGTGATATTATTGAGGGGAGCACTTTCTCCATCCTTCTAGCTATGATTTTAGAGAGTATTTTAACGTCGTTATTCAGAAGTGAAATTGGTCTGTATGATGCACATTGTAATAAGTCCTTATTTTGTTTTGGAAAGACAGTGATTAGTGCTTGGCGAAAGGTTTGTGGAAGAGATTGATTATCTCTGGCTTCTGTAAATGTTGCTAATAGGAGGGGAGCTAGCTGAGCGGAGAATTTCTTGTAAAACTCTGCAGGGTAGCCATCAGGGCCTGCTGCTTTTCCACCTTGGAGTGACTTTATAGCATCCAGTAATTCTGATAATGACAGAGGTTTATCGAGCTCCTCCACACTAATAGCGTCAATTTGTGGTATCTGTAATTTATCCAGAAATGCATTAGATTGTATATTGTCTTCTTTAAACTCAGTAGTATATAGGGATTTATAGTAGTCTCTAAAAGTGCACATTATATTTTTGTGTTCGATGATTTTATCTCCATTCGTGTTAGTAATTACCGAGATTGCGTTGCGCACTTCTTGCTTGTGAATTTGTTGCGCTAAAAGCTTATTAGCTTTCTCTCCATGTTCATAATAATGATGTCTGGATTTGTAAATTAGTTGTTCGGTTTCTTTAGTTGTCAAGAGGTTTAATTCTGAATGTAGAGCCTGCCTTTACAGAATTTGAAGAATTGAAGAATTTGAAATTAATTTAAAGTGTTTTGGGGGCATATTTCGGGTTTAAACTCTGAAAATAGGCATTTTTTTTAACCTCATCCAAAATTCAAGGTTTATCACAATTCGCGGGTGCTCTAGGAACGTAACCCCCGTGAATTTTGGGGGTGTACTATATTACATTACATTACAAAATTAAATTTGTGTTCTCAGTCATAGGATTCTCCTTAAGTTTTTTAGATATGCAATATTATTGTCCTTTCTTCAAATCAAAAAGCTTCAGAGAGTACACCACTACAGGCTGACCTGTACCAGAATCTGCTTATATACATTAAATAAAAGACAAGGATAAAAGAAGAGAGTAGACCTTAATTGTTCTTGTTAATCTGCATTCACCTGTGATAATGCCAGACAGCAGACAATATTATAATGTAAACAGTTTTGACTTTGATATACTGTATTACGGCATGGTGTGAGTGATCTCTTAAATAAGATATACTTCAAACAAACTGTCACTATTTCTTAACTGGATACCTTGGGCTTCTTACTGATCTGTTGTAGCTAAAGGTAGGTTGCAAAGAAATAAAAAATAAACTATAAATTTTGCATTTGTAATCTGCCCATATCTACCATATGGGACAGTTTAGCCATTAGCTAAACAAATAGGCTTGATGAACTGAACGGTCTCCTTTCGTTTGTCAGTTTTGTTATGTTCTTTTATTCTTATAGCCTGCTTTACAGGCCTGCAGAGCTGTTCTTACATTGTTGGTGTTGTCCTTTTTGTCCTATTGAAATCTTCTATAGGACTGCCATCTCCCCAATTTTGTATGTTTTTTTTGTCTTTGCTTCATTCTTCACACTGATAGAATTTTCTAGGATCTACAGGTATGTGAGTAAAACCTTGTCACAGTTAATCTTAAGTTGTACAATGTCCAATACCCACTCGTAGTCAGTGAAACTAGTTTTACCACATGATTCCCACAAGACAGAGGTACTGTACACTGGCCTTCCAAGTCAGGTCAAGTCAAGTTGGGGAGCATGCACTGGTACAGTGCGTTGCTGCACCCACTACACAAGGAAACAACCCCCCAGGCAGACACACGTGGTCCAGTCCCACCCTCCGAAAATGACCCTCTATCTGCCGCAGCCAGGTGTTACGTGGGCAACCCCTTGGCCTGGTCCAGCCACTCGGGTCCCCAACAATGAGGATCCTATGAGCTGGATCACCCTTGGGGAAACACGCCACATGGCCGTAGTGCCGTAACTGACGCTCCCTCACAATGCAGGCCTTCCAACTGATTTTAATTGCCTGATATTTTGTAGATACGAGGAAAAAATCAAGAATATTAGACACGTGTTTTCTACAGTCTTTGAACCCACTTTTCTAGTCAGGCATTTATTTTTCAAGGTTTTTTACTTGTGTGTTTTACAGTTTATGTGAAGGCTTCCTTGCAGAAAAAATATCTTTATGAATTAACAGCTAATACATATGCTTGAATTACTTGGATTTTGTTTATCGCATTGATGTCCAATTCCGATCCTGGAAGGCTACTATTGCTGCAGGTTTTCATTCAAAATTTTTTCTTAATTAATGACTAATTTCTGTTACTAATTAACTTCATTTGTCTTAATTTTAATTGACTTGCCATTTCACTCTTTCAGGGTTATTTTCTTTTCTGTTTTGACCCAAGGCTGAATATTTTTTCCAAAAAACTTAGTTTTATGAAAAGCTCACAAAGCTCACATGGTTACACACATAAATCAACATAAAATAATTATTTATAACAAATGTCCCTGTGTTTTATATTCTATGAGCCTCTACACTATGTAAATTCACGTACCTATTACACAGCATAGTCCTGCAAGATATGGTAACGTTAGAAGCCAGTAGTGGCATGTATTGCCATATTACACTGCTTTCAGTATGTTTTACACTTGCGCTGCTGTTTCCGGCATCTGTTTCTGCATACTGTGACAGTTTTGGCAGCTGAGCAAAGGCAGCCAGCAGCAGCAGTCTTTGTTCAGTCATCTTTGCGTAGTCGGCAGCAGTCGAGCAGCTGATACCGACAGCAGTCACAGTATGCAGCAACAGATACCTGAAACAGCGGAATCAGTGCAACACATAATGCTAGCAGAGCTGAACTATAACTTCACAGGGGATTTTGTCAATGTTTACAGTTGATTACCACCCTCTACCCCAGATGTCGATTAAAGTCGACGTCCTCCTCAACCCTATGTAAGTCGATACCCGCCCTGCAAGAGGTAAGACTTAGACCCTGAATTGTTTTTTTTCTTGATTAGCAGCCAAACAATAATAAGATACAAAATGAGCCAACACATGATCAGCTAATCCGTGTCCATCAAAAAAATATCTCAAAATAAATAAATATGAAGGTCTCGGAAAAATGGATTGGCTCAGATTCACAAAAACATTTGATGGTATTCTTAGAAAAAACAAAATCAACAGTTTTGAAAATGTGTGGTTTGGCAGAATGTGAGCACCAGTTAACCATGGACTAAAATAACAGATTTATTTAACAACAAGAATCAGCTTCTAATTAAGAAACTAGTTGGAGAGAAATTGGTTGGAGTTTGAGGCCTTAACTTAGGTAGTCACCTGTTGGCTCACTTCACATCTCCTTTTTGTTTGGCTGCCATTTAAGAAAAAGAAGCAATTCAGAGGACAGAATTTTAAAAATCAATTCAATTAAAATCAATTGAAAAGAAGTAAATTAACATTGATTTGGTCATTGATTAAGGAAGTGGCAGAAAGGAAAACATGCAGCCATTGTACCCCCCAGGATCAAAGTTGGAACCTCTTGTCTATCACATGAATTTCTTCCATTACAGAAGTGTCTATTGTAACATATTTCTCTTCTTTGCTTTTGAAAGTTATTTTGGTAGCTTCTTTGTTTACTGCTGGATGTTGAAAGTCAACAAAGAGTTTATGCTGATGCTTTTCAAGAATGTTCAAAATTTCTGCAACAACAAGAATCCGCTTCTAATTAAGAAACTGGTTGGAGTATGAAATCCAGCTTAGCTGGTCACCTGTTGGCTCACTTCATATCTCATTTTTGTTTTGTTGCCACTTAAGAAAACAAAAGAAGCAATTCAGAAAACAGATTTTAAAAAACAAAACATGGCAATGAAAATGAAGGGAAAAGAACTCAATTAACAGAAGAAATTAGTCATTGATTAAGAAAGTGGCAAGGAGGGAAACCTGTAGCCCTAGTCTATTGGTAACTTCTTTTTTCACTGCTGGATTTTGAATGTAAACAAAGAGTTGATGTTGGTGCTTTTCAAAAATGTTCACATGTTCAGTAAGTGGCATTGCCATATACTGGATATTAAAAATGCAACTTTCTCAATTTGAGTATGATTATGGCCTACACAACTGAACAACTCTCAGTATCCTGTCTCATTGACACTCTAATTATCGAGAAAACCACAGCCTAACCCTACACTAACCAAGAACCATCATGATAAAAAGAACGAGACTCTATCAAAGGGCACCTTGACTCAGACACAAACCATAAGCCAGTTCAGGTTTTCTAAGTTAATGCTGATCATTGAAGCTCTTTGAGAAAAAAACTGGAAGAACACAGTCTTAGTGCATTAAAAACTTAATCATTTGACCAATAATTGCATTTGAATAAGGCACTGTATCTCATCCAGAATTACTGTAAAGAGAGGTTTGTCACAATACTAACATTAGAAATGTTAAATATACATTGAACGCTCTGTTTCTCTAAAACAAATGACATGATGAAAATATTGTTGATGAGTGTTGCTTGAGTCATTTTACTTTCACAGAACACGTATGTTTGTGGATTGAACAGGGACTGTTCATTCAATGTTAATCTTGCAGTTTTCAACACTAAACTTTCCCATCTCATGTCTTTCCATAATATTAAGAATTTTAACTTAGACTCTCTTTCCTCTAGTATTATTTCCCTTATGGACATTGATAATTTATCCACTCCTGAAGAACTGGCCTCCCACTGTAACACTGGACTTAATGGTATTCTTAACTCTGTTGCTCCATTAAAAACTACATCTGTTTCTTTCTCCTTTTCTGCTTCCTGGTTCACGCCTGAACTTTGGCTTTTGAAATCCAAAAGCCGGCAACTTGAATGGTTATATAAAAAAAAACTGGACTCTTTGTTCAAAAAGAGATGTACAAAAACCATATAATTTATTACAATGACTGTATTGCCCAAACTAAATCTATTATACTCTCATTATTTCTTTGAATGAAAGAAACACAGTCATTGTTTTCACTACATAACAATATCACACAACCCCTGGATTCTTTACCTTCTCACATTTACTCAACTGAATTTTGCAATTCCCTTATGTCCTTTTTTAATGAAAAAATCCAGAAGATTCATCAGTCTCTCTGTATGGATTCCTCCAGTACTACATTTGTATTTCACCCACCAATTCAGTCATTTTCCTCTTTTCAGCTTCCTACTTTCTTAGAAATCTCAGATCTTGTCTGTAAGTCTAAGCCATCCACCTGTCAACTGAACCCCCTCCCTACAGTTCTAGTCAAAGCCTGCCTCTCCACTCTGGTCCCTCTTATGTCTGCTTTAATCCACTCTTCTCTCACTACTGGTACTGTTCCTTCATCTTTTAAAACTGCTGCAATAACCCCAATACTGAAAAAACCTGGTGCTGATCTGACTAATTTCAGTAATTTTCATCCTATTTCTAATCTACCCTTCATATCCAAAATTCTTGAAAAAATAGTGGCTATTCAACTTCATTCTCATTTATCTCAAAATAATCTATATGAACAGTTCCAGTCTGGTTTTCACCCCCTTAACAGTACAGAAACGGCACTTATTACTAATGACCTCCTTATGGCAGCTGATTCTGGTTTAATTATTATTCTCATCCTCCTTGATCTGAGTGCAGCCTTTGACACTTTTTGTCACACTACTCTTCTCAATAGATTATCTTCGATTGGCATTACCTACAGTACACTCCATTAGATTGGTTCAGATCCTACCTCTCAAGCCGCACTCAGTTTGTTCAGCTTAAAACTTTTACATCCCAACCCACCACTGTTACTTCATGTGTGCCCCAGGGCTCTGTCCTGGGGCCCCTCCTTTTCATTATTCACCTCCTTCTCCTTGGCAAAATCTTTCGTAAATATAACATTAGCTTCCACTGTTATGCTGATGACACCCAGCTCTATCTCACTAACAATCCTACTGCTTCCTTTCCACCCGCCTCACTTACTGACTGCATAGCAGAAATCAAATCTTGGTTTTCTTCAAATTTTATTAAATTAAATAGTGACAAAACTGAGGTTCTCCTCATTGGTACAAAATCAACATTATCCAAAACTGATCATTTTTCATTTGTTATTGATAATTCCTCTGTCTTCTCTTCCCCACAGGTTAAGAGTCTGGGTGTCATCCTTGACAGTACTTTTATCTTTTCAGTCCCACATCAATAACATCTCCCGGTCTGCATATTTCCACATACCTAACATTAATCATATTCGCCCCTCCCTCACTCCTCACACCACTGCTATCCTTGTTCATAGCCTTGTTACTTCTCGTCTGAATTATTGCAATTCCCTTTTCTTTGGTCTTTCTCGCAAATCTCTTTATAAGATTCAACTGGTCCAGAATTCAGCTGCCCGCATCATTACTATAACCCCTTCTATTCACCATATCACCCCCATCTTGCAGCAGCTTCATTGGCTTCCAGTTCAGTTCCGAATTCAATTCAAAATTCTCCTACTAACTTTTAAGGCTATCCACAACCTTGCCCCTCCATATCTGTCTGACCTCCTCCATGCTTCATCCACTTGACTGTCCCCTTCCTCTGTCTCACCAGTAACTGAATGCTCTGCTCCCCAGCTTTGGAATTCACTACCACCTGAGCTTAGAAATATTGAATCATTTTCACTTTTCAAATCTAAACTTAAAACTCACTTGTTTAAGACTGCTTTTTATCTTTGATTACAATTGCTCAGTTCTGTTTGATTTTAACTTTTGTATTTTACTTTTGTTTATAATCTGTGTTTTGTCTATTGTTTGATGTCCTTGAGTGTTTAGAAAGGCACCTACAAATAAATAAAATGTATTATTATTATAAATGATGATATCATTATAAAGGTCGAGCATTAAAACCAAATATAGCTCTAGTATCGTTCATGACAGAGATGCATTGCAAAGGGTTGTTGCAGTGGTGCAGCTTGGTCCATCAGTCAGAATTTCAACCTGTTCCCTGCCTATCTTCTGGTAAGCAGTAATAAGATGTTAAAGTAAGGACCAGTAGGTTCAAGAGCAGCTGTTATCTCAGTGAAATACAATCCTCAACACCTAACTGCAGTCCCATAATACACATCAGCACTATGCCTTTTTTAAACAGTCTACCTTTGTTTTGTTATCTCACTACTAATAAATATTTATTTCTATTTATACAACATATTTATTTTTCCTGTCTACATTGTGTAATGCTGTCTGCTTTTCTGTGTATGCCCTGAGAGATCAGCATGATAAAGAATTCCAGTGTACGAGTATATATGGTAATAAGCTACTGTATTACACTCTTCCTTAGTATAATGTGGTACTTCGCAACTTCATCAGGGATTTCTGACAATAAGTCATTTTTGGTGCCTACCAATCAGATTGATCACTTTCAATGTATTCCTTGGGTAATAAAATATGCACAAACTCATAGATTTCTTTGAATTCTACATTTATCTTCTTGAAGCATGACATGTTATATATCAGCTCATCAATATTTTAATAATCTAGAATGACAAAGTTAATATCATTCATTTTGCTGGTCAGCTGACTAAGCTTTGCTATTTCTCCTCTTTAAGCATAAGGCATACATGCCTTTCTTATTTCAATGTTGTACCTTCTTACTGGTGTTTTTAACAGTGTGAATAATGTTCTTGTGCACCATTTTATAATACACTTTAATTTCTTCCATCAGAAAAAAATTTCCCCAGAACTAAAAATGTATTTTTAAATATTAATTTGCTATTTTTAGCATATGGGGTGCACATAAATAATATCTAATTAGTATTCAGTATTTCTCAAAAAAGAACAGCTTTTAGAGTTTCCTCTGTGAATGATGTGTGCTTGCCCTGCCCGGGGGTTGTTTCCTGCCTTGCACCCTGTGTTGGTTGGGATTGGCTCCACCAGACCCCAGTGACCCTGTAGTTGGGATATACAGTAGCAGGTTGGATAATGGATGGATGGATGATGTGTGCTAAACACTATGCCCTGAGTAGTTGTCTTCATAATGATTGTCTTTTCTAAGTTTTTTCTTAGAAATAGTTTATCTTTCAAATTGTTTTAGTTTTCAAATAATAATAATTATAATAATAGTTTGTCTTCAGATTGCTAAAGACTGACAAGGCAGACAAGAACATGAGGCGGACTTTTAGTTGTAGCGAGTTACTTTTGCTCACTTTGTGCATTTGTTATCTCTTAGAGGTAACTACAACTATTCACACATTTCAGAACAATTACATTCAAAATCATAAAATACAAAGAGAATTATAATGCAAGATTTTACCAATTCACATAACCATTGTCAACCATAGTATGGCAACTGTCAACCACTGTATGACCATTCAGTTAGGTCTGCAGGCACTACAAAAAATGGAACACAGGAAGGGCACAGAGGTAAAGTGTCAGTCTCTTTTATTTAGAGTACAGAAGCTGCTGACTTGGAGGAAGGACAGTGCCTACTTCACCCTACAACCTGCCTTCTGCCATGTCCAGCAGCCAAGCACCCCTGCTCTAGCATGGCAAGGGCCTGATGGAAGCAGGACTATTCAGTGCCACAACTGTGCATCGCGCATTGTCGTCAGTGTTCTCATGCATCACCTACTCTTCCTCAAATCATCAATGATTTTTCCACGTGGTACCCCAAGCCTTCATAATTTCAGTTATTCGTTTTATATGATTCTTTCCAACTTTTAGCTATATTACTAGCTTTGTTATGCATGTACCCTATTTGGGTTTTATTTTGTGTTAATTTGCTCAAATGTAGAGCTTAAATAAGGTAAACTAGTAGAGACAACTAGAGTACTGATCCCTAATATGCAAGAAGAATCACAAAATATTATACAGTATAATGAAATAAACATTTTGGTGATGTGGCTCAAGTATGCTGGTTACATGTATGATACCACATTATCACAAACTTGTTAGTTTCACACACCAAATTACAGCTACTTGCATCCTACAAACTGGCCAGACATCAGAGACCCTCTAACATCAGGCTCTTTTACAATTTCAAGGACCATTTCACAACAAGTCTGTTTATGACCTTTATCAATGGACTCTTTTATACTTTGCTTGGACACTCCTACATTTAAATCTACTTGAGTATAACTTTATTCACATTGCACTTTTCTCCAGCAATTATTAATCCTCATTCTATTGTACTGTCATCTCTGACTCCATTTATTCCACAATACTTTTCAGTTGTTATTTACTCTATCTGCTCTTTTGCTTATAATTGTAGCATTAAATTGAAGGCTGTTGTAATTACTATTTATTTTCAAACATATCCTTATTTGTAATTGTGTAGCATATGATGTTATTTATATTGAATTTCAGAAAGCCATTGATAAGGTTCACATGAGAGGTTGGGCATCAAACTAAAACAAGAAGTGGTTATGTGTAGAAGGGTTCAAAATTGGCTCAGACACAGGAAGCAGAGGGTTATGGTGCAAGGAACCTTATTAGAATTGGCTGATGTTAAAGAGTGGTGTTCCGCAGAGATCACTGCTATGGCTGCTGCTATTTAAAATATATATATATATATATATATATATATATATATATATATATATATATATATATATATGATTTGATTTGGATAGGAATATAAGTAATAAGCTGTTAAGTTTGCAGATGAAACCAAAATAAGTAGATGGACAGATAATCTAGAATCCATTGAATCATTACATAGGATACAGGCTTGGGCAGATTTTTGGCAAATTACACTTACATTAAATTTAAAGTATTACGTGTAGGAAGTAAAAATATTAGATCTGAATACATAACCAAAGGTCTTAAATCGATAGTACACCTTATGAGAAGGTTTTAGGGGTCATAGTGGCCTTAGAAGTATTAACTACCAGACAGTGTTCAGAAGCCATTAAAAAGGCTAATAGAATGTTAGGTTATATAGCACGATGTATAGAGTACAAGTCCAAGGAGGTTATGATTAAGCTTTATAAAACACTGGTGAGACTGGAGTACTGTGTCCAGTTTTGGTCTCCAGGTTCCAAAAAGGACATAGCAAGGCTGGTCAAATTTCAGAGAAGAGTAACTGGGCTGATTCCTGGACTATAGGGGATGAATTATGAAGAAAGATTAAAAGAGTTGAGCCTTTAAAGTTTAAGCAAAAAGAAAAGAGGAGACATTATTGAAGTGTTAAAAATTATGAAGGGAATTAGTACAGTGGATAGAAACTTATTTTAAAATAAGCTCATCAAGAACATGGGGGCATGGAAACTTGCTAAGGGTAAACCCAGGATAAAGGTAAGGGAAGGGATGAAGGGAAGACTGCACCTGTCGGCGGGTGTCTCCTCAGGCTGCCAGGTCCAGATGAGTTTACCTGAGGAGACGGCAGATTTTAGAGAGAGGAATTGGGGCTCGTGTTTGTTTGTAAAGGAAGAACCTGCCTGTGATTTTTAACCTCAGTTTTTTTGGAATTATTTAATAGCTTTTAACCTCAACTGGAAACTGTGATTTTATGGGATTGTTTATTTATTTATTTAAGGAAGACTACTGCCCTGTTTGCACATTTCTTTGGATTTTAATAAAAGTACTGGACACTTCTGCACCAACCCCTTACTGATTGTGTGTATCCTCTTTGGCTTGGCTCATCTTATTTAGCGTCTATTGATGGTTCAGGGTTCAAATGGCTCCTGGATGCACTATGGAGTGTGGAGGTGAACCAGACTGTCACACTGTGACCAAGAACTGGAATAAATGGGTTTGAGAAGGTTGTGTTATATTGATATTAACAAACAAGTGTATAATCTTCTGATCTGCAAACTTTTTCTATTATTAGCATTTCTGCAAATAAACAATAAGAAATGTTTCTTGGAAGATCTATATTTAAAGAAATCTTACATACACCAGAATCATTCTTTTACATTTTCATCCAAAGAAGCAATTAAACACCATTTACAAGAATTTCACATTTTTGGAGTAATCTGTCTTTGATGTACATCAAAGAGGATGCTTCTGTAAAACCCTGTTGAGAATCTAGCATTAGGACTTGAGAGCTCTGATCTTAATAAATTGTCAGCCCTTGCCAGTTTGTAAATGATTTCAAGGAGGATTTAGATAGGATTTGGTAGACTGATGGAGGGAAAAAAAAACAACAGCTTGCGAAAACATGTCTAATTAGCAGTACTCTATCTATCCATCCCCAGTCAAAGCTTGACCAAGCTTGGCTGTGTGATTACAAACATATAGTCACCATTCAAGTGATTCTAGGTATTATTATATGCATATAAAATATATATAGTACACACACACACACACATATATATATATATATATATATATATATATATATATATATATATATATATATATATATATATATATATATATATATATATATATATATACTGTATATATATATATACTGTATATATGTTTATTTGGATGTTAAAAAGAACTAACTGTATGTACATATTATATTTGAAATATATATAGACTCACACACACAAACAATTATTCATATTTTTAACATCTCCATCAAGTCATATTCACACTGAATTTATTTCTAGCAAAGCCATACTATATGTGTGTATGTGTACAAATTCGAATAGCAGTTTTATTTATGGTTACCATAGGTTGCATTGTGACAGAAGCCAAGTGAGAAGAGAAATGAGAGCTGTCATTCTTCTCTGAAAAACTCTAAATGAACTAAGTTATCCTGATTGAGTTTTTATCTTCTTTTCTCCTGTAAGCATTGAGATATAAATTAATTGACAAGATCATTGCCAGCATTTATTTTGAAAACTTAACTGATAAAAGCCAGGGGATGATGGTTAGTAAAACCAAGCTGTGCACATTCATTGTGTGGACTTTATATCCATATTATTCTGTAGTGGTTTATAGGAATATCTGTATGAAACTAATTTCAAGAATTTAAACTTTTGTAATTGTTAAATAGGAACGGTGCCATTAAAAGCTATTTAGCGCACTTTGTCATAAGTACTTGAACTGTTTAAAATATTCTGTCCGTTTTCTAAACCATTTTAATCTAGTTCAGGTTTGGGGGACGTCTGGAACCTAGGTCAAAACACGTTAGCAACCAGTCCTGAATTAAGTGTAAATCACGTTCATACATTCACTCATTCACTTGTTTACTCACAATTTAAAATCATACAAATCTTTCAGATTAGGGAGAAACATTTACAGTATTCACAGAAAATGCACACACACACACACACGCAGGATTAATGAACAAAGTCCACATAGAACTGGGTCAGGAAATCAAAACTAAGACTATGGTCTTTTGAGACAGCAGGGTTAAAAACTGTACTACTGTGCTGCCATAGTTTAGAATTGCCACAATAAATTATTACCAAACTTTATGATTATTTAATTCATAGAGTAAAAATAAACCTGTATAAATTTAAACATATTATCCACTGTTTGCCTTTTGACTTTTTTGGCTTCGTTTGATGATATTTATCAATTTCGCAAACTAAGGGCCTCATTTCAACCCTCAGATTGAATCCTTTCTGTTTGTCTGATTCTTTGCTTGCCATTCATGAAAACATGGCTATAGACTATATGCCATTTCAAAACTGTAATTGGTGAAGGGGGTTGGGGGAAGGGGACTATTTGGGGGGCAACCAAAAACTGTGTATTATTCCAAAATGACTGAATTGACCTTAATGAAATTTTAAACGTTTAATAAACCTGAACCAACTTAAAATCCAGGCTATATCACAGCATTTCAAAAATGTCATTAGGAAGGGTGGTTGTAATGAGGGAAGGGGGCAAAAACAACAGTATAAAACAAAGTTCATTATATTTTTTATGCATGCTACTATTGGTACAACTTAAAATCTAGACTTTAAGGCCTTTCAAATTTTCCATCAAAAAATGTAATTGTAATGGGGGTGGCTTTATAATGATAAAACGGTTGTGTCAGGGTGTGTGTTACAGAAAGGTGGTTCAAATAAAATAAATAAATAAATTGACTCAAATTCTACACAAGGCTATTTTTATTCTTTATCATAATTATAAAAAAACACACTACAATTTAATGAAAATAAACAACATTTAGTGGTCATACCATTTGAGATCTTTTATGTCATCTGAACTGAAAAGCAGCCCACCATTCCACACTTGTAGATCTACCACATTAGCACCGTCTTTGAGGATGCTGAAAGATCCTTGCAATGGTTCAGTCGAAGAAAAAATGTGTCCTTTATCAGTGTGTCATTGTACTTTTTGATGAGACTTATTCCTCTTTCAGCTGCATCAATTATTACCATTATGTGCCGAAAGTTCACAAAATTCATTTAAGACTATCATCTGTCCACTGTTCTGGTGGTTTCTTGAGAAACAATTTAGATATTTCTTTGCATTTTTCCATAAGAACATCAAAGAAGGATATTGTTATTTCTTTTACCAGATCTTCTAAATGTTCAGATTCATTTGTTAGCTAACCACTGCCATTGTAGGCATGGTATCATTTTTTCCTTTGTTTCTGCTGAGATTCTTTCAACAAAAAAGGGTTAAATCCCTACTTAATACTAGAATGTTCTGGAAACATCCACTTACTACTAGAATGTGTTTTAAACTTATTGAATTTTAATCAATCGAGCAAGAATAAACTAGTGAGAAAGCCCAAACACCCCTATTGTTAAGTGGTGATAAGATCAATGGGAAAACCCGTAGGACACCCCTATTAATGAAGCGATGTTTAGAATAATGGAAGAATCAACATGTATACAAAGTTATTGGTGGCTGTAGTTAATTGGCTAAAATGATAGAATTTTGCATATTAAGAGTCAGTTGACATGATGTATTAGATGAGGTAATGGTAAAAGAAGTATAAAAGGAAATGAATTGTATTATTGATTGCTCTCTCTCTATGGACTGAGACATTTGTGCATATCTATGTGCAAATATAGAATCATTCTGCATTTTCATCTGGTCTCGGAGAAGGACTTCTTTGAAAATAAAGGAACGTTTTGTCCACAACAAACTCTACCAAGATTCTATCAACAAAAAGGGCTAATCCTTACTTATTACAAGAATGTTCTGGAAACATCCACTTACCACTAGAATGTTCTTTGAACTCCATAGTAATAGAATGTTCTCGTTCATTGTTTTTATATTGTTTACTAATCACTTAGCCAGTTAAGAACCCACACAAGAGTACAGTATGTATTGTGTTTTAATTGTGTAACAAAACAAATAAAATATTCATAATGGAACAACCTCTAAATGTTTCACAATCAGACCGAAATTTCATAGATAAGCAAGGTAATAATATTTCTACAAACATCAACTCTATGCATTGGTTTTTCAACCACCCATGTGTCACTAGGTGTTTAAGAAAAGATACAATTAATTCATTGAGTTCTTTTACGTGTTCCTCACTCAGTGGCTTAACCAGTGAGAGCATGAGGATGCACCAGCTAAAATAATTTATTGCTGTTTAGTGGCACGGCAAATGAAGAGTCAGCAAGAGCAGTGCAGGTCAAGTCTTCTGTGGATGTGAGACAGCAGAGGAGAGGTAGAGTCACTGCAGAATGGGAAAGGCTCAGACAGGATGGTCTCCCTGTGGGTACCAGCTGAGATGGCAGAGAGATAGAAAAGAAAAGATCTGTTGTGTTGAAATTAGGGAGAGGTGGGATCAGAGCTGGAAAGGACTCACTGAGGATGTTGAGAAGGATTTGACATGGCAATTTCACTCTATTACTCAGAGTTCTCTACGGGCTTCACAGGAAGGAGTTGATATGTAATGGGATCTTTAAAGTTTATATGTATTTACTATGCACTTGTGGAAACAATAGTTTAAAGAACATTTACTTATTTATTTATTCATTACAAAATTTTATTTACTGTTTTAACTTGATTTCTCTGTTATTTGCAAATAAACACTGAACAATCTTTTTGCACAATGAAGTCACTCTGCCTCCTGACTTGCTTGGTCCTTCTTGTTCATAACTACTGATGTTCCGATAGAGGTCGGTGACCATTGGCCGCAGGCATCAGGGCATCACACTGATGTAACTGAATGATTTGACATACAGCTGTTTCTTACATTGGCAAATATATGTGGCAAGCTCTCGGATCAGCAGCAGTAACAATCTGTTTATATGTGCACCCAACAAAAATTACTATCTTTAAGGAAGCATTAATGTGATTGTAAATATTCCACCATTAGGAGGAAACTACTGTCCATGCTACCATTTCAACACTGTCTCACTTTAGAGCCTTGCATGACACAAAAACATAAGAATAGGAGGAAAGTGTTATACCAGAACAAAATTTTTTAAAGTAAGGAAACAAGAGATGATAATATGATAATGATGATCAATATACTAATAATTCTAAGATAGTTTACATGAGAGCAGAGAAATTGACAGTTTTCAATGAGGTGGTGTACATGATGGATGGGATGGGACGCTTGCATTTCAACCAGCAACGATAAAGAGTCAACTTTAAAAAAAAACACATAAATATTTGCTTTCTTACTTGAACCCATTTTACAAATATACACAGGTAATGCTGGGTACTTTGGCTAGGTAACTTGCAAAATCATTACAAAATATTTATTTTTATCTATGCATTTGTGTATTTCATCTCTACTGCTATGCTTTGGGGGATGGCAGGTATGGGGAACTGGCTTTATGGGAGTACTGGGAGCTGTTTTTTAATTGACCTCCTTCATGTGCATGTTAAATTCCTTGAATCAATCAAAAATTATAACAACAAAAAGAAAATATATATTTTAAGAAAATTAACATCTGTTCATAAAGTTTAGCATTCATATTTTTGCTTTTAATCCATCAAGGTTATTTATGATCCAAACCTGAAAGTAGCAGGCATATGAAGCACATCCTGGCAACAACAACAGATGTTGTATGTATCTCAGCTCTGGATGGCACAGTTTGAAGGTGTGTTAGAATTATAGGTTATTTTAAAACCATAATGTTTTATGAATTTTTTTTTTCATGGCATGGTTTTCATCAAAAACTCAAAGTGAATAAAGGTTATAACTGATGCATCGCATTTACTGTTTATCTGCTTCTCACTTTGTGTTCACTTGTTTTTTTTAATTCCATTGTATATGCATTATTGTACTGTTGTCTAATCAAAAGATGACAAAGTCACACCAATTGAAATGGTTTGTTTCCAGTAACTTTGTAACATGCATTAACCTGTAAAAGCCAAAGTATTGCACTTTTCAAGACCATTTGAAGGTGGGAGCAGGGAGAAGTGTGTGATATACTGTACATGAAAACAGACCTGCAGATTTTTTTTTTACTTTGTTTTCTGATCTTCCACAAATGTACATATTGAGAGGGCTCAAGGCTTTGTTTAGTTTATTGATATGTTAGTCATATTAAACACCACTCATACCACTGCCTGGTCTGTTTCTTTGTAGTCAGTGTTATAACCACATACAGCAACTTAACCTTAGCTGTGAATGAACTCACTCCAAAGATCACAAGTTATAACCCATCATGCTCTCTATTCAGCTGTGAGTGTGGGTATGCCCTGTGATGAACTTTTACCAGCACTGATTCCCATGCCAGTTCATTACAGAGTAGAACCACACACCTACACTCACTCAAAACGGGTCAACTTGTGAATTACCCGAATTCAAATATCAACACATAAACAAAAGGAGAAAGTGCAAACTGCCAAACAGGCAGCACATTACTTTTGAACATGAAGCTGTATTAACCACTGAGAAACTCCAACACTCACATCAATTTACTATGATAGTCATTATGTAAGGGTGATGTACAAATAAAATTGTACATATAAGGAGGCCCCTAAAGAACCACTTTGCCTCCAACTGTACTTTATTTCACAAGCTAAGTTTGTTACTGTACAACCATATTCCTTATATCTGTAGGGTTGAGTAAACAGCTATGTCAAATAATATATTTTTAACTAAAAAAGCATGCATGTAGATCTCCGAAAGCTTTAAATTAAATGTTCAAGGCACTCCTTCTTATTTTGTAATCATATAAGCAGAGCTTCAAACATGGAATTGAATTCAAAAGATTCTTATGCAGTGCAGTCTCATACAAAACAATTTTGTAGAGGCAGTAACCAGTGTTGGCATGTACATTTAACAAAGGGCTTTACATATTGGGTTCATTTAAAGAAAAAAGTAGAACTTACAAACAAATTTGTAGTGATGCATGGCTTTATCTCTAGTCAGTAATTATCACAAGTATCTTTTTTTCGGCATGCTTGGTCTGTGTGTGTGTGTGTATGTGTACATTTGTCTACACATGTTGCTGTTTGTACAGGCGCCTGTTCTCTCATATAATACACAGGGAAAAAGTGGCTATAGGAAATGAAACCTATCCAGCTCTTTGCATTTGTTTCCTGTGATTAATTATTTGAATTCCTTTTGATTTTGAGTCAAATCAGATTTACCAATTAACTAAACAGCATGTCTTTTTTAGATGTTTTCAAAAAGAGATGTGTGTTGCACTGGAGATAAAATGCCCCTACTGGACCTGCTATAAATGAATAATCACGGTAGGATGGGACTGGATGATCCACAATTAAAAGTCTGTGTGGCCATTTGTGGCAACGAGCATGGTAACACTTTTTAAATGCAGCGATATGTTTTAGTTTTTTTTGGAGAACAACAAAGAGAGAGATGGGTGTAATCATTGGGATGAAGTATATCAATCAGAGGAGAAGTAAAGAAGGAGCTTTTCTTTTAGCAAACTTTAAGTAGCTGGGAGAAGACAAGCAAGTGGACCTGCCAGAAATATGTCAGAGTGGTAGTGAGATGCGAGGTGCGTATCCTCACTATGAACAGGAGTAGGAAGACATGAGGTGGATATGATCACAGAGAGCCAGTGTCAGTGATAGATAGATAGATAGATAGATAGATAGATAGATAGATAGATAGATAGATAGATAGATAGATAGATAGATAGATAGACCACCTCTACATCGACTCCTTGAATAGTGACCAGACATAAAGGCTGTTTGGAGTGGCGAAAGTCAATAACCAGTTCCATGGTTTTGCTGATGTTAAGATGCAGACAATTCTATTTTCACCAAGAAATAAACTTTTCCACTTGACACATATACTCTGTCACGTCCCCTTTATCAGTACACCCCATAAGTGCAGAATCATAGGAGAATTTCTGCAAGTGACATGGCCTGGTGTTATAATTGTAGTCGGAGGAGTACAGAGTGAAGAGAAAAAGAAACAGGACTGTTCCTTGTGGTGCTCCAGTGTTGCAGACATGCATCCATTTTATTCTAAAGTGATTGATCATTTCCCATTAAAATAGATGGTAGACTAGTTTTAAAACCTTTTTGCCTTGCTTCTGCTCTCATGCCAGCACATCACTATCTCTGTCTGTGGAGAAATACCTCCTGGAGTAAAGTGTAACTGAGTTTCTTAGGCGCTCGCAGTGCAAGCAGCTGATTATGGGAGTATTTAATACACCTCTTTTTTGACGGCATGTGGTGAGGTGGCGAGTACACTGCTGATTTAGAGCAGTGGAAAAGAAGGCTGCTGGAAGACAAGCCATAGCCGACTAGCACACTGAAGAGAGCTAACTGTTGCTAATAAAGTCCTGGTGAATGGGAAGGACTCAGACAGGATGTGAGACTCAGCTGAGGTGGCAGACAAAGAGTGAGAGAGAGAGAGAGAGAGAGAGAGAGAGAAGAAAATATCTGGTGTGTTACAGTGACAGATACGTGGGATCAGAGCTGGACAGGAGGTGTCAAGGACTTTGAAAAGCATTTGACGCAGCAACTGCACTCTGCCACACAGGTCTATTTGGGGACTTCACAGGAGGAATTTTCCTTGGTAAAACCAAAGATGAGTCATATTATGGAGCTGATATTTAATGGGATTTTTAAAGTTTATATTTAGTTACCATGAACATGTGGACATTATACTGTAGTTTTAAAGAACATTTACTTATTTATTTATCCTTTACAAAACTTTATGCACTGTTAGCACTTTATTTCTTATTCTCTAAACCTTATGCTTAAATTATCATATTGGAGATTGATATTTAAGTTTCAAGAAATCAGTAGAGTTCAACTTTCTATAAATTGTTACTATAATTATGAGCAACTCCATGTACTTAACAGTAGACTTACAACATAGACAATAGAGTCTCTGTGCATGTGAGGAGAGGTGACTTTCATTTCAAAAGCCTGATCCCATATGAGCGTGCTTCTTTGTTGCTCATGGACATTTTTTGGAAGTGGTATATTTAACAATATTTTAGCTAAAATACATATTTGGGTATTGACAACATATAGCAAGATATCTGAAATGTGGATTATGTGACACAAGTAAATTAAATGTTTTTAATGATTCTGAATTTGTTTGGTGTTGTTAACTTGGTTCCCTATTGAAGTCCCAAGTATCAGGAATTCTGATGTCCTCATTATCCATGAAACCATGAGAATTAAATGCTTTTCACAATGATTTCTATAAAGAATGTGAGATAAGGGTTGTAAAAAAATAAAATAAGTTTAGAGTAACAAACATGAGTGAAGGCAGAGATACATTTTTACAGTTGCAGTTACACCTAAAGAAACATTACAATCCTGCAGCTTTTAACACTTTTATCTATAGAATTACTGTAGTAAAGTAACAAACAATATCGGATTAATTTCTGCCTGAGAGTGTGATGATGTGACCAGTCAGCTGCACTCCTTTTAATTTGTAGTGTTGCACATTTAAATAAATGATCTGAATTTTACGGTGGGTTAATTGCCTTTTAATACAAAACCATATACAGCAAGGCTTTGCATTCATCGTCTGATTGTAATGAACATGACTACAGTAATGCGTCCAACCACCTATCCATTTTATAACCATCTTTTCCAGTTCAGATTGACATGTAATGTATTAGAGATGTGCATCATTTGTGAGACGCAGTTAGCGGCGCTGCTAGAGCAGAACACCCAATTGCTGAAATCAAATCAGCAAACACTGCATTTACATAATTTATGGTGTTTTTAAAATCAAACTAATGTTAATTACTATAACAACTAAAATGTGCCAAACTCTGTGAAAGCACAAACCACACATATTTGGATGGTATAAAACCAAATGGGACACAATTTCCATTTATGAGTAATTACTGCAGTCCAATTTAGTGGCAAAGTCTAAATTACCACACCAGCATAAATAAATAGCAAAGTCCGTGAGGCAGTGTCAAAACAACAGATCAAATCTATTTTACAGAAATTCTGAAATAATTTTAAATTGACCAGTTTGATTTAATACTGACACTTTTTCTTTTTTTTAACAACGATAGCCTTAACATTGGAACAAATAATAAAAAGAAGCTAAAGATATGGAAAATTAAATCATCCAGACATGTGACATTTCAAATTTGGCCTGTCCATTAAATATTAGTCTCCTGTAAGTGTTATTAACTAGCTAATGTCACTAACCTGACAAACTGACTCTGCCAAATCTGATTTAAAAAGAGTGCTGTTATAATAACTTGTGTAATGAATTTGTGTAAATGGAAATATTCTGAATTATGCTTATATTCACTAATTCACATACAGATGACAGTGTTTATTTTTCAGTTAGCAGACAGAAGCTGTAAGTGAAAACATTTAGAATGTCCACAAACTAAGATAAATCAGGTAGTGCACTATGATCACATCATTGTTTATAAATCCTACATTAAAATTCCCTAACACCAATATAATCCTTCCTTATTTGATGTTACTTTTCGGAAATCCTCTCTCTCTGCCACACATGGAATTAAAACTCTGAACTGTATATTTTTGTAAATTGAAGTATTGAATTTGTTGGCTTTCTAATTTTTATTCCATCTCAAACCACACAATTGTCAGACATTACAAATTACAATTAGTAAAAAAAATGGTATACATAAAAAAAATTAAAAGGCTCACATACCTCCAAATATGATTATATTTGTTAGAAAGAAACATTACCTTTAGTGTGGCATGATAAGCATTCAATACTTAACATTTTATGACCAAACCAAATGGTGGTACTTCAAAACATTTCAGTTACAGTGGTGATACACCAAGAAAAAAGGTAAAGAATCCTAAACCAATGCATTTTGATTTTAATGGTTAATGTTTCCAAACAAGATGTTAAGCTTAATTCAACATTATATCTACTATGTACAAGAAGATGTCACAAATTAAGTTATTTTCTTGCACTGATCCAAATTTGCAAAAAGTACTGCTACACAAAATAATTATAATTCTGTACTGGAATGCTCATATTTTATACCAGATGTCCTACTTATGCACTGAATGTTGTACTGGCTCTTTGTGTTGAATAGTTCAGTATGATTTTGGGAATATTTAAGTTAAATGCACCTTTAGAAGTTGTAGTTGCTGGAAAAAAAATGCTGTTTGACTAAATAATAAACTACAATATAGAATAAATTACCAATCGTAAATAATTTTCAGCTATTACAGCATATAATTTGAATGATGAGGACTCAAAACTCAGCATCTTAAAATTGTGGTATTAAAATGAAGAGAAAAGATCATGAAATACAAGATTTTATAAAAAGTTCACATTCATAAGACCTTTAAAAGCTTTTCAAAAAGACCCATTACTGAAAATGTTCATCTGATTATCCTGTGTACTGCGTGAATCATGCACTATTTCTTTGAATATCCTCTCCACATCTGCATTTTTCACAGGCACACATGAACTTTAATTCTTATAAAAGCAATGTGGTTTCATATGAATGATACAAAGTTTATCTGATTATATTTTATTATTGAGATGAATCTTCTCACCTACTAATGAGCTTGCGTCGTGTGACCCATTGATCTTATTAGATGACGCAAGTCAGTTAAGTGGAATTTTCCTCAAACATGGTAAAATTTCCAAGCAAGTTAAAGTAAGCTGAAGTCATAAAGGTAAATGACAGAAACAGCCCTTTCCTTCTATGAACCAAATTGACTCACTACAAGCAAGTATATAAAAGTGCCTCTGCCAACACACACACACACAAACATATGTGGGTGAAAGATATTAGAAATCTACATCTTAATATACTGCAGTAGCCGAAAATTAAAATTAACAAGACTTCAGTGAGAATAATGACTTACAGTCCATAAAGGTAAATTTAAGCAGGTGCCAGCACTGCTCAACCTCGGAGTCAGAGCAGAAGCAATAGATTTACATAGTTTGACTAAAAGACTCCATAAAAAAAAGACTACGGCCTCGAAGGGCGTAGAGCGATAAGATGAATTTCCTGCCAGTAAAATTACACTGCTGGATGACTCAATAATGGTATAAATCACAATATGGCAAAACATTGTTCAAATCCAATGTTAGCAATTTTATGATAAATGTTTCAGTGAGATGTTTTAGTTTCTGGTCTTATTATGTCTGACTTAAAGCATTTAGTTTTACTGCAATTTAGTTTTGAACAACGGGGAGGTCCATTGGTCACTGCATGGTACTTAAAGTTATGAATTGATTTCATAGACAGTATATTCCAGGATTAAGATGTGGTAAAGTGTAATGGAAAAAGATTTAATGTTGATTCACTTTTACATTGGTACGTATGTGCTATAAATGAACGTGTTATATGAGCATTGGCCATGTTTGGCATTAGCATTTTATTTTGTAAGTAGGCTTTGCTACATTCTATTATCTTCTGCCCATGATCTTTAAATTTTTGTCTTTTCAATAAATAGGTCTATTAAACTTAAGAATGTGGTAGTTTTTATGAGGTGTAGACTAGTGTTTTCACTTGAAACATTTTCTTTTCAACTTTCCTGGTAAATCTGTACAATCATAATGATGGAAAGAAAAGTGCTGCCACTGACGAGGCCTTACCACGGGGTAAATAATTTTTGATACATTTTGTTAGCAATTTTCTATAAAAAAGAGCTTAGTTAACCAATTCTTTCCAAAAATAAGTAATTTACTGTAGTTACCTTATGGAAAATATGATTATTTTCTGTACAACTAGACTATTAAACTTTGGTTAAAATCGAGATGTCATTCAGATAACATCTAGATCTAGATTAGTGGCGTGTTCAACACTGCAGACTCAAGGAGAAGCAACTTGAGCTCAAAAATAAGCCTGCGTCATCCCCTGGCAAACTCTGGACACACTGAAAGCTGTTGTAGAAAAGAGAATGGTGGCAAAATTGGATGCTATCATGAAAAATCCCCTCCATCTATTCCAGTAGGCACTCTCTTGGAGCACTTTTAGCCACAGGCTCATTCCACAATGGTGTGCTAAGTAGAACCTCAGGGGAGTTTTTCTGCCCACTGCTGTCAGGCAATTCAGTGCATCCACCCAATGTACTTGTTAAGTTCATTTTGAAAAATCTGCACAATATACATTTATTCATTTTTTTATTTGTATTTATTTCTTTATTGATTGATTGGCTGTATTATTTGTCCTGTGAGTCTGTATCTTTGTTTTTTTATTTTGCTGCTGCTGAACACGTGTGAATTTTTCAATTGTCTTAATAAGATTTATCTAATTTAATACAATTTACTCTGATTATCCCAAACCCAATGTGGAATTCTTGCTAATTTTAGCCATCACTCCATCCATCCATTATCCAACCCGCCATATCCTAACTACAGGGTCACAGGAGTCTGCTGGAGCCAATCCCAGCCAACACAGGGCACAAGGCAGGAAACAAACCCCGGGCAGGGCGCCAGCTAGCCATCACTCTCAAAATAAAAAATGACACTATGATACAATAACTAAATCCTTGAAAACCTGTCAGAAAATGTGGTTGAATAGTTGTATTATTGGCTAGAAAGCATGTTTCACTCTGCTGAACTACAATTTGGTATGAATATATAAGAACATTCAATAAAATCTATGGATCTAATATCCTGTCTAATCTGGGCTAAGGTAAATGTTGATTATTACACTCTCAGAATGACACTACATAAAGTGGGATCCATGAAAGAGTAGCAGGAAAGAAATTATTGCTCAGTAATAAGAATACACACTCCTTACAGGAATTTTACAAAAATCTTGTTGATTTCCAAACTATATTAAATTTTTTTCAGTGCCTGTATTTATCAAGCATAAATTGCACTGAATGTCTGTCTAGGATAAGGATAAGAATTTGTCTCTTTCTACCCTCAAAGTAGAACATGAGAAGTAAGTACAAAGTGTCCTACTCCCAAGTCCCAGGGAGGAGTGGGAGGCCGCAACTGAGAATGAATGAAGCCTCAATTTTGGGCACCCCTTGCCACAAATTGACACTCATAACATGATTTGTAGTTTCCAGATGGAAAGACAGAGAAATACAATGAATAGGAGTTAAGCCCAAAAACAAGCATGTTTAACAACAAATGATTTACTGCTGTACTTCTAGAAGAATCACCTTAGTGATGTTCTGCCCATTGGAAATACCTTGTAAAGTAAGTTTTACTGAAGCTAGTCACAACTATTCCTGCACCGTTACCAAAGTTGTGTTCACTGCTGCACTAATTCCAACCATCATCCAGAGTTTGGTGCTGGCCTCTATGATCCTCCATTATCTTTTGTGGGGCTCTGTTTATCCAATGCCCTGGGAGTCTGTGCTTTCATTTATGAACCTTCCTGGGCTTGTAATGTTTAGCGAATGTTCCAGGGGTTCATGAAAGTCACAGCTCAGTGTACCTGTTGCTGTCAATCACCCAACCAGCCCCACTTATCTTTAGGGTAAAATGCTGGCTACTGCAGTACAATTTGCATTCATTGACCACATTAGTGTTGATATTTTGATATCACTTGAGATTAAAATACGCAACCTCATCCACACCTGCAGCAATGATCTTTATGTGTGCGCCAATTTGCAAGAATGCTGCTTGCTTTAACATTACCTCATGTGGAGTCATGTGCAAATGTATAAATTTACATATTACCTCACATGTTTAAAGGGAGATCAAGGTTTGGTGCTAAATTTGAGAAATTCTTGGTTGTGACATTCCCAAATCATTGCTACAACAAAGCTGCTTTTTCCTCAGAGACAAAATCCATTGCATTACCAACACTTTATATTGGCTGTCAGCACATGGCTTCTATGTGTAGATGGATTGATCACATAATGTATAAGTTACTTGATATGAATATTATTCTCTTACTGTCAAATTGATATTTTTTAATGAGTTCATTGTTATTAAGCATTTTCAAAATATTCAGCCTTTCCTGGGAAGTGCATGCTGATCCCTGCCTGAACATCATCTGGCAGCTCCTAGTGATTTATGACATCTCACAAACTCCTAGTGAAGTTAGGGGTACCGTTTTAAATTAGGGGAATTCATAAAATTCTTTTATTCCTATTCCTTAGTGTTGACCAAATTCATATCACTCTGAGATGTCTGAGCTAGTTAGGACAATTTTCCTACTCTGAGATGCTTGATGAATACTGGCACATGTATCCTGTTATATTTACAGATAAACTAAAACAGCTTTTTACAGTTTGTACTTCTTCACAACCATCAAGCATGCTGCTTTGCGGTCTTATGTCTTCAAGAGTGTTTTGTTACATCAGGACTCAAACAAACTGCCATAAATAAAGGAACCATTTTATTCTGCCCTGTATCATAGGATTCTTCAGGTCACTGCCAGGTCAGCTCCCCTTTGAACTTAAAGTAAAGCTTGGTCAAGCAGCTGTACTGATGCCTGGAACAGTCAAAGTTGAAGTGTAAAGTTTGATGCTTAAAAAGCCTCAAATGTCAGAGTTAAAGAAAAATTCAAAATATGAGTGAGGGAATATTCCGCCGCAACTTAAACAGTTAAAAAGGGGTACAATAATTTCATTTGGGACAGATATTGTTCCGTACTTTTGCCTAATAAATAAATGAAATAAACAACTCTTTTTTATTTCTTCAATCTAGACACATTATGCTTAATATTACAGTAGATTATTGTTGATCATGTGATCACATTCACTGTGAATAATTTGCTTTCATACAAGCACTTAAATTGTACCAGTACAATACATTAAGCCAATTACAGTAAGTACAGTATATAGTATACGTTATATAAACAAAAAGCTATAAAGGGTCTATTATACCATTTATAGTGAAGAAACACAAAGACATCTAGCAGTATACTACTGTAGGCATATTAATCGACCTCTCATTTTGTCCTTTCTATGTCTTCCATTTTTAATTTAATATGCCATTGCAGATAATGGATATGTGAATCAAAAAGCCTGCTCTGGAAGCCCAATTGTGGTCAGCTAAAGCCTCATTAAAATTCAGAGGCACTAGACGCATGTTTTATACACATCCATCCTTACTTGTATTGCATATCTGCACCCTAATTTTTACTTGAACACCAGGTACTCAAAATAGCTCTTAGGGTACCTTGTTAAACTTACATTCCTAGTCAGGCACCCAATGAGTTTCTGCTAGCCTCTTCCATTCTGCAATGCAGTGTTATGGGCCAATGACTATGCAATCCAAGGGCCCAGAGCCCATGCTGTTAACACTCAAGACTCCATTTTCTGGAAAATTCACTTCCCTGGCCTGCCACATCTCAAGGTACAGTGTTACTTCAGGCATTATCTACAAACTAAGATCGACTTTCTTCATCTTCCATCTTACTCTATTATGGGATTTTCTTTCTTATCTAAGCAAGAAACCTGTTCTCAGAGATCCAGCTATAGAGGTGGTATAAACTAACAAAAATCATAGCTTCTTAGAAATTATAGACATCTTAATTAAGAAAAGATTTTAAAATACTGGAATAAAAAGATGTTTTCTGAAAGCAATTCTTTTCCTGCTGGGAAACAAAAAGTGCATCAAGGCAATCTGAACAAAGCACTTACTGTATAGATAATAAATACAGTAGTGAGGAACACTTGAACACTCTTGAAACACAATTCTAGACACCACTTACCCTGTCACATGTAGAAATAATATTTTTATGGCCAAGCAGATCAAAAACCGTATTTCACATGAGTATATACTCCAACAAAATTACTAATTAAGATAAGTGTCTAAGAAGTAACTTAGATTTCAAATTTAGTGGTGCATGTTATAATACTGAACACCATCAGTATAATCAAATACCAGTAAAACTCCAAACCTTATGGAATTACAAAATTATACTTTATCTTAGAATGTATGTTTTAGTCTCCCACATATGAACTGATTATTAACATAGCAGAAATATAATAAACAGGGATTGTTACTCACTTAATAAAATTCCCTAAATTGAAGAAATTAAATATTTAAGTTTGTAAATTTACAAAAAAATGTTCTGATTTTCCATTACTGTTTGCAAATTATCATATGTCCAAAGCTTCAGATCTTCAGTTTCTGTTCTTCTACAACGGGAAAGTAAAATGCCAAGATCAAAAGATGACAGAAAATCATGGTCAATGCAGGGAGAAGGTCAGAAGGCAATAAAACTGTTAACTCTACCAAAGCCCAATACACAAAAGCATTACACAAAATTGCAGCCAGGAATGTAAAACAAAATGGCAACATGATAAATTGTTATTTTTGTTCTTGCCACTCTGCCTGTCAGAGTTAAGTAATAGAATAATTTTATTTTATTATTATTTTATTTTATTTTTTATATCTCTTGCTCTACACATACCTTCTGCTCCTTTCCATGGTATCCATGTGTGTCTGGGCCTCTCTTGACTGGTGCTACCTCTCTCAAGTATGTTCCCGTAATGCCTTCTTCTAAGGTTACCATTATTTTTGAGGTACCTTTCTCACCGTGGGTCTCATGTATAAATTGTGCGTACATACAAAAATGTTGAACATGCCCATTTCCATGCTCACTTCGATGTGTATAAAAACTAAACTTGGCATAAAGCCACGCACTTTTTCACGGCAACCTCACACCATGTGTATGCACCTTTCTGCTCGGTTTTGCAAAGTGGCAGCTCTCAGTGTCAGCACCCAATGTCAAAGCAGTGCTACTGTTTCTGTGGTCTTCTTTTTTTTTGTTAACAAATTTAAGGCACTTGATTGTAATCATTCTGTAACGGTATAACAGTGCACGGAGTGGCCAAACTATTCCATATACAACGGCTGCTTTAGCATTGTTACTCTTAGTACACCACTGAGTATTTTAATGTATTTACCGATGATAACTGGCTTCTAAGTCAATTTAGGTTTCCAAGAGCTATCCTCTTGGAGATGTGTGCTGTTAGAACACTAGGATGTACACCTGATATCATTTTTATGATGAAATGCATTGCACTATACAATACAATACAATTTATTTTTGCATATCCCAAAATTATACAAGAAGTGCCGCAATGGGCTTCAACAGCACCAAAAAACCTTCTAAGGAAAAAATGAAAGAAACCTTAGGAAAGGCAGTTCAAAAAGAGACCCCTTTCCAGGTAGGTTGGGTGTGCAATGGGTGTCAAAAAGAAGAGGGTCAATACAATACAATACACAGAACAGAACAAATCCTCAATACAGTATAAAAATAAAAATGTTACAAGTATGCAGCAGAATTTAACAGTAGATGATATCACATAATATGATTTGGATTTGTTTAGAGTCCTGGAGACCTCAGCCATCAAGCTGCCTCCCCCATTTGGCCATTCCACAGCTGAAACAGTGCTGGGCCAGACAGTCCGATGAAAGGACCCCTCTATCCCACGATTCCTGCAATCCTCCACCAGGGATGACTTTACCTTAGGCAGGTCAAACAACTTGGCAGGTGGGCTGTGGCACCAAGTACCATATTTGAGTACTGAGAAGAGAAACAGAATAGGTGAGGGTTAGTAACAAATGATAACTATCATGTTACTTATGTTTTAGTGCAAATGACTAACACTGTGATGCAGTCTGTACAGTTAATCAGCAGCTCTAGTCAGGATATGCTAAACTGAAGTAGTGAGTCTTCAGCCAGGATTTAAAAGCTGAGACTGATGGGCATCTCTTATAGCAGCAAGCAGACCATTCCACAGTTTAGGGGCCCTGTAACTAAAAGCTCGACCTCCCACTGTTATTTTATTAATTCTTGGAATCATCAGCAGACCAGCATCTTGAGATCTTAATGTGCACTCTGGTTTGTAAGTCATGATAACCCTTGGCCATTTAATGCTTTGTATGTTAAAAGGAGGATTTTGAAATCTGTCATAAACTTAACCAGAAGCCAGTGTAAGGATTTAAGAACTGGAGTTATGTGTCCGTATTTTCTTGTTCTTGTAATAATTCTTGCAGCAACATTTTGGAATAACGGGAGGCTGTATAAAGAACAGTTTGAACATCCAGTGAACACCGCATGCAGTAGTCATTCCTACTAGAAATAAATGCATGAATTAATTTCTCAGAATCCTGCTTATTTAGAAAGCACCTTAATTTCCAAACATTTTTAAGATGGAAGAAACATGATTTGGACAACTTTGTAATGTGCACTTTAAATGACATGCTAGAGTCAAAGAGAACTCCTGGATTGTGGGGTGATTGAGTAAAATTAATGATGATTCCAACTGAGTTAAATGATGACAGAATATTGTTGTGATCATTCCCTCCAACAATTAACATCTATGTGTTATCTGTGTTTAAAGACAAGTAGTTCTTATCAATCCACTCCTTTAATTCACTAACACAACTGATTAAAGATAACATTGGAGAAACTTCATTTGATCTAAATGAAAGGTATAACTGGGTGTCATCTGCAAACAAGTGAAAATTAACATTATGTTCCCTAATGATAGATCCCAGTGGAAGCATGTAAAATGAAAACAGTAAAGGTCCAATTACTGAGCCCTGCAGGACACAATATTTCAGTTCTGTGTATAATGATGGAGTACTGTCAGCACATTTCTGTACATATTGGAATTGATTTGATAAATAAGAACTAAACCAAGCGAGCACAGTGCCTGTAAGCCCAACATCATTTTCCAGCCTGTGCAGTAAAATAGAATTGTCAATGGTGTCAAATGCTGCACTTACGTCTAACAACATAATTACAGTGGAGTTTCCTTCATCACCCGCATTAGTGCCGTTTCTGTACTATGACCAGTGTGGAAACCAGGCTGGAGTTTCCCAAATAAATTGTAATGCGTAAAGAGTGAATGAAACTGATTGGCAACTACTTTTTCTAGTATTTTAGAGAGAAAGGGTAAATTTGAAATACAGTAGGTCTATAATTATTAAGTATGTGTGGGTTTTCTATAATTATTAAGTATGTGTGGGTTTAGGTCTGACTTTTTAAGTAACGGTTTAATGACTGACACTTTCAGTGCATCAGGTATTGCACCATGCAGTAGTGAACTATTGATAATGTTTAGAATAAGCACTACAAGAACATCCATTGCACTTTTTACTAGTTTTGTTGGCACTGGATCTAGGGAACAAGTAGTGGGTTTCATTTTAGAAATTAAAGTTAAGACTTCCTGCTCAGTTATAGGATTAAAATTACTAAAGTGCTGAAAGCAATGCGAGACAGGTCTGCTAAGCTAGTATGTGGTTTGTACTGTGATGCTGAGATCTGGGATTTTATATTTTTCATTTTCTCATTGAAGAAGTTCATAAAATCTGTACTGCTAATATTTGTTGGTATTTTGCACTGTAGATCTGAATTCCGATTTGTTAATTTAGCCACTGCTCTGAACAGTACCCGAGGATTTTTATTATTGATATCTATTACTGTAGAACAGTATTCTGAGCAAGCTTTAAAGGGAGCTTTTTTATATTTTTTAACACCCTCTGTCCATGCAATTTGAAAGACATGTAGCTTTGTTGTTCTCCATCTGCGCTCCAATTTTTTATAATTTAAAAATATATTTAAATTTTGAATTTCAACTTTCTAAGTGATAATTAAATCTAATGTGTGGTTATGATTATGAGTTGGACCTTTGACAATCTGAAAAATTCCTAATGAATTTAACAAATAATTAAAACATTTGCTAAAAGTGTCAGCTTCCATATCAATGTGTACATTAAAATCCCCCATCAATACTACGTGATCATAATTTATAGTCAAATCAGATAAAAGGTTGCTAAATTCAGTCATGAACAATGAATATGGCCCTGGTGGTCTGTAGACTAGCACTATAATTGTGTTGGAATCTGTATGTATATTACATTTTACAAATAAATTGTTAACTTTAATGTCAATGTATACTGTAAATAATAAGACATGTGGAGGTGTAGTGGTAGCGATGAGGTCCTGCCCCGTTCATGGAATGTTCCTACCTTGAGCTGTGTGCTTGCTGGGGCTGGCATGACCCTGGATGGATGGATTGATGCAACAATTAAACCTTATTAATGAAGATTTTTCAATGTTCCTTAAAAGTTTTGAAGAACCGGTGTTCTAAGCTTACAGCTGGTTTTTCATTTATTTACAGACACTTATTGTGCAGAAATTGGTTATATGGAGAAAGAAAACAGAAGGGCAGGAAGTGGGGGTTGGTATGTTTGACAGACACAGCACTGCTGCAATAAATTATTCTATCCAGGGTAGCACAAGTCACAGCAAGCATTATGTAGGAACAATCCCTGGATGGCACGCCAGCTCATCGATACTGCTGTGCCACCGTGCTCCCACATGCTTAATACATGCTTTACTTGTGGAAGACGAATGTTCTCTTCGTTCCCTTGTACTAATTCATGTCTTAGAAGTAAGCTTTACGAAACCAAGTAACAGCATGCTTTGTTTTAGCAAACAGAAAAATGTTTGTGCAAAGGACTCAAGGTCTGAGCATTCCACACATGAGTCTGCCTTATCACGTTTTCCCTTAGCTTACATCTGAACGCCATAACAAAAGGAGCCAAGAAATCAAGTTGCACAAGGGGCGTTGAAGGGGCTAAAGGTTTGTGTATAATAAATGTGTTGACTGTTACATTTTATAATGATATTAAATTACGCATTCTAGGGGTATAAAACTGGACCCCACCCAACAGACGGGGTTCAGAAGAGCCCTGACGCTGTCATGTATATTTGATTGTCTGCTTTTCTGAAACTCTTCTCACCGTGACTCTGAAAATAAAGCTGCTTTATAACTGCACCTGCTGTTGGGTCTGAGATTTCGTCCACATACTGCATTTCATCATGAAAATGGAATTAAGGATACATCATAGTATTCTAAAATGTTCAAGGAGCTGTAATATCATGAATGTAATGTATTCTGTGTGGTGATCACTGCCTGTGTACTCCTGTCAGCATAAGAGAAAGCACAGAGCAATTCATGACTGGATTGGGGAGCACTTAGAATAGGAAGCACTTAATGTGCTACTTTAGTTACGATGGGAAACTGAAGTAAATTAAACATTTATTTTAAGATGAAGTTTATGACATTCTGCTTTAATGAAAAAATAAACTACAAGATTAAAGCGGAAATTTCAACATTAGAGTCAACTATAAGACTTTAATCTCCTTTTGTTTTCTTCACTGTGTTCCTCTTTTTTTTCTCTGTGGCCATAATATGCTTCTGTATGACAATCAGAAACTCACATTTTCACATCAAGTTTGACATCTGATCACTTCTTTTTTAAATTCTTCTTTTTTATTCATGCTTTTGCCATTGTCTTTTAACAAAACACTGAATGGAATGGGTTATTTATATTGATTTGTATATTCAAATATATGAAATTCTGGGAGGAGTCGGGGTGAGGCTCTAGGCACGTGCATGTGCGTTAAAATTCATGTTGATTGGAATTTATAAAGGGGAAGTGCATGGAACTTTGATTATGCACAGTTTTATTCATCTGAATTTTTTATATGTATGCACATTTCTGTTTTTGTTGATACGCCATGTTTTAGTGTGAATTCTACATACAGCGTTATACATGAAGCCCCCCCGTCCACTTTTATAGTTCCCATCCTTAGGGGTGACACTCTCAGCACTTTTCTTCTTTGTCTCACACTTGCACACTTTCAATCGAAACACCAAAGCCAGATTGCTCTGAGGGACTGGAGACACACAGAATTTAGTGTTTTATTATATAGTAGATTATTAACATTCTTAAATTAATCATGATCACAAACATAGGGCCAAAAGTTCAACCCAGTTAATGAAATATCTGATCATATATAAGAATATCTTTGAAAAAAATCTGAATTAGCATAAGCAACCTTAATTTAGGGTGTTCATAAGAAAAGTAATGATTTACTTAATGAGGTATAAGTATATAATAAACAAGAAAAGTTACATCAGCTTTTTGAAATAGTAAAATGTGTGATTCAGTTTAAATGTTTAAAGTCTAAATATTCTCAATTGTAATAGAAATTTGGCATGTTTTCAAATCCTGTGATAGAAGTCCATAGAGGGCTAGATCCCTAGTAAAGGATCAAAAATCAAAAATAACATCATATTCATAATCACTGACCTTGAAATAGTCTAAATGGTGCTCCACATACTTATGTTTGAAATTTGTCATTTTAAACCATCTGGGAGTGAGTCTTAAAGGACTAGGACTACCAATAAAGAATCAAATGTCAAAAGTATGATCTTTTTTGTGATCAGCAGCCTTGAAATAGTATAAAATGAAACTCTCCATGCCTGTATTAACAATCCCATCTTTTTCAAAGTTTTGTAAAAGTAACTTTGACCCCTTTTATCCCATTGTGAGATGTACAACTTCAAATCCTTCAAAATCATTTTTGAAGAAGACATCTATTGCTTTACTCTTTTATCATAAACATGTAATTTTCTACAAAATTGACATTTTGTAAAAATTAAGCTTGACATGAGTCAGGAGGCGCTGGACAAAAAAAACAAAAAAAAACCAAAGTGATTATGAAGCATTCATAACTAATTCTTATGAACACTAGGGGGTTCTGCCCCCTGCTCACTTCGTTTGCCAACCCCCAAGTATGGGTAACCGGATGTTCAATTTAAAGCATTTACATATGCATTATAGAATTAACTATTTTACATTACAGCGAGTAAGTAACCATAGTAAAAAAAAAAATAAATAAAACGTAATAAATTGAAAGAAATTTATGTTTCATGTTGCATTAGAGGTATATGTTGTGTTAAACGTTTTCGTTCTGTTTGGCTTTGAAATTAACACGTAAATACTTTTTAAAATTTCACTTTTACTGTAACACTTCAGTAAAGACATATGCTAAAGATAGATAGATAGATACTTTATTAATCCCAAGTGGGGGGAGGAGCCAAGCAAAATGACACCTTTTATTGGCTAACTAAAAAGATTACAATATGCAAGCTTTCGAGGCAACTCAGGCCCCTTCTTCAGGCAAGATCTTGACGGAATGATGGAAAAAGGCTCTCCCAGTTTATAAAATACATACTAGTTCAATATGCACTGAGCATTAAATAATTCAATGAAAATTTTCATCATTCACACATATCTTGTCTGAAATTGTCTAAAGTTTGGGTCTGGATTGGGGAGCATTGTTGCAGCCATGGAGTGGCAGGAACCTGGATCCATAGAAGTATGGCAGTGCCTGTCGGATAGCTGTCTCCTCGGCAGCAAGATCCCGTCAGGATAAGCTGAGGAGATGGCCATTTTAAGAGATAGCACCAGGGCTCATGTTTCTAAGGACAGCTTCCTGTAGTATATTTAACCCACTTTGAAAGACTTTATTTATTGGATTGGTTTTAACCTCCATCACTTATTTTACAGATTATTTACTTATTGAACATTGCACTGCTTTGATTTAGGAGACTGTTTGACTGTCCTAATAAAAGCACTTCTGCACTTTCCCACCTATCTCTTGCAATGCATGAGTGTTCTCATTTGCTTGGCACATCCCTCGGAAACATTATCAGTGATGGTGGATTCAAAAGGGTCCCATAGGGAACCGGTAGCGTAGAACTGATCCACACCATCATGCCATCTCAATTTATATTATTTCTTGTTTTTCTACTTTTACTTTACAATTCTGGAAAGGCTACCAATGTTTATTGTTTTCCTTTAAAACTATAAGGGTTTTAAACTTCCTAGCTTAGCAGTTTTTTATCATTTATTTTCATTCTCTTCTCTAAGAATATATAGCAGATTATAAACTAATCTTAAGGAGAATTAGAGCAACCTACTGAGCTCGAGAGCAAAAAAAAAACAAAGAATATTAATCACATCCATTATACTTAAAGTATTTAAGTGTTTTACACAAACCAGTTTTAAAAAGTAGTTTTACAAAAGTGAAATAGATACTTTCATACAGTATGAAGGCCCGTCAGTGTGAATTCAACTCTCCCAAACCCTCAAACATTTACTATGCATTTGGTAATTCTTTGTGATGAGTGATTTATCTCTGGCCATTATTTGGTTGTTTTAAATATAATTTTTTTCCACTTTTTGCTCACATTTATTGTGGAATGTCTAAGTAGTTGCTTGGTAATAAGCACCCAGATGGAAATAACAATGAAAAAATTGCTCCTCTTCAGCGTTTATTATTGTTTGTACCTGTGCCTGCGCAATACTTTGTTAATTGTCACTATCTGACTAGTTTCAAGGGTATAAGCTGTATAGATAAAAAAACAACATCCTAATATATCCTAATATGTGACCAAAAATAACATTTCCATTGGTGTCCTTATTACTGTATCAGCAAAAAGTCTGCTAATTAAATGGTTCAACTAAAAGCAGTAATCATTAATTATATCTATAATAGTGTCATTTAACAAAGATCTGACATGTGCATATGGCAACTCACACAAAATAGCAACAGGTATATTAGGAACATGTTAATGCATATGACTAGCATGAAACACTTTAAAAAGTGTATCAAAAACAGCTAAGTAAGTAAAATCACATCAGGATTCTTTCTTATATTCTAATATAAATGTGCAAAAAGCCAATTGTTAAATTCTAAATCGACACATTAAAATTACAAACAAATATTACAGAGCATTTATATAAAATGCCAATTTTATTAAAGGCAGGCATCAACCAACATGGAAAATCTGCACTCAATACATTACTGGACTAATATCCCGAACCATAAGTGTAAGGATAAACTATGATAGACTAGGATAAACGATGTAGGAGGAGAACAGGTGTCTCACATAAGACAGGGAAAAATATATTACCTGGATGAGACACCAGAGTGACAAGTAAAACAAATTGGCCAGTGGATCGGAGAAATAACTTTGTGTCTGGCTGACATAAAATAATGGAAAGACCAGAAGAACACAGGAATTGGGAGCTGTTCAATCCCCCATATGTCAGGAGGCAGTGGTACTCACATGGGAAACCAGTCAGGACATCCGCAGGTGTGCTTGGGATATAAAGTCAGGAAGTGCAGCCCTGTCAGGGTCCCTATATTCCAATAGGGGGTGCTGTCAGGAGAGAACCTACCTATTTTCATTATGACCTAGAAGTGCTTCCCAGAAGAGGAAACATCCCTGGGTCTGGCAAAAAAGGAAGTCTGCTGCCAAACATGGATGAGTCAGAGTCAGGAGGCAGTGGGCAACACTCAACTGGAGGGCGGGAGGAGGAAGAATTAGTCTTTTATGTTATAACCAGTAACGGTGCACTGCATGATAATGTGCAGTGAATATACTTGACATGAGCATTTATAGTTTTCATATTCTTTCTCTGTATGTTTAGCATTTGTTTGCTCAGAGGTTAATGCGCTTACTGCTTCCTGAGCAGCTCTTCTTTTCTCCACCCTGGCGGCCCGCTTAATCTCTTCTTTTGTCGGCATCTTTTCTCATTAAAACTGATTAAGTCAGTGTTTGTGTTGTGATTACTTAACACAGTTTCCTTCATTTTTCACTTTAAGCTGGCACTTAAGTCTTCAATCTGCCTCAAGAATGATTTAAGATATGAAGAGGTAGGGGAAGTGATGGCGAAAGTGGTAGGGATGAGAACAGCGCCCATACACATGCCCCGCATGGCTGCCATGCTGGCTGCTGCTGAGAGTTGATTCTACAATAAAATTAAAGACAAAAGAAAAAGAGTAATAAAAATCATCACCTCGAAAGCTGACCACAGAGGTCAGTTAGTATGCGTGTACTAAATTTCAGGTCAGTAGGTCAAACGGTTTGTGAGCTACATGTGATTTAAAATTCTGGACAGACAAACGGACAGCCACGGTAGCGTATTATATAAGAAGATTCTGGCACAATACTGGGAAGAGGTCTGCAAGGGTGCTTTGTCAAATACATTTTCTTTATTTTAGTCATATAACGTGTGGTGATATACTGTGCCTGTGGTTTGGGTCTCTCTGGTGGTTCCTGGTGGTCACAACAGTTTTAAAAGCACAAAATGCATTGCTAGTTTCAACACATAACACAAAATGCAGACTTGATGACATATCATATTAGAAGTTGTTACTTGACTTTCTCTGTTGGAAGTTGTAGTTATATTTTTAGCAGTGACTTAGTAGTTAGAATTAGTTGGAAATAAAGTTGAAAATCAACATTTACAATTTAGTTTTTTTTCTAATGAAAATAATCAAATTTTCTAATACTGTGCTAAAATTAGTGGGTCTGGATAATTAAATGATATTTTCTTCTACAAAAGTAGTAGATTGAGAACATATCAGGATATACTGTATATTTTTTCTCATTGTCAAATTCAGAAATCATAACAGGATGCCATGTCATATTTTTAAGTTAGTCCTTTCATAATATCATCTTTATTGAAAAAAAAGAAAAATATTTCTACCCAAAAATCCAATTTTTAAAGAATGCTTCCTATGTATGTGTTTTTTTATTTTAGTAATAACCTGTCAGTTTTAAAGATTTATTGTTATTTCACAGCATTCTCAAACACACTTAATGGAATTCAGCATTAAAGAGAAACAGAGCTTATACAAGCAGCATAGGCACAGGTATGGCAGGCACCATCCCAGTATGGGGTGGAAATCCACCAGTAAAACACCTAATGATTTATACCAACTGAGGCTGGCTTAAAAATGGAATGGGGGCTAAAACACACTTTGTTCATACTCATAACTGAGCAAATAAAATGTATTTGTATATTTTCCTTTTCTCCATGGTTATAAAATGTTAATTTCTACAAAGTTCTGATTGTCCTTTTACTTAATTCAATAATACATTGTGAGTAACAATAAATGAAAAAGCCACAATCATTACTCCTCGTAAAATAATTAAAGAAATCCAAATTTGAACAGGCAAGCTAAAATTGATTTTAATTGATCTGATTACGCCCCATGTTATATGGATATATATATATATATATATATATATATATATATATATATATATATATATATATATATATATATATATATATATATATATAAATTTATAAAAATGCATTTAAGAATGTTATGCTGGGCCGATTTTAGCAGTACTTTTTATTTATTAGGTGAATCAGCTGGATTTGCTCAGGTGCATAAAAATTGCCCTACAGACACTGCTGCTAAGGTTTTGGTTCCCCAGGTAGGATGAAGGTGCCATATGCTATTCCATGTACACAGCAGGGTGACAGCTTCACATCTATACATAGCATTGCTTATATTACTTTTCACAGTACTGATGCCCCTTAGAGGCTAAAACTGCCACAGGCAACAACAAATCCACAGCAAGATGAAGGCCCCTTGTGTGTACCATGCACTGACTCTACAGCTGCTCATAATATTTAGGTTCAAGAGTAGTAGCACAGACTGAATAAGGCAGTTTCACAGCAGTTTGAAAGCAGATGTCCCCTGTGTTGTGACAGACATTGACCCAATGAATTCATATAGTGCTCAGGTGACAAGGAAACTATGAGTATACATAGGAACTAAAATTGTTTCACAGATAAGTGTCCTTAACTGAGCTGGGATCTCTTGATGAGGAATGTAAGAATAAAAAGACACTGCATTCACAAGAATTCAGTGTTTTTGAAAAAGACACATTTCAAACAAAAAAAAAACACACAGGTGCATCATGTATTGGCCTTGAAGGATGTGAGAAATTCAGTTAGATTTATTTTTATACAACACACTTCTCAATAGACCTTCTCAAAGAACTGAATACATCATCTAAATCAAAAGAACTACCTTCCTGTTTGGAGTCTCTGGTATCTATACATCAGTTAATACTTGTTAGTACATGTGTGCACCATTAAGCAAATGCAGAAGAATAGTAAAGTAATGAAGTGAACATACCTTTGGTGATCACTGAAAATGTTTCTTTGCTTAAGCAGAGCAACAATTAAGTTTAAGCACATACCTCTTTCATTATATTTATTGCCAACAGAAATCTCACTTTTACACAAAACCATTACAAAAACAAGATGAAATAGAATATGAGTATATGCATTTCTAAAATAACTGTAAATTGAACTTGTACTGAACTCAAGCATGTGCATTTTATAAGATCCATTAAACAAGCAAGTTAACACCTTAGTTTAAATTCCTTTTGTATCTTCATCATAATTATTAAAAAACATTAACATACTACTCCATATACTTATTACAATTTTGCATTAACATATTTAAAACCTACTTGCAGTACAAATATGGTGATTTATTATGATATGTTCAAAGTACAAAACTGTCTTTGTATTATATAGGAGAACAAAGAATTCAGGTATGAATAGGCATTTTAAAGAATTTTGACATATCTAGGAATGAACACAGAATAAGTTGAAAGTAACTTACAACAGACTTATGAAAGAACACCGCACAAAGGCTTGAATAAGCTGAGATTTCTTTATCCTGCAGTGACACAACTTAAAAGGTGGGAAGCTTTTGGAAAAAAGTCATCTGATAACATCAAAAATCCATTTTGAACACATGGTTGGAGCCTGTTAATTTTCATGTGCTTTTCTCAGTTAAGTACCTTATTTATTAGCATTTTATCTTTTTTTTTGTTATTAAAAGATGAGAAAAATAAATTCTACATTGTTTTAAAAAGTGGGTGTGGTGGTTGCCACTTTGAAGTCAGCATTTCATTTCACCAGTGTATTTCTGCACTTTAATTTCCATACCATGACGTCATGGATGAGAAAAAGAAAGTCTAAGTTGTTTTAAAAGTGTGTGCAGTTGTTTCCAACTTTACAGGTTAAGATATTTTATTTAACCCGGGTATGTCTGCACTTTCATTGACTTCACATCATGGGAACATCGGTTTCAGCCACAGAGAAAACTGTATAGTACTTTCATTCAGTAATTTGGTTTTCCCATAACTCTTTTCACAACACAAGCTTTTGTTGCCAGCCAAGAGTTCATACTCCTTACACTCAGTTATAGCCCAATACCTAATTTAATAAGCATTGAGGTATTTCATTCTGTTTTTGACACTCTTTAGTAAATCATGCACCATCTATGTCTCATTAAATGGCAGCAGACTAGCTATTTTGAGTCATGTGAGTAAATTTATTATTGGTTCTTATTTTGTTTCAGTGCAGTTGCCAACAGTGAGGCTGGAACAGTTTTGTGCTCAAGTCTGTACTCAGCCATCAGCCCACTGAGAGCTGCTGAAATTCTGTGCTGTGCTACATTGGTGGCCTTTTTCATAAAAAATATTTTCAAGGCTTAACTCCAGGACATGTCCAGTTTAAGATTTTTGTTTATTCCCTTGTAAAGGCTGCCTGTTTAATTTTCTGACATTCTCATATAAACACTTACAGTTAGTTCTGGCTCTCCCTTTGAAACAAGATATGTCCACTGAATGACCTAGGTGTGTTGCTTTGTTTGATGCTATTGATTCCATCTAGTGCCTAGTTACTTAACCTCTGCCACTCAAAAAATTACATCAATGATAGAGTGGGCATTTAAAGGATAATTAGTGTAATTGTTGATTTTTCTTTTATTCATCTTTTTAGATTGCTATAGAGATTAATGATGCGGACATATAAATATAAGAAAAACATAAAAATAGATGAAAAATATGAAAACAAATGGTTTAAAAGGGTGTGAAAACAGACACTGCCATACACTGCCAGGGTCTGTTTTGTTGGATGCTAACTGGTGGTCCAGAGGTATCCAGTTTTCTACAGGGTGAAATAAACTGTAGGTGCAGTCACTAAATAAATTCCTCAGAAGAGAAAATATTGGGACAAAACATAGACTATGGTCTTCCCCAAAACAAACAGGGCACCTATGAAAAATTTGGTGGAAATAGTTTCAATTTTGTCAGGTTTCATGTTGGAAAAACACACCTTCAGCTTTATACTTTAGCTGTGCTATGACAAATCCCTACTTCCTGAATAACAGCTACCCTGTGTTTCATCTTATTGCTTATTGCTAAAGCACTTTGAGCTACATTATTTGTATGAAAATGTGCTATATAAATAAATGTTGTTGTTTGAATCTGTAAATATGTGGAAATGTTCCTATGTATTTCAGAATGAACAGAGCTGAACTAAACATGTCCTCCTTATTTTAAGTCTTTAATTGCAAGGAACTTTCAAGTTAAATGATTAAGCCAGGATCGTCATTGAAAGCACATAGCAGCTAGACAGGAAAATTAGGTAAAATAGATTCTCATGAAATAACACATGTCAGGAACTGAGTTAACTTTTTATTTAGAACTGAAATTTAATACATTTAAACTTGTATAAACTAAACAATTCCCTCTAGAAGTTTACTTCTCCTAGCTATCCGAAGGACATGCTATAAATACAGAAGTGAGTTCCCTTTGTTTTACAGCTCTTAAGTTGTGAAAAAACTCAAGTACCCAAGTACTTTACGGGCACACACTCGAGAAAGGCAGCGACAGTGAGAGAGGTTCAGGCACAAGCAAATACAGATTTACTGATACACAGATACAATATAAGTGCCATGCTGGATGGGCCATGGATCCTTACCTAGCCAGGAACCCATACTGGAAGGACTACAGGAAACAAATAATGGATGGATAATTCGTTCCCCAGTATAAAAGGGGGCAGTGCTTCTCTGGTTTGGCCCCAGTATGGACACCTGCATGGTGGCCTAGGAATTGGAGTTTTGAACGGTCCTTTGGTGCTATTAAGTGTAAAGCTGAAGGTCTACACTTCAATCACATAATGATTGGTTTATTTCAAATAAACTATGGTAGCATACAGAGCCAAAATTATGAAAATTGTATTGCTGTCTTCACTACTCCTCTCCGGCAAGCTTAGTCCCTCTCCTCCTGACTCTGGCTCCTTTAATAGCCCACCCAGAAGTGCTCCAGTTGTTTGATGACCCATTTCTGGCTGCACTTCTGGGTGTAGCGGAAGAACAACCCATATAGGCTCAGGAAAGACTGCAGCATCCCCTAGTGGCACCCCCAGATCCCAACAGGGTTTTTGAGAACTCCATCTCCCATGGAGCCCTGCGGTTATCTAGGGTCCCGGGGAAGGTACTGTTCAGTTCATGCTTGTTCCCCCGGACCATATAAAGAAGAGGCATCCTGACCGGGTAAGATAGATAGATAGATAGATAGATAGATAGATAGATAGATAGATAGATAGATAGATAGATAGATAGATAGATAGATAGATAGATTGTACACTGGGGTTGGAATCTTACACTCCAATATAGGTACTCTAGATGGTGCATACAATAATGCCAGTGCAATGGGAATTGTGCAAAAAATAATACTATCAAAGTGACAGGTGGCACATAAAATTAAAGTGACAGAGACTAAAGTGACATAATATTAAAGTAAAATAAAACAAAATGACATGACTTATGCTGAATGGGTAACATGTTTAAAATTACACATTATGAAAAAAGGTTATAAAGTAAAGAACAAGCAGTGCGATATCAAATGTAGTGCATAGCTAATACGGCTAATATAGCTCATGAAAAAAGAAGGAGCATCAAGCCCAGAACTCATCCATCTATGCCCCTGTTGGGAACAGTTAGAGAGTCTAATGGCTCTGGGAACAAAATACCTTTTGTATCTGTCCGTATTGTCAGTTCTGTGATAGCAGTCCTCCACTAAACAAACTCCTTTGCTTAATTATGGTGGTGTGTAATGGGTGATGTTCATTCTCCATAATAGATAGCAGCTTGCATAGTGTCCTCTACTCTGCTACTGTCACGAAAAAGTCAATTTCCATGCCAACTACAGATCCAGCTCGCCTGATCAGCTTGTCAATACAATCAGCATCTTTTTCAAGCTTCTTCCCCAGCAGACCACAGCATATAAGGGAATTCTGGCAACCACCAACTGCACTCCAAGATATTTACAGGTCTTGACTCACTTCATATCAGCCCCTTCAATGGACTGTTACAGTGTGGGTCAGCTCCATGCTCCCTGTTGCATTTGGGAGCCTCTTGAACCCACCACCGCTGATAGTCATGACCTGGATGAGCTAGGCAGAGGAGGACAAACACACACAAAGTAAGGGGTAGGTGAAGCAGTGCCATAGTGCTTTTATTGCAAATAACAATCAAAAAAAATAAGTGTCCAAATAAATTGTGCAGTGCTTCCAAAAATGTTCAATAAATTAATAATCCAATAATCCAATGTCCACGTGGAGGCTAAAACCAAGCAAATAAATAATCAGTTAAAATGAGGTTACAAATGTGGCAGGAAATTGTCCCAAAGAAAACTCAGTTCCCTGTGCATCACCTAAAAACAGCCGTCTCCCCAGCTTAACCCCAAGTGGGTCATTGCAGCCAAGGAGATGACACATTGGCAGATCGACCCACTTTCAGTGCCTACTCGTAGGCTTGGACCCTGCAGCCTTCTGTGATCCCCTACATGGGGACTTTGTCAGGCCTTTCGACTCATGTTCCTGTGGTCCATGGCACCACACATGACACCCAGCAGCTGCTCTGCCTCTCTCTGGCGAGTCACTCCAACTGAGCAGCTCTTGGGGAAACTGCAGTGTCAATAGACCCAATGGTTTTTAACTAGTGCTGCTAGTCTGTCTGTGTTGACCAGTGATTTTACATTCCCCATTATCATCGATGGAATAGATGGCTTATATTTATATATTATATAAACATAATATATAAATAATATACATATAACTATACACACACACATATATATACACTGCGTATGTGTGTGTGTGTACAACTTTCTACTAAAGGATTTCATTCAGATTTTATAGGAAATATCTTTGCCATTTTGACCTATGTCCTAGAGCATTGCTCTGTTATCATTGTTTTCACTGATGATGTTTTAATGTTTTGGTTTTTCTTTATGTGTTTTGGTTTTACTTTTAGAACCTGTGACTATTGCTATTTTGCTACATTTCATAAACTTTGCAATGTACATTAAGTGCAAACATTACTGTGTACTGAAAGTAAGACATCCCACAGTCCTAAAACATCATATTGACTGACAATTTTACACTGCATGAGGCTTCTTACCACTCTTGTTTAATGTATGTTAGCACAACTTAGCTGGCTCTAATTAAGCCAATAACATTGACCTAAGCTGTTGGTTTTTAAGGTCTGTAGTGTTAAATGATGGCATGCATATTCCAAGCTAAAATTGTATTTACAAAAAGAAATCTGAAAGAAGAAATCAATTCAGTAACTGAATATGTACTACACTCTGTCTGCTTGTGCTTTGAGAAACTAAACATTACGATTTTTTTTTATCACCTCGTCTTAAAAAAAAAATGACCTGCCCCACTGACTTATCCCAACCACACGTTTTAATAGTGTGGAGCCGACCCGGACACAGACAGGCGGACATGTTGTCTTCAAACCACCACACGTTTATTAAATACACTATTTACAATAAATGGTCACTCAGACCCAAGTAATGGTCACTAAGACCCAGTCCAAACAGTGCACACAACCCCCCAAACACAGTCCTGGCCACAAATGCCTTCTTCTCGGGCCGCCTCCACTCTCTTCTGCCTCGTCCTTCTTCCACCCGACTCTAGCCTCGAATGAATGGAGACGGCCCCTTTTAAACAGTCCCCGGATGAGCTCCAGGTGTTCCCAGCATGTCTCCTCTGGCCACGCCCCAGCGTGGCGGAAGTGCCGGCTGTCCTCCCGGCAGCTCTCCGGGCGCCATCCTAACTCTTCCCCCCAGCACTTCCTGGTGTGGCGGAAGTGCTGGGGTAACAGGTCCCCAACGCATTGGGACACCTCCTGGCGGTGACCAAGGGCCCCTACAGGGTAGGGCTTCCATGCCCTGTACCCGTGGCCCCCAGAGCAACCAGGAAGGCGACCCCCACATGATCCAGGGTGGGTGCAGACCTACATCCGGTCCTTCATGTCGTCCCGGCCGGGTCATGGCCCCTGGCATCCCTGACAATAGATATTAGATAAAATGAGCAAAGAAGAACTTTGATTTAGCGTCTTTACTGAATGTGTGTAAAATGGCACAGGTACAATTCAAGTCTTGTTTTTTTATTCAGTCTGCTTTAGATTGTCTTTGTACTGCTAGTCTCACTACAACAGCTAGCCCCATCATTAATTACAGCAACATTACACTAACAAGTTCCTAGTGGAGAATTTTACTGAAATGTGCAGCAGAACATCTAATGGAAGAATAATAGAAATTATGTGTATTTATACACATTCTGAATAATAACTCATTGATATAAGACAAAAGTTCTGAACTGAAATGACAGAATTGTAATATTAGGTTAAGCAACATATGTATTTAATGCTGTGGAGGGCCCACTCCAGTCCAAGTCCTGGCCTTCAATTTCTTTTATTATGGAAGTACGTCATTTTGGACCTTTGTACATTTATTGTGTTTAGTCAATATACACAATAACACATCTACATTAATGAGTCGTCACTTTCTTTTATTTTACTGTACGTGTTGTGCCTTTGTTGTGTTATTTTTTGTGCTTTTAACATTACGATAAGGAAAAAGAGAAAATGCTCATTTTATTCTCCAAAATACTCATACAGGACAACAGTACTTATTCATAGTTGTTTGAACCAAAGCAAGCACCCATCATACCTTCTGGCAGAAATTAATAATACTTAAAAAGGATAGATTTAAAACAAAACCAATGAATACTTGAGGTTATCAGTCGGTCTGATAGTCCTGAACAAGATCGTGGGGAGCCTATCCAAGCTAGTTATACAGCAGAAAGGCAGGAACAAACCCTGGACAAGTAACAGTCCATCACAGGGCAAACATAGACACTCCATGCAAGGAGGAGCCAGGACGTGAACCCTGATCTCCTCATTGCAAGGCAGCAGTGCTACCACTGTGCCACCGTGCCACCCACTCACTGAGTTTATACATATATGAAATAAATAACAGCATAAAAAACAAGTCAAAGGAAAAAACACACAATAATTGTTAACACATATTTAAACAAAAGATGTAAGTATAAATCCCACAACCAAAATCATGTCTAAAAAGCCTTCTGTTTTTCTGCTTGCTGAAATAAAAGTCTTTCTCCCATTCCACTGCAAACACTTGGCTTTTGGCTTTCTCCGGAAAAGATTTAAAATCAGCAAGCCAGGTTCTGAAGGGGTGTTAGTCATGTGGCGTATATACCCTTGATCTGTCTCTGTCTCCTTCTCTCCAGTTTTCTTCATTAGCCATTTGTTTTCATGGCCCTTTATTAAGAATCCCTCTTCCCTATGATTTTCAATTAAACCACTGAATGTTTATATAATGCAACAAAAAGCACAGATGAATAGCTCAAAACCAGTACATTTGCATGCATTTGATTAACATACAATATCAGTTTTTACATCTTTACGCTACAAAATCCATATGTGGCTTTGTCAGAGGCTAAACATTGCTAAACATTGGGTGGAGTGGTGGCTCTGAGGCTAAGGATCTGCACTGGTATTGCCGTTTCGAATCCCTGTCACTGCCAAAAGAGATCCTACTCTGCTGGGCCCTTGAGCAAGGCCCTTAACCTGCAATTGCTCCAGGGGTGCTGTACAATGGCTGACCCTGCGCTCTGACCCCAAGGGGTATGCGAAAACTAACAAATTCCTAATACAAGAAATTGTATAAGGTGAAATAAAGAACAAAAAAAATGTCACTGTGAATGAATACATCCTATTTACTGCAAATAAAAGCTCACGTCTGCATATTCTACATACAGTTGGACATTCTTGTGTACCTGGTCTTCCATGTATCCATTCAAATTAGTAAAGAGTGCTGGAGCAGTTCATTTGTATTTTTTCTTTTTAAATAACTCATAACAGATAAATTATCATATGTTTGTGAAAAGTACTCTTCCTTTATATTGTATTCCAGATTAGTCTGAGCCTGCTAGGTTATAAATGCCATGGTGAAATGTATTTTTCCTTTTTAAAAGGAATTCACATTTGATGTTCCACACTGGCACACACTTCGTTGGCTCAGCAAACTTGTTGCGCTTCTTCATTTTAACTAACGGTACGTGTCAAGTACTAAGAACCCAAGAAATAATATTAAGATGCAAGTTATTTTGTTCACCTTGCATTTCTGTTTTCTGGATAGATTTGCATTGGTTTATCATGCAATCGGATCAAATTTGCTTGCAACTTTCAAACTGGTGACATGAATGTAATGTAAAATAATCATTAGTTTTACTGTTGATCCTATTAAACCTTGCCATATGAATAATTTATTCTCCCTATGCACTGTGTACGAAATAATTATAAGGAATAATTTATATGTTGACATTTGTGTATTTGGCTGAGCTTCAAATGCTTTTATGGAAGTAAATCAATTTCAAGTGCGATACCATCAAAATGTATTACAACTGGAGGTGAAAGTTTGCAAATGAAGTCTTTTTTTATCTATAACTTGCACATACAAGTATATAAATATAACAACAGCATCTTATGTAGGAAATCACCATGGTTTTGTTTAATGTTTTTTTTTTGTATTTAATACTATTATTTATGATTGCACTGTAATAGAAATTTCATAGGATTAAACAAGCATAACTGCACAGGGAAACAATTTTCAAACTGGTGACAAACTTCACTTTTTTCAAAAATCACAGCCTTGACAGAATCTGCAACAACTGGCTTCCATTTCACTGCTAATGATTTGCAGTTATTTACTATGACCCTTTCAACCTATTACAATCTTTTTAAAATAATTAAAGTCATTTCAAGAGTAGCACAGTGGCACAGTTGTTAAAACTATTGCTGCACGGGCCGAGCATCCTGGGATTGAATATAGTGCTCAGTTTTTGTCAGTGTGAGGTCTTCATGCTCCCTGAGTGCCCATGTGAGTCCCCTTTGGGTGCCCTACTGCTGCAATAGGCTCGAAATACTTGAATAAAGCTGGCTTTGTACTGTATGTGGCTAAATGCAGTGACTTAGGGAAAATATAGGCATATTTCTTAATGTAAAATCATTTATTTTTCTGTCAATAGGAATATACAAGGTAAAAAAAATAATTTGTTATAGCTGTATTATATTTAATTTGTAGCATGGAAACAATTTAGCGAAATGACTTAAGTGTTGAACTGCAAATTATAAGGTTGCCATCACTGGCACACTACTGACTTACTTTGTGACCCTGAAATATTAAATATTCCTGCAATTGCTCCAGTTATTGACATATGTTAACCACAGTCACGTTTCTGCATTATGGGCCAGTAGAGCACTGTCCCACCAGATGTGGTGTGAAATAATAATAAGTCCCTCAATTATTAAACTTATTATTAAAATGTTATCTTCGTAAATAAATTTTCCTTCAACTTTCGATCATATATTCAATGTAATTACTTATCTAAAACATATTACTTTGTGTAGTGTGTGAAACTGTCTTTGGACCAAGTGATGCAAGCCGAGGAGATGGGTCTGTTGGCTATGCAGTGCTCTCTTTATTTTTGGGTAGTTTGTATGCACAATGTGCCGCGTGATCTTTCTAATTTAGAGAATTGACTTGGAGGTCATTAACCACATATTAAATGATGGCCACTTGTTTGTATTTATTACTTTTTTTTTTTAAATCATGCAGTTACATTTCCAGTTCAAGCTTTTTCTAGTTAAAGCTATGCAGCACATTCCAATGAAAAAGTACAAAAAGTCCGGTATCATTTCTTCCCAGTAATTTGATTTTAAAAAGGGAAAAGAGATTAATATCAGGAATACATTGTTCACAAGACATTATGCTGCATCATGATTTACTCCTGCCCCTGAGAAGGACCATACTAAATTTGAAAAAGACTATGGGTGAACTTACCACTTTTCAAAAAAGAAGAAAGCAGAATGATCTACTTGTTCCAATAAAGTGCCAAGTACTGAGGCTGAAAGAACAGGTATGAATATAGAAATTCCTTTTTTCATGTGTTATTTTGCCTCACGTTAAACAGCAAATACCTGTAGTGCTTAGCACTGCTAACGGGTGTGCACTATATAATGGTATTGAGACCTATACTTTTTGACCTGAAAGCAATTCTAAAATAGGTGTTGCTGTTTCCATTTAGACAGATCTTAGCCAGTGGATTTTCCGAAGCAGTGGGTGGTTGCAAGGCTCTTATTTGACTTAACTTCTAAATGTACAACATATTGTTGTATTTTGTCAGAATATCATAACGTCAGAGAACATCACAGCAATCTGATGCCAAACAAGACAGGCAAGGCACCAGCATCCAATTGTTTGATTAATTTTTTTGTGACATGATATGTGCTTGAATTTGCTTGTATCCATAATCATTAGTAAATGGTGGAGAGACATTATTAGTTAGGTAAGTTCTTGTAAACATTAGTGAAGTCTCCACACATGTAGGAAGATTTTGTCCCACTAAAATTTTCATGTCAAAAATGCCACTGCTTGATAGTTCTGTAATGCACTTGAGACCTACATTTTGGTTTTGACAAAGTAAAGTAAAATTAAAATTTGCAATGCATTAGCTAACTTCTATAAAATAATGTTAAATCATAATTGGAAAAATTCACTTCATTTTAATTAATCTGATAATCTTATTTCTTAAACAAAACATATAGTTTCAAAAGTTTTCACAATTTTATTTTTTTGTCTGAAAATTCTGATATTAAAAATGAACTATAATGTATGATTGTGTGTGTAACGTAACTGTCTTGTCCTTTTCAAGTAAACAGAAAGTAAATAAGGTGACTTATGATATTCCCCAGTCCTTTACAGATGTCTAGTATTATAATTTCCCAGCACAGAAAACCATAAGATACTGTACGTACTAAAAGATTAGAAAACAGAATAAGAATACAATACTTAAAGGCTACTCTGACATTCATATGTAAGTATTTAAACATATAATTATGAGTTAAATTTTTTTGCAAACTCCAGGCTGAAAATCCCACACATTCTAGATATTTAATTTCTTTTCTGTATGTACATTTGTTATTATTAAAATAACACAATAATCCTTTGCTCTTCTAAAACTCTGTCATTAAGCAAATCTTGTTTCACAATGCGTCAGTGTCACATTTAATTAGGCTTTCAAGCTAGAACAATAGTCTGTGAAGCCTACTAATACAAAGAGGCCATGTTATTATCATCATCATTTTCTTTCCTCTTTTTCTTTTAAGGATCTTTGGTGGGAAGCAGTGGCATTTTTGGTATGAAAATTCTGGTTTTGCACACCTAGGAAAGACATGTTGTGAGAAGGGGTGGAGCCATCCTGAGAAGCCATGCACAGTCTCTGTGTGTGTGTGTGAGTGTGTGAGTATAGCATTTTAAGGAGAAAAACTTAAGAGACCCACTCCTCTGCTTAAATCAACTGGCCTGGGCATGTGGCTGATGGCAAGTATTAAGAAGGGCCCTGGGTTGCATCCTCTGATGGGGTTGGGGAAAGTGAGAGAAGATGGTGTTGCCTCTCACCTCAAGTGATTGGTTTGAATCCATGGTGGGAACATGACAGAGAAAAGGTCATTGGAACAGCACAGAAGGAGTCATGGAATGCAGTGGCAACAGCAGCATTAGAGTATGACCGAAGAAGGAGATGGCTTCCAGTAGAACTCACATGAGGGAGCGATATTACATTTCACAACATATTAATGTACCCGCTAAAGTAATGTACTCAGCTGAATAATACCATCCAAAAATCACACAAAATGAAGGTCTAGGGTTAGGCTAACTATAATAACTATAATAGTTATAGACTCTAGTTTATAACCACCAAAGAAAAGTATTAGAAGCTACCTCAATATCAAATACTCAACATCGAAAGTAGAAAAGCAAATAAATATTCATAAATTTCCAATTTTGGTTCAGTGGATAAATTGGTAAATTGTACTGTAGAAAAGTAATCGATATGATTCATTATAATTTCAAAAACAGACGTATAAGTTCATCCATCCATCCATCCATTATCCAACCCGCTATATCCTAACTACGGGGTCACGGGGGTCTGCTGGAGCCAATCCCAGCCAACATAGGGTGCAAGGCAGAAAACAAACCCCGGGCAGGGCGCTGCACACACACACACACACACACACACACACCAAGCACACACTAGGGACAATTTAGAATTGCCAATGCACCTAACCTGCATGTCTTTGGACTGTGGAAGGAAACCGGAGCACCCGGAGGAAACCCATGCAGACATGGGGAAAACATGCAAACTCCAAACAGTGGACTCCTAACTGCAAAGCTGCAGTGCTACCCACTGCGCCACCGTGCGGTCCTGTACAAGTTCACACATTCTTTAAACTGCATCACAAAAAAATCAAACAATGGGTTGCTTGAAAAGTCTGCATGTGCACACATGAGGAAAGGTATGTCTAGAACCCTGCAGGATCCAAAAGTCTGCCGCACCAGGCCCCCAAAAAGATTTCACATAATCAAAAAATAAATGGCTTCCCAGATAAGGAACTAAACACTAAAAAGACCTTGAATCAACATTTATGCAATTTATTAAAAAGACGCTGCATGGCGAAACTGCTTATACCTGTTATGGTTCGATAAGGCTCATTTAACTCTTCTTTCTTTTTTATTCTTAATTTTACAACCATTTTAGTTTTTGATAATCTACCCTCCCATTTCTAATTAAAATTAGCACATAAGGGCTGGGATCTACAATTCTGACACATTCTCAGGTGTGGCTGCTAATAGCACAGCAACTTGAAGCCAAAAAAAGTGAAAGCTCTTGCCTCAGTTCCTCGCAGAGACATTGCTTTTAACACTTTCCCATGTATCAAGTCTTCCTGAGGTTTTGATCTTTTTTTCCTGTTTCACTTTGTTTAGCGGTCTATATTATGGATTTAATTCTTAATATTCTGGATTAGTGTCTTTATTTTTCAGTCTTGTTTTATCATCTTTTGCTTTGCTCTTTTTGGTTTTAAGTTTTATTTTTCCTAGTTCATTATGTTCTTGGCCTTAGGTTACTTATTTAGAATGCATTGATCTCTTTTTCTTTTAAGTTTTATTGAATTATTTTCTTTTGATTTTCTTTAATTGGATGGTCCTCAAGAAAAAATAGACTACAGAAACAGCAATTACATTATTCTTTGTTTGAGTTCAAAATATATGATGAAACACAATGTGCTTTGAAATACAGTATATTTATGCTCACTCAACTTTGTAATTCTTATAAAAAAGCTATTGTCACTCACAATTCTGAAATCAAATATAGTGACTTATATATGCTATATGTTTTGTAGTAAAAGAAAGTAATTAAAATTGGTTTTTTCATTTATTGTTCATTTCACATGCAGCGATAACACCTCTATATTATTGGGTTTAAATGCTCTCTTTTTCTAAATCAGTAGACCTTGCCCCAACCTTGTATCGTGTTTGTGACTGAGATATTAAAAATGGAAAAAAAAATGCTAACTTTTACTGTACTATAAATTTACACCGGCTGTTACAGACACATATCAAATGTATGTTTTTATTGTACGTATAATATTAACAATAAGAGCAACTCTCTCAAAATGGTACATTTGCGAGGCAACTGGTATCGAACTTGCAACCTCTTGATTACAAGTCAGCAGTTCTTACAAGCTGTACCACAGAAGCTGTCGGATTATCCTTGTACATTTTTTGAAAGTGTTTATTTTATATTTGGACTTCTGGCTTCACACATTATACACTTCATCTCTACATTTTGTCATTTATTATTAAAACATGAAAAATGTTTCTGTTTTACCTATGTGTTTACATATTGTTATAGACACAGAATTAACATGAAATGCATGTGTTCCAAATAACAATATATTATTTCCCTCTGCAACTCTAGGTACCTCACTCCCAGATAATCAAGACTTGAGCTGGGAGAATGTCTTGCCCCTTCTTTTGCATTAGCAGGCTGCCTGCTGCTTTTGTTGATCGACACATTTACAAGACAAAAGACGCTGATGGAGTGGTGCAAAGGGATTTAAGCTGGGCCAGAATTACGAGTTTTTTCGTAAGCTTTGGTAATTCTAGTGTTAATAAAGTTGTTGTTTGGAAAGCAACACACTGTCTTTGAATGTACCACAGTGCTGACACAGAAGTTAATATAGTCTGTGATGTGGTGACTAAGTCCCTCAGTATTGTTCCCATGTGATTCTCGCATCATTTCTCAGTCTGTCATTTGGAAGCAGTCATTCAGGGCCATTTTGGCACCTCCAGGCTCCACTTCCTTGCTGTCCTGTTGGTAACAGGATGCCATCTAATAATAGGCTTGCAGCTGGGAATAAGATGAATAACATTGTGGTCAGATCTGCCCAAAGATGCCAGTAGTTTACACTTAGATATTTTTAACATCTGAATACAGTAGGACCAGCTTGTTATTTCTTCAAGTGGGACTGGTCACAAATTGACAGAAATTTGTCATAGCTCCTTCCAAAGTCATATGGTTGAAGTCACTACATTTTATAACTACAAGGTCAGAATGAGTCATAATTAAAGTGTTGGTGACAAATGAATCATTTCTGTTGCCGAGTCCCCATTTCTAGAGGAAGAAATATAATGATTATTAAGGATGATGTAACTTAGGGAAAATAACATGGATGAATTCTGACAGCCAGAATTTCAATGTCTGAATTACAAAGTGTAGTTTTAACTGTAATATGCTCAACTGTATACCATTCCTTATTTAAATAAATTATCAGCTCCACACTCCTGTCTTTTTTCCACACCACACTGTATCACTCTCTTATGGGATAAGATGAAATCCATCTAGTATTAAAAAAGTGTCAGGTGTATCAGGTTTAAGCCAGCTCTCCATAAAACACAAAATGTCATTGTACTTATAAGCTTATAGACTTGCTATAAGAGCACACAGTTCATCCATCTTTTTGACATTGATCGAACACTGCCCATTACAATGGATGATAGACCAGTTCTAAAAGCTTTTCACCTTGCTATTACTCCCGCACTAACCTGTTGCTCTGTCTTCAGGCAAACATCATTTGTGGTACAGTAAAGCTGAGCTGATTAAGAGATCACAATCACAGCACAAGTAGTTGTAACAATTACGGAACTATTTGATATACAGTGGAACCTCGGTTCACGACCGTAATTCGTTCCAAAACTCTGGTCATAAACCGAAGCAATTTCCCCCATAGGATTGCATGTAAATACAATTAATCCATTCCAGACCGTACGAACTGTATGTAAATATGTAAACATATGTAAAGATTAAGCTCAAATATAGTTAATTACACCATAGAATGCACAGTGTAATAGTAAACTAATGTAAAACACAAAACACCCAGGCTCCCTGCTCGCTCACGCTCTCTCTCTCTCTCTGTAGCACACACCCCCACCCCTCCCCCTCTGTCTATCTCTCTGAACAGAGGGGAACATTTGAACAAATCCGAACTTTAATTTAAAAACCAATCACAAGCAACCAAAAAACATTGCAGGAGTTCATGCTAATAGCCTTACAGCCCGATCGCTGTAAACACTTTTTTTAAAATGAGCTTTAAGCACAGTGGGAAAAAAAAGAAACATTTGAAAAAAGAGAAAAGTATTATTGCAACAAATCACACTATGAACAACTCCATGTAAACACTTTAATGAGTTTTAAGCATAGGGAAAAAAGCGAACATTTGAAAAAAGAGAAAAGTAACATCACAACAATTAACGCTACGAACTGAAAAATTAACTTTTGAAAAATCCATAATACAAAAACCACCAAGAAAACTAACCTTGCATGAGTTGAGTTCTGGCATGAAGTGAGGAAGAACTGGGTGGAGAGAAGGGAGAGTCTGGCTCCGCAATGGAGGGATGTTTTGCTTCAGGTGTTTTCTCTCTTGTGATTTCTTGGGTTTCTGGTGTTTTAGCTGTTTAGCTGGTGAGAGCGAAAGCCTCATGCAGCCATTCCAAAAACAAAGTCCTTGTGACCCAACCCTTCGTGTCTGACCTCCACATTACTGGCAGTCTGGCTTTGTTTACATTGTGCTGCTTGAAAGCACGAGGGTTCTCAAATTGGTAAATGAGTAAACAGTTTTTCCACCTCTTCCAGCACTTGAAGCCTGGTTAACGCTGTAACTCCTTTTGCAATATCAGCTGCTTTAATAGATTCTTTCTGCTTTAGAATAGTCGAAATCGTAGATTTTGACTTCTTGTACTCGGCGGCAAGATCAGTAACACGAACACCACGCTCAAACTTTTCAATAATTTCTTTCTTTACTTCAATTTCAATTTTCTTCAAAACTTTCATCTCACCACTCTCCACTTGCTTAGAAGCCATAGTTAACTGCAAAAGCACACAAAATACTGTAGAGCACAAAGAGAGCGCAGGTAAAGCACGCACGTCTGACTGAGAACAACATGGAGTGGCTCTGCTTAAATACAGTAATCGGCGCGTATGAACCAGCCAGACAGGCACGCACCCTCCCCCCTCTCTCTCAGCAGCAGGCAGGCAGGCACCCCCTCCCCTCAGCAGCAGGCAGGCAGGCAGGCACGCATGTGGAGCACCCTCCCCCTCCCCCTCTCTCTCTCAGCAGCAGGCAGGCACATCTGACCGAGAACAATGCAACACGTGCAGAAATCATCTTTGCGCACAAACCGAAAGGGAAACTGGCTTGTTCGTATACCGAGTGTGTGGTCGTGAACCGAGGCAAAAGTTTGGCGAACTTTTTGGTCGTGAACTGAGACGTTCGTGAAGCGAGGTTCCACTGTACCTTGTTTTTGTTTTCTCAGTGTCCCTTACATTTCCTGGTGTTGCAGAGATAAGGCAGCCTTCAGGTTCTTTTTGCAACTTCTTCCAACTTTGCAGCCCATCTGAAGTGTAGTCAGGATGAGTCGGCTGCTGGGTTTGCGTGCATTGTATTGCAGATTGTCACTAAAATTAAAATCCATTTTAAATCCATGTAACTTTTTTCTAGTGGCTACTATCAGTGACACTCCACAAGCAGACAGAGAGAAATATGGAGTTCTGTAAATGGCTGCTACTTGCACAGCACCAAGAAGTAAGAATTAGTGCTGTATTCAGTTTACATTACAAAAAATATAAATGTAAAATATAGTGGAAATGAAAAGACATTATTATACTTGCAGACTAAAAAATAATATAAATACAGTAAATACATATCTTAATAGATAAGAAGCAAACATAATGGCGTGAATATCTTACATTTTTAGAATTAAACACACATTATTCTATTCTGTTATTTCATAGCAATAAACAATTTTTGGTTCTTAGTATCACACAATTTTCATAATTATTCTTCTGCATATATTTGCATATATTTGTGTTAATGAAATATAAAGAGGATGAAGATAAAAGAAAAGGATAAAAACATGAACCATAATGGCACTGACACGGACAAGCTCTATCTGCGCTATTCTGCAAACACTATAGACAGCCACTAAGATCACTCTTTGCAATTATTAAATATGAAATATCAACACAGTGTTCTCTGATTTTTTTCACAATTAACAGTTCAGTTTTTTGAGCCCCAGGTCTATGAGACTGATCTATTTCCTTTGGTGGTCTGCAAACTGCTATGAATACATTAATATTCAGTGTATGATGGGGAACTGTATTATGTATACCAGGTAATACAAATAATAAAAGTAAAGAAAGATAATCATCAGTCCACTGTAAAGACCTTGAAGTTAAATACTTTTGGTACCTTTGTCCTTGAGTTTTATAGCTTTTTGGAAAATTGGACAGGGATGTACCTGTTTAATGGTGCAAGGGTTGCAAAACAAGACGTAAAATGTTTGCTTTCCAACTGTAATGGCATTGCTATCTGCTGCTGTAAAATAAATGAATGCTTGTCAAACCATGCTATTTAGGTATGCTGTGATACAGTAAATCAATCAGAATGAAAAAATATACTGTATATTGTGAAAATATGAACGACTTAAAAACTATTTTGAAGGATATTAACACATTGTATTATGGTATAAATGAAGATTTGGGGAAAACCATATAAATTTTCAGTTACATCTTGCTATAAGTTCTTCACTTAGTTGGTATTCAAATGCACTTCTTTTGAATTTTAACCATATATTAATAATGTACCCCTAAAAGCACGCCTTTTGTCTCCTTTATTATGGTAAAGAAGACATTAGCAGTTCTTAAATGCACCTTCACTTGGATCCAGCTAACTCTATAGTGATTAATTTAATTGACAGGATGATCGGCCTTTTGTTCACTGTCAGTTAAATCACAATGCAGAAACTGTTTTCTTCAACATGCTTTACCTGGAGCTTTTCTTAGACTCGTAATTAGCATTGATTGGTTAGAGAAGGCAGTTGAATGACAAGTTTTATATTTGAATAATGAACAGAGGAAGATATTAATTGTTTGCTATAAATTAATGCTCTACATATTTTTGCAAAGGTTTAAAAATATTTCACATATACTATTTTATTCTTCCAAAAAGTAAGCTGAATAAATGCTTAAATTAACACTGGGCACATCTTGTATCTGCATGTTTGCTGCTGAACGATAACTTTTGAATTGACTATCCTTATTTCAAAAATGAATAAAAAATGTACTATTTATACAGTGGTGTGAAAAACTATTTGCCCCATCCTGATTTCTTATTCTTCTGCATGTTTGTCACACAAAATGTTTCTGATTATCAAACACATTTAACCATTAGTCAAATATAACACAAGTAAACACAAAATGCAGTTTTTAAATGATGGTTTTATTATTTACTGGTTGGGCCACCCTTAGCAGCAAGAACTGGAGAAAAAAATCCAAACCTACATGGCCCTGTGTGAAAAAGTAATTGCCCCTGAACCTAATAACTGGTTGGGCCAAGCCTTCCTTAGCAGCAAGAACTGCAATCAAGCTTTTGTCTTCAGTCCACAAGGATAACTTGCAATGAGTCTTTAACAGCGCTCTGGAGGAATTTTGGCCCACTCATCTTTGCAGAATTGTTGTAATTCAGCTTTATTTGAGGGTTTTCTAGCATGAACCACCTGTTTAAGGTCATGCCATAGCATCTCAATTGGATTCAGGTCAGGACTTTGACTAGGCCACTCCAAAGTCTTCATTTTGTTTTTCTTCAGCCATTCAGAGGTGGATTTGCTGGTGTGTTTTGGATCATTGTCCTGTTGCAGCACCCAAGATCACATGAAGCATTATTCAGTTTCACTTAACTAGTAATACATTTCTGCCTAACCTTATGTTTTTGATGACTTGGCTGATGATTGATGGACGCAAATTTCATCTGTGGCTGATTGCTGCCCTTTTCCCACTTCTTATGAGCTCCAACATGCTGCCACATTGTCACTGGCCAGGAGACTATAGATATGTGAATGGAGTTTGTCTCATGCAGTATAGTTCAACTGAAAAAAAACTAGACTTGGTAATTTAGGGGTAGAATTGCAAATAATAATTGCAAATAACAATGATCCTTGTGTGTGTGTATGTATTTTATTACAATTCTCTCTTTAATTAATTTAATTGTATTTTTATATAAAAGTCATTTTGCAGTTTTAAATAAAATTATATTTTGTAAGTGTTACTGGCATGACAAGTGTTCATATATTGTTGCCAAAGTAGTCACAGAACAGATAGTGTAAAAGAGAAAGATAAATACCATACATATTTAAAGGTAAATTGAACAAAATTAAGATGTTTGTATGTGAGTACATGCACACACATACACATAGACAAACATACCATGTGGATATATATGTTGTGGCGAGTGGCTGGGGGTGGTACCCAGCCGGGATGCCCAGGATGACGACCGGAGGAGGGTTTATGCCTCCTCCAGATGATGAGGGGGCGACCGCCCTGGTGACTTTGGGGATCACAGGAACACAGCTTAGAAGCTCAACCCTATAGGGGCCCATGGTCACCGCCAGGGGGTGCCCCAATGCCTGAGGAGCTCTGGCCCTCAGCACTTCTACCACACCGGGAAGTGCTGAGGGGAAAAAGACCAGGGATACCTGGAGTGCTTCCGGGTGCATAGCTGGTACTTCAGCCACACTTGGGAGTGCCGGCGGAAGCTAATCTGGAGGCACCTGGAGCACGTCTGGGTGTGTATAAAAGGGGCCGCTTCCCTCCATTCGGTGGCTTGAGTCGGGAGCGGACAAAGAGAGGCATTGTGAGGCCTGGACTTTGGGGGAGTTTTGGAGTTGTGTGCTTCACCTTGTAAATATTAGTGTTTTAAATAAACGTGTTGTGGTGCTTAAAAGATGTCTGCCTGTCTGTGTTTGGGCTGCGTTCCACAATGTATATATATCATGTTTAGAATTCATATAAAAGCCTTAAGAGTCACAGTCTTTTCAATTCACAATTGTGAAAATAATAAACACCCACCCACAATCAATTGGCTCTTTGTAAGTACTTAACTTAATATAACACCCATCAAATAAGGATTATGCTTTCAATATACCAGTGGCCAGCAACCTAAGGCAAGTGTGTCACGGTGGGCACACAAAGCCATTTTCGAGATTGAGAGTGGCATGTCTACACAATTATTTGACATTTCTTATTAAAACATAACAGTAGTAAAGTTTCTTAAATGATGTATTGTCTGTATTGTTATTAAAAGTTTATTATAGCAATTAAAAAAAGGAGATTAATTCACTAAATAAAAGATAACACTGAACAACATCATGATGTAAGCATAGTGAAGATGCAGGTCCTGCAAAATGCTCCCATCTTTCTTTTGGGAGCCTCTTGAACCTGACACTGTCGGTAATGTAACTGGATGAGCTGGAAAATGAGGAGACCAAACAAAGCAAGGGGATGGTACAAAGTGCAAAAGAGCTTTTATTAAAAAAATAAAAACAAAATCAGTGTCTAAATAAAGTGCAGTGCTTCAAAAATGTCCATAAATAAACAATCCATAAAAACAGTGAATTGAAGTGGAGGTTAAAATAATCCCAAATAAATAACAAGGTTAAAAACAACAGTGGCTGGAAGCAGTTCTTCTTTAAAATCCTGGTGCCTTTTTTAAGATAGCAGCCCCCCTGCTTCTCCTATCCAGGCCTTTCAGCAGGGGAGTCACCCTTCCTGCAGGTGCAGCTGTCTTCTCCACTGGTCTGGTAGCTTTCTAACCCCTGGCATCGTACAGCTCTGTCCAGACTGAGACTCGGGTTCCCCAGTGACCAGGGCACTCACGCTGGAGCTCAACTCTCCCAAGCCTCCCTCACTTCTGCTGCCTTCCACCGCGAGCTGTTCTCAATCCTGGTTACTCCTGCTCCTCTGAAAAAACTCAGCAAGGGTGACCCAATCCATCCACTCCCAAGTGCCAGCCAAACACCCTGCCTTCTCCAAGCTGCTTGCAAACACCAGCGAACCTGCTCTTTTCGCTCGGTCACCTCCTGCCTTCCTTTCTCTTTCCATTAACCTCCATTCTTTCATTTTTTTGTCTCCCCTCCGCAATCATCCTCCTCCTATTTATAAAGGGGACATGGCACAGGTGCAGCAATTAGTAGCTCCCGGTATCAATTACGGACACGGGCAATCCCACACCTGTGCATTTCAGTGCGGAAACACCAATGCCCCTATCGCACCCAGGAACCGCTCTGGCCACACTACCACGCCCCCTCTTTAAGCCGCAGGTGCGGTGATTATTTATTAAAAACTGGCCATCCATTTTGAGCCGTGGACCCGTTATATCACAAGCATGTGTTCCTCACTCAGTAACCGCACACACAACAGCAGCAATAACAGTTGGAAAAAACACCTTATAGACATGGCCTTGTATTAGTACAGTGTAAAATGTCAGGCAAAGTGAACAAATCCAAGTGAACATAGAAGTTTGATTTTGTTTGCGAGAGGGGATTGAGCCTTATTTAGTCTGTGCTATGAAAATATTTTGTGCTGAACCTCAGGGGTATGGTGTCACTTTGAAACAAAGCATAAGAAAAAATTTAAGGATGAGGAAGACTGACCAGAATTTAGCAAATGATCAATAGTGAAATATGAAAAACAAAGTAGTGTGCTCAAAACCCTATGCAAAAGTCAGCTATAAACTCTCAGAATACATTGCCAAAAACAGACAACCATGCACAGACAGAAAGTACTTTAAAGAAGACTTCCTAAGAAGTACAGAAGTTTTATTTAATGGACTGTCAAACAAATAAACAATCATGTTCAGAACTAAGCATTTCCTCTTTTCAGAAAAAACTGTACAAAGGATCAACGTTCATTTTTGCAATCAGTTGCGCTGACAGATGCACGGTGTTCAGACTTTAGAAAATATTCGCTATTACAACAGACGGGGCCAGTGTTGTGGTGGGGAAGGAGTTTGATTGGAAATTAGATCAGTCATTCAAGTCACTATTCACCACAAAAATTGATGTGGTGCCAATGTATTGAAGTCTGTTATGGACTTAATTGTTAGAATTGTTAACTTTCTTATTCCTCACTCATTATTAACCCACCAACATTTTCGGTTTCTGCTGGAGGAGATGAGATGGACCTTATGAGATGGGCTCAGTAGTGGGAAGGTTTTGGAGTGGTTTGCTGAGGAGCAGCTAATTGAGTGCTTTGATGTGATCCATGTGTTTTAGAAAGGTTTAAACTACCCAGAGCTATAGGATGAGCAATGGCTGTTAAAAGATATTTATTTGACTGACGTTACAGGACATCTCAATAAATCTCAATCTCTGCAGTTACACATAGTCTATACTCTGTTTGCTTTATTCTACACATGAAATGTGTTTCTGTTGCAAACACAAACAGTTGACCCCTGGAATGTACAGTAAGGTAGATTTTATAAGTGCTTTAAGGATAATGCTTTTCAACTGAAGGTTTTGTTAGTTTTTCTAGATTGAAAAAAGGCTTAGTATAAATTATTTATTGATAGCGTATTAATCACCGCGGAGACTTTGCTGTATGTAATATGACTAAACTATCTACTCACCATCCTCTCATTCTCTTAACACCCTCTGAGCAGGTCTATGGACTTGCAAGTTAATTTGGAAAAAAAAAACATTTTAGTTGTGCCTACACTTCACTGCTCTTCTTGCACTTTGTGGCCCTCACTCAAGCTTGTACATCTCAGACAGCACAACAACCCCAGCTATTCTCTTGATATTCCAGCTTTTTCTTCTCCCACACTAAGGTTTAAGCATTTTGTTTTGTCATGTTTATATACAACATAAATATCAAGATATTAAAAACTAAATATTTTGTAAAACACCCAAAACATTTAAAAACAATGCTGAAAATCAATTTTGAAAAATCATTTATAAATGTATTTATAAAAACATTGCTTAGGTAACAACTTTTAAAAATTCAAAGGCCTCATCCATAACTATAAACCATGCTGTGTTTATACTCCAAAATGTTTAGTTATTAATTATGCTTTTTGTATAAAATCATGTATTAGTTTATGTAGGCCTTTAAGGGAACTATCCATCCATCCATCCATTATCCAACCCGTTATATCCTAACACAGGGTCACGGGTGTCTGCTGGAGCCAATCCCAGCCAGCACAGGGTGCAAAGCAGGAAGAAATCCCGGGCAGGGCACACACACACCAAGCACACACTAGAGACAATTTAGGATCACGTATGCACCTAACCTGCATGTCTTTGGTCTGTGGGAGGAAACTGAAGTACCCAGAGGAAACCCACGCAGACACTGGGAGAACATGCAAACTCCTTGCAGGGAGGACCCGGGAAGCGAACTCAGGTCTCCTTACTGCGAGGCAGCAGTGCTACAGATAATTTACCTTAATTTACTGAAGTTAATAATCATATGTAACAGTCATCAGATGAGATGATTTCCAGTTCCTTCTGGCACACACTTACTTGTTCATATACTTCTGTGCCAAAAGGTTTAGCTTGCAAAATTAGAATTTCACAAAATACTTTTAGATTTCACGTTGATATAATGATTAATCTCAAACATGGTCACCTTTTAATGGAGTCATTTTAGTGCTACTAGACTGGTTAACCTCCATATTTTTATACCTTACTTTATTACCTTACAGGCCACATTGATCACTTAATAATGATTGCAGAATCTTGCTAAGATATCATAAGACAACATCTGTTTTATTCTTATAGTAACCATAATCACAGAAAGTTCTCAAACAGTCTCTTTACATCCCTGCCTATAATCCTTTGACTTGCTTTTTTAAATACATTTTTCATTATTGTCACAGATGACAAAGAGATACATGTAGCTATTCACACCTTACTACAGCTCTAAATGGGTTTGATTGATGGCTGTTCTGTTCTCAACTTTATAATTGCTTAATTTCTCGCTAACTTTTTCTTTCTGAAATTTCTCAAGTTTAAAAAAAGAAGTGTTATCTTTGTGATGATTATTGTGTTGCCAGAATAGCAATAACTAGTTTATCACTGAATGCAATACCCATTAAAAGCTAATAGCCACAAACAAAGTCGTATCTCTTAGATCCAGTTGCAGTCAGTTCATGAAAGATCTACAGAAATGAATCTATTAAAACAAGACAAGGGATAACAGATTGTCTTTTCTACTTTTACTAATTTGCATGTACTATGTAGCCTTTTGATGTCAGTACTACTGATTTTTAAAATTTTTTCTTAATTGGCATCTTTACCATTAAGTGATATCGCCCACCTGAAATTAGAAGTATAGATGAACCACACACATTACTGTAGAGACATAACAAACAAAATTATATATGTGGGTAAAATGATAATAATTATTACATATGCAAAAACAGGGTGGCACGGTGGCAGCATTGCTACTTTGCAGCAAGGAGATCAGGGTTCACATCCTGGGTCTTCCCTGTGTGGAGTTTGAATGTTCTCTGTGAGGGTTTCCTCCGGGTGCATCCAGTTTCTTCCCACATTCCAGAGACATTCATGTTAGGTGGGTTGATGATGCCAAATTGGCCCTAGGGTATGTGAGTTCACCCTGTGATGGACTGGCATCCTTGTCCTTTGTCCTATGCTTGCTGGGATTGGCTCAAGCTCCCCCACAACCCTGCTCAGGATAAAAGAAGTTTGGAAAATGGTTGGATGGATATACGAAAACACCTACTGGGCAATGTTAGTCTACCTTCTGTTAGAGCTAATGCGTTCTCCATAAGGGCCGAATTATACTTCACGCTCAGAACGCGTACGTGCCCGCATCATAGCTGCCATGCGATCCCAGCATTCATTTCACACGTTCTCTGAGCAGGTCCTCGGAAATTAACGCGACGCGTCTGTGAGTTGCAGTACCAGCAAAAAGTCGGGGGGCGCAGTGTGCTAAAAGTCGGAACGTGACATCAGAGTCTCTGTTTACTATCTACATGTGACAGAAAGCCGCTGTGCAGATACTACGGGAATCGATGTGCGTACTTTGCTGTTTGATGAATGGTTCGATGTGGTGAAGCAAAATGCCGACATACAGATGCATTCATGGTGTTTTTATATTCAAGCGTCGCATATTCCCGATCGTAATGACACAATGCATTTTAAAAGTCTTACATACCATCTTTTGTGCCGTCTTTTTTTTTTTTTTTTGCAATTTAACAGCAACATACTGTATAGCGCTGTAATTGAACCACTGAGAAAAAAATAAAGGACACGGTGAAAATGTGTGTTTTGTGATTAAAGTGGAAATTTCAGCTTTAATCTCGAAATGTCCACTTTAACCTCGTAGTTTACTTTATCATTAAAGCAGACGATCGTAAACGTCATCCCAGTTTTAAATTGCTACGAGCTTCTTGGACCTGACAGCAGCGGTAAACAGCAATTGATCACCACACAGAACAACTTAAATGTATGATATTCCAACTCTATGCATATTTAGAATCTTTAGATTTATACTTGATATTGCTTTCATGATAAAATGCATTAAAGTGTGTATGTTACATTTTACATATAATTTCATTTAAATAATGAATACTGTTAATAATTACACACATGGGGGAATAATTACACACATGGGGGTGACACGGCGGGAGCGGTAGCACTGCTGTCTCGCAGGGAGTTATGTTGCTGGTATTTCCTGCTTGTATTCCACACTGTGCTCTGGTTTCCTTCCAAAGATATGCAGATTTGGGGATTTGGTGCCGCTAAAATGACGCTAGTGTATGTGTGTGCTTGTATTCACCTTGCGATGAGCTGAGGCCTCGTCCAGGGATTGTTTCTCACTCGTGCCCAATGCTTGCTGGAATGGACACATCCCTGGATTGATGGATTTAATCAATAAACATCCTTTGTCAGAGATATTGCTGTAAGGTGTCATCGGAATTTAACAGGTGCTCTAGGCAATTCACAACACTGAGAAGCCGAACCTGTTCTCACCGTGACCATATCTTGCACTGCCACCTGGTGGATTCCTCCAGATTTACGTAAAGTATGCGTGCAAGTATAAACACTACAGCGCTTGCGTTGCAGGAGCGTCCGCTGCAGCATGCGTCGCGTGAAGTATTACTTCGGCCTTACTCACCACATTGATCCCTTCCACTTCTCTCTTTTTTCTCTCCACTGACCTTTGTCTAGTACACCCTCTGTTTGTTTAATGATTTGTTAATGCCCAGTGTCTTTACCATTTTTTTAAATAAGCTTGGTCCAACCATCTGCTCAAAAAATCACTAGTTTGTATAGATTTTTGTGTGGGTATAGAAAACCAACCTAACCCCAGCCATATCTGCTGCAGTTCAAACCAAACCCATCTTTGCTTGTATTTATTTTATTCAATCTCTCCTGTACTGGTAGCAGTTTGTACTTGTGCATAGTAAGAATTTCCTTTTTCTCTGAGCATGTGACAATAATGACACTATAAATCTACAAATATTAATTCACCCTAAACTTACTTTCCAATTTTTGATGGTGTACAACTGTTTGTTGTTACTTAGTAATAAAGAAAATACTTGGTCTCAGGAAAAGGATTGTTGTGTTCAAAAGTATTTTATATGTAGCAATTCAAAAGGCAAGGTAAATACTTACAGTGTCACATGGGTTTTCTTCCACATCTTAGAGATGTGTATGTTATAGTAGATTGGTGACACTAAACTGGACTTTGATGAGTCAGTGTGCCTTGTAGAGTTTGGAATGGATGATGTCACTCGCCATCTCCGCGTTCGCTTGAGGGGGGATGTAAACAATAACAGCAATCACGTGTCCAAACTCTCTGGGCAAGTAATAGGGGCGCAGACTTACGGCCAACAGTTCGATGTCCCTGCAGCAAGTGGAGATTTTAACGTTTACATATCTTGAGTTGCACCACTTTGTATTGACATAGACAGCGAGTCCTCCTCCTTTCTTCTTTCCGCAGGTACTTGCGTCTCTGTCCGCTCTAAACTTTTTTTTTAACTTCAAGGATAAGATATAGTCAAGATCTTCTTCTTTTGGCTGCTCCCATTCGGGGTTGCCACAGCGGATCATCTTCTTCAATATCTTTCTATCCTCTGCATCTTGTTTTGTTACACCCATCACCTGCATGTCCTCTTTTACCACATCCATAAACCTTCGCTTAGGCCTTCCTCTTTTCCTCTTCCTTGACAGCTCTATCCTTAGCATTCTTCTCCCAATATACTCAGCATCTCTCCTCTGCACATGTCCAAACCAACACAATCTCGCCTCTCTGACTTTGTCTCCCAACCGTCCAACTTCAGCTGACCCTCTAATGTCCTTACTTCTAATTCTATCCATCCTTGTCACACCCAGTGCGAATCTTAGCATCTTTAACTCTACTACCTCCAACTCTGTCTCCTACATTCTGTGCAGTGCCACTGTCTCCAACCCATATAACAAAGCTGGTGTCACTACCATTCTGTAGACCTTCCCTTTCACTCTTGCTGATACCCGTCTGTCACAAATTACTCTTGACACTCTTCCCCACTCATTCCACCCTGCCTGCACTCTCTTCTTCACCTCTCTTCCACAATCCCCATTACTCTGTACTGTTGATCCCAAGTATTTAAACTCATCCACCTTCGCTAACTGTATTCCCTGCATCCTCACTATTCCACGACCTCCCTCTCATTTACACACATGTATTCTGTCTTGTTCCTACTGACCTTCATTCCTCTACTCTCAGAATAATTAAACAAAGATTGAGAGATGAGGATTTACCCCTTAGGAAGCCCACAAAAGAATCATCATAAAACAAAGCTCAGGTAAAGAAGCCATAAAAATGTCTGAAGCCTGTGAGCCAAAAAGCCAAAAACAAAGTTCAAAAATCTAAATTAAAAAGTAACAATGCATAACAGTCCTTACTGTAATTAGAATTTCCTTTCATTAAGATTTAAATGTGAATAATAATAAGAAGAAGAAAACCCTAACAATAATGTAATAAGTAGTACAAAATGTTCTCAAATCCACCTTCATGAAAAACACACTGAGCAAGTTTGTAGATTTTCTTAATGGCTTGCAAAACTTCAACTTTACAGCAGTGGATTTATATTTAGCAAGAGAAGCAAATTCAACTGTAAAGAGGCTCTAAAAGTTTAGATATCTTTGAGTTTGTCATTTTATTCATTCATGGGAAAGATTCACACAGAGCCATTATTGTTCTTCTCGTTCTTTATCTATGAGAATCCTTACATTGTTCTTCCAAATGAAACTGTGCGTCCTTGTTTATTGCATATATGCTAATTGTTATTCAGTAAATACATTTTCAAAACAATCCAAAGAACATGTACAATATCACTGTTACTGACTTTGCTATGTGCATTGATTATAATTTGTAAGGATTTTAAACTATCACAGTTCAAAAAAATAACCACCTGTACATTAAAGTTCAGAGTTTTGCTCTGTCTAGAAACAAGGAAATGATTGTCTCCTGAATTATATTTGTATAAATATAAACATAAATTTTAGCTTTCGCAATTATTTATAGTGAATATTATCTTAAATGGAAAATGTGCCTGGAATTATTAGTTACTTCAAATGTATTCAATACTACATTTGAATTCATTGTATTTGACACATATTTCAGAATGTTACTCCACTGTCAACAAATATTTCCGTAATGCACAATTACCAATTGCTATGCTTGAGACAGCTCAAATTAAACCTTCATTGTTATCTGACAATTGTGGAGTATTTGAACATGTAACAGTTAAAGGCACAGATGAATGTAGATGAACTAAGAATTCCAACTCAGGAAACAAGCGGCTTGAATGGGTTAAGTATTAATGATTAGGTGTACACAGTGTATATTATGTATATTTATAATAAGAGATTGTTACCTAAAATCATTTTGAAGCAAAGAAATGGGCCATATCTATCAAATTTGGAAAGGTGAAATCTAAAAATCAGTGTGGAATATACAGGACATCTGGAAGAAAGTATCAGTCTTGTTGTAAAGAAAGTATAAACAGTAAGGTACTGGCTTAAAGGAATGGAAGCAAACATTCGGCCTGTACGCAGTTTATGTATTTGGGGTGGCATGTTAGTGCATTGGGTAGTACTGTATGTATCATACAAGATTTCAATTTTGTCCCCGGGTGTCGGCACATTTTCCCCTTGTCTACATGAGTTTTCCTCCACTTACTCGGTTTTGCCCTTCCTCATCCCCAAAGATGTGCTGGTTAGGTTGATTGAAAATACCTAATCTGCCTTGTTGTGTGTATGTGTAAGTGGGTCCTGTGCTACTGGAATAGCGATGAGCAAACCCCCACTGAATTCACTTCACATCCCTATTCACTGAAATCGCAGAAACTTTCAGGAACTTTGCCAGATTCAGAAAATTGCACTGAAGTCAAGGGAGGAAGAATAAACTGAACTGGGCTCTTAAGTGTCTGTAAACATTTGCCAACTATGCTGAACTGATTATTGTGGCCAAAAATGTGGCCTGAGCTGTGAGGCAGCAGTGACTAACTACTATGCTCATGTACGTCATGAGATAAAAATTTATAGAATCAAAAAATAAGAACAGTAAAATTTCTTGTAGATAGTAAACATGAATTTACAAAGGCTTGTCCCCTACAGATTCAATAGCAGATACTCACCTCTCCCTAGCTGAAAAGTACAGCTTGTTTTCCTTTTTTTTCCTTCACACTTTTGCACATTCACTGCAGCTTCTACCAAATGCACAATACACACATGGATTCTTCTTCCTGTTTGCATCAACGGCATAGCACTCTGGGAAATAATACTAAATGGGCAGGCTCAGTATTACACACAGGTCACATATAAGTCCATACAAAAAAACATTACTTTTAAAACATGTATACACTGATTCATTTCTAGTTTGTTTCTGTATGTACATTTTGTGTTTAAATGTATTTGGAAGGTTTCCTCATATTTTTAGTCCACTACTAGGGTAAATGTTATATACTTGGTTGTTCCATCCAATGCAATTGCAATTGCAAGCCTATTGTGGCCACCAGTGGGCACCCCAGAGTCCCGAATACCGAACACAATTTCAGGTAAAATAAAATGATCTGTATTTGACAATGACTAGGCAAAATCAGTCCAGGATAATAATAAGATGCACAATTAGTCACCTTCTGTCTCCTTCTGCCACTCCTCCACAGTGTTATCCACCTCCTCCTATCTCTGACCCTCATGCAGAGGAGGTGGCTTCCTTTTATGGTGGACCCGGGAGAGCTTCCAGTGTCCCACTTTCATGTAAAGCATGATATAGACTTATTTGGTACAAGCCAAAGACAGCATTTCAGGAGAAAAACCTCAAACCAACTATGAATCACCTGTGTTTAAAATACAGGTTTGGGTTGCTTTGCCACCTCGGCCTGGGCAGCTTGCAGTCACCGAGTCAACTATGAACCCTGCAGTTGTGAAGTCATCTCTCTAAATGTTGAAACTAAACCAGTGTTTTGTCTTGGTAGTGTAATATATTGCTCTACTTTCCCCTTTTGTATTATTAATATGTAGCCTTTGTCAGAATGTGTCAGATCTCACAGACTTACCACTGTTTAAAAGGTATTATAGTATATAACTTCTCCCCACCTTTCCTTCTACATCTATAACCTCAGACAATTAGGTGTAGTAAAAGACAAGCAGGAGTTAAGTTACAATTTAAACAATGTATTATTGATAATATTCATAAATAATAACAATATGCACAGTACATTTGAATATTGGCAACCATGCAACCTGACAAGTGATGATGTATAGTTTCAGGTGGCACACAGACTTCTTAGTTACTTAAAATGTTTCTAGTTAAGGCATCATTTTGTGGTCAGCTTTCTGCAGAACAGGTCGCATGCCTGTCTCAATATGGCTGCCGAGCTGTGCTCTTTATTGTGTTGTCCTTTTCAGTTCATGGTGTGAGATGGTCTTTCATCAGTTTGGTAAGAGAGAAAGAGGGTGAAGAAAAGCAAGCAAATTTATAGGCTTTCTGTCCAAACCTATACATTTTTTTTTAGCCTAGAGCCAATAGGACGTCATGGTACTTAAAGGCTTCTGATACAAGCCAGTTCCAAACAGTCATACTTCAGACCAATGGGGGAATAGAACACCTTCACACCTGCCCTCCAAACAATGTGTTAAGGTAAAGCTTGGTAATTAGGCAGCATGACTAAGTCCTGCAGAGAAATATTAGCCAAACTTGTTTGAGCACTTCTCCCAACCAAAATTACAAAGAGACTCATTCCTAAAAGAGGGAAAGGGTTCTTAAACCATTAAACCATTGTTGTTATTATCAATAATGTAACCCTAATATTACATTGATTTGTCTAAGTTACAAATAAAGACATACAATATATTTTTCAAATTATATGCAAAATTTTACCTCACAACAACCAGAAATGGACCTTTCAACATGCTAATGTTCCAAAGCACACTAGAAGATCCACCAAGGTCTACAATAAGAATTAGAGACTGGCTTTGGCAAAGCCTAATTTTAAACCCAATGAAATGGGCAGTACATGCAAGAACATTACACAACCCTCTTGTAACTAAAGGACATTTGCATGGAGAAGTGGTCAAATATTTCACCACGTCTATGTCAGAGACCAGACAGCAGTTATAGAAAATGCAGTTATAGAAAATACCAGCTTCTGAGGCCAAGGTTGTACTTACATTTTTCCTTAGTAGAACATTACACCTATTGATATATTTTGAATAAATGATTTGAAAAGTAAATTTTGATTGTGTTTTTATTCAAGCATATCACCCTTACCTGTAGGCACTGTTTGCATGAAGACCTACTGTTGCCTGTTCAATTATATTGAAAAAGTCAACAATTTTCACTTAACTGTAAATAGCTGGTTGAAGAGTTTTGTAGACCTCATCAAAAACTGGGTCTCAAATGTGTTTCTTTCCTGAGTCACCTTTTGTCTGGAAACATTTTATGAATTAAAAGGTTTTTTAAACAAGCAATATTATCACTGTTAATAATTTTTTTATATTTTTAGCCTTTGCATAGTAGACCATGTAGCTAACCAAAGTATTATTTTTTTAATCCACTTAATAATTATGTGTGTCTACCACATTAAGTACTTTAAAGTGGTGAATATGCAAGCATGTCTTCTGAATTTACACATAGTAATATAAAACAATATGAAATGTTTCAATTCTGTCCTCTAGGGTTCTTTTTCATGACTTGCTTTTGCTGCTAGTCCACTGTGTAATCATTAAAAAGAAGATTTTAATAGGATATGTAGACCATGCTGTTGCTAAGGGCCCGGGGGCTGACTTCTAATAATGCCAGTCATTAGGGCTAGTTCTTATTCCAGTAATAAATGAGAAATTAGATGTTGCAAACTCCAAAAAATGTTTTTTTACACAGTGAATAAGAATAAAAATCTATCATTCAAAATCCAAAGGGATCTAAGTTCAAATTAAAATGAAATGCTAGATTAAATCTTCAGGATCAACCTATTATATAGGTTTGCATAAACTGCTGAAAATAGGCACTGATTATTCAGAATTAATTTGACAGGACAATGGCTTGGCTAGTGTTATGCAACAAAGGGGTCGCCAAAAGCCTCCTTACAGTCAGAGGATGCAATTCTTCAATGGTATACCCAAGCCTGATTTGAGAAAGAAAACTGAGGGAATGACTGCATGTTACTGTAGCAATTAAGTTTGGACCTTTTAGCTATATATGAACAGTGAGTAAGAGGATGCATATTTTTAGCATATTATCCCAAATGACACTATAATTATCTTATTGTAATAGAAAATTGACTAAGAAAGATGAGAATGAAAGACTTCAAAAATGCCAAATACAACAAAAAAAAAGGTTTAAACTGTTTTTACATATTAAAACCTCACAGTAAAAAGTGACAGGAATGGAAATGAAGAAGTTAGCCTATTAGAATAAAATCTATAACTCAGAATTGTAAAGTGAGAATTAATTATTAAAAAGGTATTGATAAACCTTTTGTAGCTTATCATTTGGAAATCTTAATTAGGTGTTATCATCATTTGTCTTTGTATCCATTTACTGCATATCATCTCACACTTCTTAACAGAGGATATGAGAACCATTTTCTTATGGTGAAGTACCAATTGAAAATGCATGTATGATTTACTTAACCCTTCTTTTCAGTGGTAAGTCAAGCAAAATGACACCTTTCACTGGCTAACCAAAGAGATTACAATATACAAGCTTTCGAGGCAGCTCAGGCCCTTTCTTCAGGCAAGTTTCTTTTCAGGAAACTTATATCAATTACAGTGTCTAACTATGTTGAACTGTCAAATTTATTGAAAGTGTGTGTTACATAAACTTTTTTTCACATACCGTACCACCCCAACACATGCAAAAACAATTTCCCCTCGGTGATTAATACAGTGTAACAAATACAGAAAAATTATGGCTGCTTTGATAGTGTCTGGACAACCTTCGTAAATATTATTTATGCCATCCCATTTAGTGATGTATGTTCCTCTTTTTTATTGAAATGTATATCTTCAAATGGAAAATGTTCAGCCCATTATACTTATGCACCTTAAGGGGATTCTGGATCCTATTCAGTTTGATTCAATTGAAAGTAATTTAGTATTGTGCATTTCACTGAGTGTAGGCTCAGAGCGTTTTAACAAGTCGAAAGTTAAAATATAATTACAAACATTACAAATTAATAAATGCACAGACATTTGGATACAGATTAAACACAAGTTAAAAGAAAGCAATTTGAACTGATTTATGTAAAAGTATTTGAACAGTATATGCCAACGTAAAATAATATTGTTGAGATATGGCCAGTAGATAATGGGAGGAGAGGAAAACAAAAACTCCAGTCAGTGACATCCCTTTTGAAATCTAACCTGATGGGAGTCCATGGTTGGCTATAATAATAATAATAAGTCATAGCCAAAATCAGACACAGTCACAACTGGCCACCCACTTCCTTCTGGGTATTCTGTCATGTAAATTAACCTTGGATAAATGAAGTGAGAAGAAATTAATCCCTTCATCATTGGATTCCAAGAACCTTGAACATTAGAAAGGCACTGCATAAATAAAATGTATTATTTCTATTATTCTAAGGCTACCCAGAATCCTTGTTGTCTTTTGTGTGAGTAGGAAAACAGCTTGGAAGTGATATTACCTTTAGCTTGGAAGTAGTGGCACCAAGCCCCACAGCAGGATACAAAAGGGAAACTCAGAACAAAGGAAGGTTAGCAATGGTTCATAATTATTAGACATATAATAACAAAAGACCTGTTTGTGTGTGTTTGGAGCACACACCTCTCAACCACTGCCACTAGATGGTGCATTCATGCATGCACTTTTAAATTTTTTTGGTGCTTGCATGCACCTCACTATTCACTACGAAAGACATGCGTGCAGCAAACGTCACCATGCAACAACTACGTTGTTCTAATGACACAGCTGAAGAGACACAACGTTGAAATGAAGCAACTACCACCACTCAACCATGTGCAGGTGAAACACTTCAGCAACAGAGGGCAAGGCTTAAAGTTTTTGCTAAAAACATTGTCTATCTGGAGGTATTTTCTCAAGATAAGGATTAATAGGATTCATATGCCACTGATATATGAAGTAATATGACTCGGAGTCCTGCCATGTGCAAAGGTTCGCTGATGACACTGCTATTGTGAATTATGTTTTTGGACTTCTCTAGCGCCTTCAACACCATCCAACCTCTGCTCCTTAGAGACAAGCTGACTGAGATGGGAGTAGACTCACACCTGGTGGCATGGATTGTGGACTATCTTACAGACAGACCTCAATATGTGCGTCTTGGGAACTGCAGGTCTGACATTGTGTTCAGCAATACAGGGGTGCCGCAGGGGACTGTACTTTCTCCGGTCCTGTTCAATCTATATACATCAGACTTCCAATATGACTCGGAGTCCTGCCACGTGCAAAACTTCGCCGATGACACTGCTATTGTGGGCTGCATCAGGAGTGGGCAGGAGGAGGAGTACAGAAAGCCAATTACAGACTTTGTTAAATGGTGCGACTCAAACCACTTACATCTTAACACCAGCAAAACCAAGGAGCTGGTGGTGGATTTTAGGAGGCCTAGGCCCCTCATGGACCCTGTGATCATCAGAGGTGACTGTGTGCAGAAGGTGCAGACCTATAAATATCTGGGAGTGCAGCTGGATGACAAATTGGACTGGACTGCCAATACTGATGCTCTATGTAAGAAAGGTCAGAGCAGACTATACTTTCTGAGAAGGTTGGCATCCTTCAACATCTGCAGTAAGATGAGGTCAATGATGTTCTACCAGACGGTTGTGGCGAGTGCCCTCTTCTACGCGGTGGTGTGCTGGGGTGGCAGCATAAAGATGAAAGACGCCTCATGCCTGGACAAACTTGTTAAGAAGGCAGGCCCTATTGTAGGAGTAAAGTTGGACAGTTTAACATCTGTGGCAGAGCGACGGGCATTAAGCAAACTCCTGTCAATCATGAAGAATCCACTGCATCCACTGAACAGTGTCATCTCCAGGCAGAGGAGTAGCTTCAGTGACAGACTTTGTCACTGTCCTGCTCCACTGACAGACTGAGGAGATCGTTCCTCCCCCACACTATGCGACTCTTCAATTCCACCCTGGGGAGTAAATGCTAACATTACTCAAAGTTATTGCCTGCTTTTTTATTTTTATTTTTTTCATTTTTTTAATTTTTATTACTATTTAATTTAATATTGTTTCTTTGTATCAGTATACTGCTGCTAGATTATGTGAATTTCCCCTTGGGATTAATAAAGTATCTATCTATCTATCTATCTATCTGATACAGCTAAGATATGGTATCGCCAGTGTCTTCTTACAAAAGCCAGTAGGGCAGCAAGCACAAGGTATTTTCACGTCAACTACAAGTTCACAAATATAGTAAAACTTCTAGGGAGTCTTGGGGTTGTTTTTTGTCCCAAAGACCACAGGCATCTACTTATGTCATATTTATATTTTGGATAAATGGCTAACACACACAAATACAATAAGAGCAGTCAATTTGAATCTTGAATCAAGCTTTGCTTGACTGAAGTAGTAAATCTTTAGTCTTGATTTAAAAGCTGACACCTAAACGTCATCTATTATTTAAGCAGGCAGATAATCCCACAGCTTTGGGGCTCAGCAGCTAAAAGCCTCCACCTATTTTTTAATCTTTAGAATCTTTGGATGCAGTGGCAAGGGGACCACCCGGAGAGGGCAGCATTAAGTCTATTTAAAATATCCCCATCCAAGAAAGGGTCATATTGGCTACAAGAAATGTCTTGCAGATGCCTGTGTAGTAGCAAAGGGACCATTAGGTGGCACTATGCTCTCTATGTGCACTGCAGATCCTGGAAGAGCATTTGGCAGGTTTAGCAGCATACATACGAGACCGAGATTATGTGATTTCTGAATGATGTCATGTATGCTTCAGTTCAGTATACAACTCTAAGGGAATGCCTCTAGGATGTCTAAATCAGTTTATATGCTGGTCATTATCAGAAAGAAGACACAAATACCATTAATGGTATTCAAATAGCAGAAAAGATGTGTTCTTAAGTTTGTCTACGTATTTTAATTGTAGCAAAATAAGCATTTTCTTATTTTCAAAGTTAGAAATGCACACAGCATAACATTTGGGTGTGACTTAGTTAACTGATTTGAAGTATTTTCTGTTATTTATTTGCTTGTCAAAGAGAAGGATATTATATTTTTGTTTTTTAAAATATTTGCAACATGGGTTTACTGTGACGTGTGATGGAGATTTGCTTAGAGTGCCATTTGTAATAGCAGACATAAACTGCGACCATGCACAGTATCGTTTCAATTGTTTGTACTGACTGCTGAGGATCTGTTTCCAGCAGGAGCTTCTTTCAGGTGTGTAAAAGAGAAAAGTATTGCGGACAACATAATTGAAGTTTAAATAGCTAAATCTGAAACAGTGAAAAAACTTGTAATTGAAATTGTACAGAGTATTTCTCTATCCATTTTAAGGATTGATGACATCCAAGTGAGAGTTGCTTTGGACATGACAGATTATGCTGTATTATTTGTTCATCCATTGTCCTATAAACTGACTTATCTAGTGCGGGGAGCAGCTGAGGCCTATTCCAGCAAGTAACAGGCACAAGCAGAAGCAACCCCTGGACAGAGTGCCAGCCCCTCACATGGTGAACATACACACACATACATCATTGGATGATTCATCACAAACTTAACCAATCTGCATGTCTTTGGACTCTGATCCACTTTCCTCCCAATGTGCAAACACTAAATAGGGAGCACAGTGGGTGTGACCTCCAGAGTCCTTACTGTAAGACAGCAGTGCTGCAACTGCATCACCGTGCACCTAAACCATTGATTAAGATATTTACATTAACTGTGGCCCTAAAAATCGAGGGAAAAAATACTGTTTAATTTGAGACTTATTTTAGTAACATAATGCATCTGTTAACTCCTTACACTCTGCCCAACATCGTCAAGTTCACATTTACTGAAGTTTACTTCTCTGTGTTCTCCCAAGGTTTGGAATTTAAACACATCACTCGGGAATATGGCCAAAGTTATATGGTGATTAGTTTATGACCCTGTGGTTGCGATATAGTGGGTTGGATAATGGAAGGATGGATGGATAGTTTATGATTATTCGTTAAGGCATTTTTAAGCCATAAATGGTTACTGGTGGGATTTGACATCCATCCATCCATTTTCTAACCCGCTGAATCCGAATAGGGTCACGGGGGTCTGCTGGAGCCAATCCCAGCCAACACAGGGCACAAGGCAGGAACCAATCCTGGGCAGGGTGCCAACCCACCGCAGGACACACACAAACACACACCAAGCACACACTAGGGCCAATTTAGAATCGCCAATCCACCTAACCTGCATGTCTTTGGATTGTGGGAGGAAACCGGAGCGCCCGGAGGAAACCCACGAGACACGGGAGAACATGCAAACTCCACGCAGGGAGGACCCGGAAGCGAACCCGGGTCTCCTAACTGCGAGGCAGCAGCGCTACCACTGTGCCACCGTGCCGCCCCGGGATTTGACATGGAGTTACAAAAAGCGCATACACACACGTGTAGTTTTAAACTGATTTGAGATTTAAAATGGAACTTTGGGACCTATGGTTTTATAAATCCTTTTATTTATTTATTTTTTTTTGAGCATATGCCATTTTAGCCTTTAGATAGATAGATAGATAGATAGATAGATAGATAGATAGATAGATAGATAGATAGATAGATAGATAGATAGATAGATAGATACTTTATTAATCCCAAGGGGAAATTCACATAATCCAGCAGCAGTATTTATGGTAGAAGCAAAATTTTAGTATGGAATCTAAGCAAGGTTTTACTCATGTATCTCTTGGGCCTTTAAGGGTAACTGAAGAGTCTGGAGTTAAAAAAACACCAGGAGGTGCTAGAAGAAGTTCTGCCCTGGTTTCTCTGAAGCAAACTCTGACACTGGAAGTGATTCTAGGGCTTAGCTGGAAGTAACACCAGAATGGCTTTTTCAGCTATCTAGCAGTTAAGATCTCATTGAGTACTAAGTCCTTTGGTGTTATACTCTGATGGGCAAATTAGTATGTCATCCTACCCTGATAGTCATGGGATCAGACCTGTAAAGGTTGGCCCAAATTCGCAGGATTTTTTTATCTTTCTGGTAATTTATTTAACCCGATATTCTCCTTGTGATTATTATTGCTTTATTTGATTTACTTTTAAATAAATACACTGTGATGGACGGCCGGCGGTTTAGTCCAGCCGAGACGTCCCTGAAAAAAAAGAACGGAGGAAGGCAGCATTTTCAGTGCACTGCCTCCCCCGGGACACTAGGTGGCAGCTCCCCTGAACAGCAACAGTTCCCCGGATTCCCTCAGGGCATCCTGGGACATGGAGTTCATCTCCTCAGCCCTGTTGGGTGCCGCCACAGGGAGCGCACAAAGAATCCGGGGACTCCTACTGTTACTATAACCTGGAAGTACTTCGGAGTCACGAGGACGGAAGCCCGCAGTACTTCCGGTATACTTCAGGACGAATGATGTGGCGTTTGACCCAGAAGAAGAGAAGAAACACTTCTGGGTAATGGACTATTTAAATGGCTGCTGAAGACCCAGCAAGGAGAGCCAGAGTTGGAAGGTTGGGTGATGAAGCTGCTGGGAGTGGAGGATTATTATTGATTATTGTTGTGATCATTATTATTATTGATATTGGAGAATTGTGGCGAGTGTGGTGCTTTGTGCACTGTATTTGAAGAAAAATATTAAAATTCCTCTTGGTGCTTTTTACAAGTGTGTCTTGGATGTCTGTCTGGTGGGTTTCTCGGGGCGACAGCGACTCCTAGCGTCCACTCATTGACAACACTTATTTTATTTTGGCCTGCATAGTATCATTCTGAATAAATACAGCTGCTACAAGTCCCTGCTGTTACCTCAGCACATAACCTACTCCCAGATTTGAGCACATTCTCTGTCACTGAGCTTTTGTGCCAACTTATCACTCATCTCTAAGGTCCGTACTGAGGAAGCTAAATTAACCATTGCTGTAGCAAGCTGACTAGGATCTATATTTAGAGTATTTACAAGGATTTATGCTAATTAATTTCTCCTTTGACCTCATCTTTCAAAATAATATTTTGTAAAAAATAATTTTTATTTACTATATGCTTTATCACAAGAGATTATAATGCATTAGAATTTTTTTCTATATTTTCGTACGCTAAATTGGAAAATTTTAAATTTATCATTTCATATTTAAGCACTATTATTGCATAATGAAAAAGGGGTCATTTATTAATTCTGACAATGTCTAACTCTTGCTTTGCTATTGATGACGTTTCTACAATGAAGGACTATCTTCTCCAGTGCAACAGTAAATCACTAGCAATAATCACACTTACCTATTGCATATCACACTGGGAGCATGCTGTAATTCTCAGTCAAGCAAATATTAAAATCCTTCTTTCATTTTATGTATCTGAAGAAAGGTACAAAGTATCTTTTTTGTAGTTATTTATTGTCCTTATTTTTTTAAATGTTATAAGGAACAGTAAATTTATTTTTTCCAGTGAAATCTTGGCCGTTGCAAATTAACACATTACGACAGGCTATCATCATAAGGCCATTTACTATTTACTGCAACCTTAAAACAAGCAAACTCTACAAAGGAGATCTTCCAACACACCTTTAAAAATGTTCCAGACATTTTGAAAATGATTATTTTTTTCCCCTTGTATTATCCACAGTTATGTGATAAAGAGATTTTTTTTTTCTTAACATAAAAAACTATTGTTTTCAGAACTATGGCATAAAGAAAATTGAAGTAAATTGCCATAATGTATAAATTTTACCCAGATTATATAACATTTTCTCTTGTTATGGAACAATTGTTCAAGCGTTTCACTTGGTGCCAACATTTAGAATTTTTGGAATGTCTTGAAACTGTATGCATCACTTTGTGGTTGAACTGTATGATACAAATTAAAGCTTTAATATGGAAGGGTCATGAGTTGCTCCTTTGAAGTTCTAAATAAGAATATATGAAAATATATGAAAAAGTTTTGGCTTGAATAGTCCCACTCTGCCCAGTCTAATTCACTTAATGTTGTCAAAAGAGATTGTGAAGGTTGCCAAAGTAATGCTATCAAGTACACTACTGCATGACTTATTCCGTGTATATATTGTTTTTTATGATCATGATATTGCACTTGCCATACAGTAGCAAAATACATAGAAAAATTCTGAATTTTTGTTGCAGCATGTGGTTATTCTGTCTACCTGATGGCAGCAGAATACTGTCCTCAGTGCTGTTCAGGCTTAACATTGTCCATGCGACCAAAACAGCAATCCCCAGGAGACACTTGAGCTTAACCATATTTACATAGAGTTCGTGCCCAAGAGATGCTCGGTGTTAATGCCAAGGAGGCTGAAGGGGTAAGTGCATGTATTACATACAGGACACATATAAGTCCATATAAAAATAGCATTATCTTTAAGACATGAATACACCACCACATTTCCAATTTCCTTCTACGTGTATGTTTTGTGTGCAAATATATTCAAAAGTTTTCTGCCAATTTTTAGCCCATTATTAGGATCAGTGTTACAAACTCGGGAGGTTGTCCCATCCAGCATTGGCTGCTACAGTTCTGTGATATCACACTGGCTTCGCAAAGTATCATGGGCTACTGGGAAAATAAAGTTTGTCTAATCCAGCCACATGGCATATTTCAATGGTCTGCAAAAGCATTAGCTCCCCTAAGCTTCAATGATTTCATGGAGCACACAGTAAAAACT